>NC_135934.1:9405692-9947499 GCF_964058835.1 Carex rostrata
CGGATCAGATCTCTCGGTAAGAAAACAAATATCTATTTCCGAGTTCGAGCCAAGTTCGGGCTCAAACTCAAATTGAGCTCGGCTCAGTTAGGCCCATTCAAGGGTCCAACTCAAAACCCATGAGCCGGCCCGGCTCATTTAGCAGGCCTATGTGGCGGATGCAAAACTGACTCCACCGAATTCTAGAATCGGTATAGGTTGTGTTTTCTTGCTACACTGATTTCTAGAATTGATGGAGGTTAATTTTTTAATTTTCAACCATAAAAGACATAAAAGGCTTGTTACATTCAAATAATTAAAATAAATTCTATTTAAAAAAAAAAAATCCTCTCCATGTCTAGCCCGACGACTACTGGAGTACTGGCCACGTTTCTACGACGAAAAAGAAATATGTTCACAAAAACCCTCCAATAATAATCTCTTTCTTTCTCACTCCTCCCCACCGATGCCTCTTTTTTCGGGAAATCGACGTGGCTTCGCCTCCAGCCTCCTCCCCACCACCTCCGCCCGGCGAAAACCCACTCCCTCTTCTATCCGCCGCCGCAGCGCCACGCAATCCTTCTCCCCCTCCTCCACCTTCTTCACCATCGGTCTCCTCGTCTCCGTCTTCCTCTTCTTCGCCTTAGTCATCAGATACGGCGTCCCCGGATCCTTATCCAACCCTAGCCCCCCCGCACAGCGCCTCATCCGCCGTCCCCCGATCCGACGCCACCCACTTCCCATCAACTCCGGCGGGGGTGATGTTGGATCCGCCAGAGTGGACATCACGACCAAGGATCTGTACGATCGGATCCAGTTTTTAGACGTCGATGGTGGAGCGTGGAAGCAGGGGTGGCCGGTGAAGTACAACGGAGACGAGTGGGGTGGGGAGAAGCTGAAGGTCTTTGTAGTGCCTCATTCGCATAATGATCCCGGCTGGAAGCTCACCGTAGAAGAATATTACGAGAGGCAGTCGAGGCATATACTCGATACAATTGTGGATTCACTTTCCAAGGTGAGTAGTATTTTATGCAAACCAGTGAAATTTTGTCTGGTACATAACTCTGTCCAAAATAGCATCTGAAAGATGCGAAAACTGGCACCGGTAATTACCAGAAAGCAGTGCTGGGATATGTTTCCAAAAATCTCAGACTTTTGGTTATTTAACGCATATATGGAGGTTTTAAGGTTTCCTTTTCTGGTTTTAGGATAGTAGGCGCAAGTTTATATGGGAAGAAATGTCGTATCTGGAGAGATGGTGGAGAGATGCATCTGATCAAAGAAAGGAGAGTTTTGCAAAGCTGGTCAAGGATGGTCAACTGGAGATTGTTGGAGGTGGTTGGGTTATGAATGATGAGGTATTTTTTTTTACCTGTTTATCGAGCATTATATGGATGTAAATTTCAAATGTTCACTGATGTGATCCAACATATGAATCATCTCCTACATTTTCTTATTTCGTGTATGTGGTCTACATAAGTTGTAGCAATAGTTTACCAATTTATACCAGTTACATGAACTTATTTATATTGTATTTAGCTTTGGTTGGGTTTCTGGAAGATTTACCTTGTCTATGATTTAACTACGAGAAGCTAAGAGAATCTCACAGAACCTATAAGATTCCGATTCTCAGATTCAGCTGACTGGTGTAGACCCCATATGTGATCGGTATATCATTGTGCTCGAACCTGATCAGTACACAGTAGTACAGTTATTAAGCCAGATAGAAACACATTTACATTTCTATGGTTGCCTGCAAACTGTGTTATTAAAAAAAAAAAAAAAATTAACTTCTCTCCGTTTGTTGATGCAGGCAAACTCGCATTATTTTGCAATCATCGAGCAGGTATGCTGTTTTTCTGGCCCATTTTAAATTGCAAGGACAATGTTGTAAGTTCTAGTTGGAAGGGAAGTGATAACCTGGATTGTTAAGATTACTAGATTCAGTCTTAGTGTTATGTTACATATAAAATCATCTGTTCTGCATGTTTTTTGATTGCCTCTTCATCTATTAACTGCCACTGTAACATGTCTCTGTAGTCCTTTTAACCTTCTGAGAGTTAAGTTACTTAAAATCCCTGCAAACTTCAACCGGTGGACACTGTAACTGACAAATCATAGACAAAAACTATCAAGATTTTTTTTTAATTGTCAGGGGTTTTAAAAAAAATCTCCTTACCTTTCGCATTACACCCGAAAAAATGCTTTTGGTGCATGAAAGATGTAAATTTAATAAAGTCTCAATCAGACAAAGGCACTTAGCAATTGTGGAATATTGTATTTCTGTGCATAAGTGGATTAAACAAGCAAAAAACACTATGTCTATTACAAAACCATTACAGACATTCAGACTCTTTTTGTAATTACGCTTTTGTTCAATCTAACACACGAACCCATTTTCTCTTGTACCATACTGGTACAAATCTTGTTCTATATTCTCCATATTACTTTGGTGACAACTATTCTCTTTGAAATCATTTCAGATGATGGAGGGTAACGCATGGCTAAACGAAACTCTCGGGTTTACCCCAAAAAACTCCTGGGCAATTGACCCGTTCGGCTACTCAGCCACCATGGCATACCTCCTACGACGCATGGGCTTTAAAAATATGCTAATCCAGCGTACCCACTATGAGATCAAGAAGGAACTTGCTTCGAAGAAAAACCTAGAATATGTCTGGAGGCAGAGCTGGGATAAGGCCGAAACCACCGATATTTTCGTTCACATGATGCCTTTTTATTCGTATGATATACCCCACACATGCGGGCCCGAACCAGCAGTCTGTTGCCAATTTGACTTTGCCAGGACGCGTGGGTTTGCATATGAGTATTGTCCGTGGCATATAAACCCTGTTGAAACGACCCGTAGTAATGTCGGCGAGAGAGCTACTTTGTTATTGGATCAGTACAAGAAGAAGGCAACCCTGTATCGTACCAACACTCTGTTGGTTCCTCTTGGTGATGATTTTCGCTATGTCAGTGTTGAAGAGGCAGAAATCCAGTTCCGCAATTATCAGTTTATATTTGATTACATCAACGCGCATCCACATTTGAATGCAGAGGTGCAGTTTGGGACCCTGGAAGACTACTTTCAAGCACTCAGGAGCAACGTGGAGCGGGTTAACTATACCCGATCCGGTGAGCTTGGATCTACTGAAATTAGCGGTTTCCCTTCTCTTTCTGGTGATTTCTTCACCTATGCTGATCGAAACCAGGATTACTGGAGTGGGTACTATGTGTCTCGCCCGTTCTTCAAAGCTGTTGATCGAATCCTTGAACAGACGCTCCGTGCGGCCGAGATGATGTCGGCTTTAGTTCTTGGTTACTGTCAAAGAAACCCCTGCGGCAGATTATCTGTAAATTTTGCACATAAGCTGACAGCTGCAAGGAGAAACTTGGCGCTTTTCCAGCATCATGATGGTGTGACTGGGACTGCGAAAGACCATGTGGTCACGGATTACGGGACCCGCATGCACACCTCCTTGCAGGACTTACAGGTGTTCATGTCACGAGCAGTTGAGGTGCTCTTGAGTGACCTCCATGATAGGTCAGATCCAAATTTGTTGTCTAAATTTGAGCCTGAGCAGACCCGAACTAAGTATGATGTGCAACCAGTGCATAAAGTAATGGATCTGCGAGAAGGAGAGGTGCAATCAGCTGTCTTTTTTAATCCATCGGAACAAACCAGGGATCAAATTGTGATGGTGGTTGTAGCATCATCTGAAGTGGCAGTTTTGGATTCAAATGGGACGTGCTTGCCAAGCCAGATTTCACCCGAGTGGCAACATGACGGGAGGACGATAAGTTCAACTGGACAACACCGTCTCTACTGGAGAGCTTCAGTTCCTCCCATGGGACTGGAGACGTACTTTGTTTCTCGTGGCAGCGGTAGGTGTGAAAAGGCTACACGCTCTTTGTTAAAAGTATCTGCTAAACCAGGCCAGTTCTCCTGTCCAAAGGGATACAGCTGCTCGGCACTGGATGGTTCCAGTACTGAGATCAGTAACAAGAGGTACACACTCACCTTTGACATAGACCATGGGCTTCTTAAGAAAATTCATGATACAAATGGCAAAGAAACGGTGTTAGATGAAGAAATAGCCATGTATAGTAGCGTAGATAGCGGTGCCTACCTGTTCAAGCCAGATGGAGAAGCACAGCCCATTGTAGAGAAAGGCAGTCACCTCGTAATTTCTCAAGGGATACTGGTTCAAGAGGCATATTCGGTACCAAAATCAAAATGGGACAGTTCACCAGTATCACACAGTACACGGGTTTATTCTGCTGAGAATACGGTACAAGAATTTATCATTGAAAAAGAATACCATGTTGAGCTACTTGGCAACGAATTTAACAATAAAGAATTAATTACACGGTTCAAGACAAATATTGACAACCATAGGATATTTTACTCTGACCTTAACGGATTTCAGATGAGTCGAAGAGAGACTTACGATAAGATTCCTTTGCAAGGGAATTACTACCCAATGCCATCTCTGGCCTTCTTACAAGATTCATCAGGTAACCGCTTTTCGGTACACTCAAAACAGTCATTAGGTGCCGCCAGTCTTAAAAATGGTTGGTTAGAGATAATGTTAGATAGGAGGTTAGTACGTGATGACGGCCGTGGCCTTGGTCAAGGGGTGATGGATAACCGACCGATGAATGTCATATTTCATATAATTAAGGAGAAAAATATTTCAGCCCTGCCAGATTCTCATATTTCAATGATTCTCCAACCATCTATTCTCTCACATCGAGTTGGGGCCCACTTGAATTATCCCATGCATGCTTTCATCAGCAAGAAACCGCAACCCCTCGAGAAAGCATCAAAAATTGAGGGAAAAACATTTTCTCCTTTAGCTACGTCTCTACCATGCGACTTGCATATAGTGGGTTTGAAGGTGCCTCAACCGCTTAAATTTGGCCAATTGTCGGAGTCGAGGTTTGCAATTATCATGCAAAGGAGGGGTTGGGACGGGTCATACTGTAAAAGAGGTCACTTGTCATGTACAAATTTAGGTGATGAGCCGGTGAATTTGTACTACTTGTTCAAGGAGCTGGCGATTTTGGGTGTGAAGCCGACTTCTTTGAATCTATTGCATGATGATACAGAGAGGCTCGGTTATATTGAACAGGTTGGTGATGTGGCACAAGAAGGGAATGTTGTTATACCTCCCATGGAATTACAAGCTTATAAGTTCGATATACAACCACAACAATGACGTAGGAGGGTGGGGGGTACGTGTTCCCTGTATTAATTAGGTATTCCTCATGCTACTCGACTCCACGGGGGAACGGAAATGGTTGGAGGAGAGAATAAATGAGAAAAGAAGTTGCTCAATTTTATCGTTAGCTTGGATTGCGCGGCCATCTGTGTTGTAGATTGTAGATGTATTTGCATATTTTTGTGTTGGAGATGTCTAAATCTTTTGCTGTACTGTAGTAACCGGAAGAAATTTTTGTTATTAGACAAAATTAGATTTTTTTTTTTTGTACAAGATAATATTTTTGCCATGGTTCTGTAAATGCCTGTTTAGCATGCACTTTGCGCCTTGTATTGCATCGACGCATCTACAACAATATTTGTTCTCCCGTTGTTTCTGTTGACTTTTGGACAGTGGGCCCATGGAAATAAGGTAAGGGTGCAAATATCCGAATCCATATCTGAAAGCTTGATATGGATATCCGAATATGCGTATGGATACGGATATAGTTTTAAAATTTTAATTATCTGTATCCAAATAGTAAATATATACTTATAAAGTTTAATATATATTATGAAAATAAAAAGTGGATATCCATATCCGTATACGATTAAAATCCAATTCGTATTTGTAGCCGCTTTTATATGGTTTTATCAATATTTGATTTGTATCCGATCCGTTTGCACCCCTAATATAAGGATATTGATATTTGAGCAAGGCAATAGTACTTTGCAATGTGCATATTGGTCTATACTATAAATTTATATCTCCGTTTTCAAAGTTCAAACCATCAATTCATGATTTTCATATGAAAATATACTTATGAGTTAAATTTTACATTTTATAGAATTTTTTTTAGCCTTTTTGTTAGATGGATAAAAAATCGCTACTTTTGAGTGGTCCAAAAATTTTAGATCAAATGATTTTTCACTTATCTAAAAAAATGGCAAGTAAATTCTAATAAATATAAAATTCAATCTCTAAGAATATTTTAAGAATATTTTTATATGTAGATTATGTTAAATAGTTCAGATAACCATTTGAAATTTAAAATTTAAAATATGAACTTATAGGGAAAACTTACGTCCAAATTGTAAAGTATTAATAATATAAAACAAATTCAAGGAGGCTGTATTATATATACTAAACTCAAAGATGGGTTTATTATTATAAACAAAATTCTTGCTGGGTGCATTACCATAAGAAAATTTCTAAATGTTTGGGTTGATCAACAAATTCATGATTCGCGCATTACTAGAAACAAAATTCGGGCTATGCGTATTATTATAAACATAATTTGCCCTAGTTATTTCTCTAAACAAAACAAAATTCCGGTACTTTATTGTTATAAACAAATTCATATAGAAACCAGACCTTTCAGTTATGAAGATCAAATATGAAACTCAAAATGTCCGAACCAAGCCCGTTTCACGAAGAGACTATCCGATTAATCAACCGGCCCGGGCCCCGTTCATTTTTGTCCGAACAAACTTGTTTGGTCACAGACATTGAACTTAATGATTGAATTTTCTTATTCTACGGTTTGACACAAATTACATTTGATCTTTTTTTCTTTGTTTTCTTCTATTAAAATATTATAAATAAAAGGACAATTCTACAGTTTGACTCAAATTGCATTTGACATTTTTTATTTTCTTCTATTAAAATATCATAAACCGAATAAAATATGTTACAAATCATTGCATATTTGAGTAAAGAACTCGTTGTAATGTAAATGCTAGCCATTGGAGATTTAATAACAATTTCCTTAATGAAAAGAAAAACAAATACAAAAAGAATTCACAATAAAGGCTTTAATAGAAAGGATGTATAGTGATTACTGATTAACATGGCAACTGATACAAGTTTCTAACGACTGAACCGACAACCTTAAGTTTTTTACTAATAATGAGCAGATTAAACAAAAGACAGTATACTTTGACTAGCAAGCGGTAACCAAACAAAAACACAAAGTTTAGACTGACGAGATACAAAAGCAAAAAACATTCAGTAAAAAATATCTTTGGCATTCTTCACTTAGTCAAAGGGCCATTATATAACAAATTGCATTTGAATCCAACACAGAGTAATATGAAACCAATACTTATCTGAAATTGTGACATACCTATACAAGTAATTAAAAAATTAAACACTAGACTAATTAGCTTAAAATAGGTCTGATATGAGGGTTTAACAAGAAAGAAGGTAAGAAGAGACAGGGCAGAACTGTCATTTGCACAGTATTTTCAGATTTTCAGAAGTCCAATTTTGAAATTGCCTAGAAAATAGTAGAAAAATCCAAATGATGAAAAATTTGACTCTAAATCATTAGTTTTTCTGTGCTTTATTTAACTGTTTAAACAGATTTTTGGTTTGGTCTTCATATCAGTTTGCACTGACTGATCTGTCAAAAGGGGTTATTTGTGGCTGTTCAACTGGGCTCTCAATTGGGCTCGGAAAAGGTTTCTCAACCGGGCTGCTCATTAAACATGAATTGTATTTTAGTTCAGTTATTGTTCAGGTTCAGTCTGTGACCAGTCGGTACTTCTTCTTTTGAATTAAATCTGAACTAGATATTAAGTCCATTTATATTACAGCCCGTTCAAACTTTGTTCAATTCTTGTCCGGCCCGATTGTCTATGGACAAAACTGTCCAATTAGAAGCCCTATTTTTACTCAAAATTATAAGGTTCAAGTACATAATTTTTAAAAAATAATGAGTGTTAATTAACTCTATGTCGTGAAGGCAGCTCTGTCTCTATACAGGTATTACAATACAAAATTATAATTATATATTAACCATAAATAAGTTCCCATATTTTGTGTATTAGCCAAAGGTACTTACGATCTAGTTATTACTAAAATCAAAATTAATTATTGCTCTATTACTTGATACACAATTCATGACACTACTATAAAAAAAGTTTCATTGTATTTTAACGATCGAAGCTATCATGATACCGTAAACAAAATATAACCCATCTGCGTAACTATCAACGAAATTCCACCTTTCTTTATCACACACAATAAACACAATTCCACCTGTATTACTAAATACAAATTTTAATTTGTCTCTATTACTGGAAGTAAAATACAAAATTTTGTTTTCACTTCAAACAAAAAGTAGTTTTCTGTATATTACTTTGTTTGTTAAAAATCATTTACGAGGGGTCGCTCTCTAATCTGGCTTCATATATAATAATAGTTCCATCACGCCTCCGTACTTTTCCGGTTTACAAAGTAACACCGAACTACCAATTAATTAATATCGGTTAAATCAACTGAGATTTTCATATATATATGAGTGAAAACAAAAAACACAACAATCTCTTCTTATATCGAATGAAATAAATTAAAGACCACATGTATTAACTATGTACAACACGACCACATTACAAGCTTTCTCCTGCTCTAAAATAACAACAGCACAAGACAGCAACTCTTTGTAAGCAAAATATCACTTGACAGATTCTCGGTCCCCTGTTTTTTCCCAAAGCTAAAAACAAAACAAGGAAAGACCAAAATTATTATCCCTCTAAATTAAATTTCACATGTCGCTCGATAGTTTACCATACGTCGGTAGCATTGCGCGCAAAAAGGCCTCTAGATGCTCTTTTGTGCTTCCTTCCAATCCCCCATTGTAAAGAGTATTGTTATCTTATCCAGCTCTGAAGTAAACAAAAATTAAGGTAAATATTTTTGCTAGAACCAAGTGTGTGTGTGTGTGTGTGTTGGGTGGTGGGGGGATCAAGGGGCATCTCTAGGGTGTAGACGGGTCTGGTATTACCCATACCCATACATATGGCCATATCCAATAAGCCAATGAAAAAAAAAAGAACTTTACCTGCACCTGTCTTATCAAATACAATACAGGACGGATAAATGGATAAAAAGGTACCATTGACACCCCTAAATCCTAATCAAGGGTCAACTCTGTTGTAGACAGTAAAATTATGACAATGAACTGCAAATATCCAAATTATTTATTTACCTAGTTTTTAGAGAAGAGCTTGATTCAGATTTCTTGCTTTCTCTCGCAACTGCACCTCCTGTGAGTTCACTCTCTCCAGTACTGCCTCTCATGATTTGTGGGTTTATCTCAGCCAACGGATTGACCACAAAACCACCACCCTGCTGCGCAAAACGCTGCCGGTCCCACTTGTAAGAGGATCGGCTTTCCCCCGTTTCAGAGACTGAGAACCTAGACGAGTATCTACCTTCATTTCTTCTCCAGTATTTCGCGCTGAGAAACTCAGTGCCAGGTAAGCGGCAACATGTGTACGCTTCATTGTCGTTAGCATTAGAATTTCTTCCAGAAGACAAATCGCGTGAAATTTCATCGAGCGCCATTTCTATGCCATGCACACGTGTCTCTAGCGAGTGAATCCCGTTCTGTGAGGTACCCATAAATTTCTGCATAACAATATAATGTAATGCATTATTATTATTTTATAATTTTGGTATATGCCAAGGAGATGTCATGTTACATCAGCTGACAGCAGAGTAGATGAGAAGGTTCACCAAAAAATAAGATACACCAAATTTTGAGCAGAAAAGGCATATCAAGTGATTATTGGAAAGCTGTTGTTGCTTAAATTAGTATTTTGATGCCACATTTGTTGAGCGGTTGGGGATTTTGACCATTTGTGCTTTTGCTTAAAACTAATATCTGAAAGGAATTATTAATAATGAAATAAAACAATTAAAGTTGATGTTCAAGTTCATGTGACTAGACAATAAGACTTGTGACTAGGTCACACGCCAGAAGTGTTTGGACCAAAAGTGCCAAAACAAATAGTGTCACGCCACTAATCCTGCCCCAGTGTTAAACGGAGGTTTTATTTAATACCCAGCTAAGAAAACATGATTTCATTAGTGCAGCAGCTAAGTTGGCTGAAATAAGAAATACTTGATTGTTTTTAATAATTCTTCTACAATATTTAAAAAAAAAATTCAACGCAGCTGGATCTGGACTGACTGGCATTATATTTGCTAATGAGAATATTTGAATATAAACATATTCGTAATTACAATTTTAAGTTTGTTCTTCATTTAATTAAATAAATACAACTTTATTTTTCAATGCGAAAATAAAATCTGGCCAACTGTTATCACTAATTAGTAGAAGTATTCATATAACTAATAACAGCAGTTTTAAATGAAAGCAATTGCCAGATAAGAGCTAAAAAAATTTCTTTTGACAAAAAAAGTAAGAAATTATGTAAATTGAACAGCCAAAGTCAAAAGGTAAAAAAAGGTAATACCTGGAGAAGATCAAGTAGGTTTGTCTGCTGTGCCTCGATCTGAACCAACTGCATCCGAATTTTCGACAGATCACCGTCCTCCTTCTGTCCTCCATTTATCCCTTTAGTCTCCCCCTCCAGTTCACTGTTTTCCTCGTATGGCACCACTCTTGCACTTGACTTGAACCCGGTAACCCGGGTTGCCTTCTCCTCATAACTCCTTTCCTCAGCAACAACCTTCAATGGTGTTTTAGAAACTGAGATTTCAATCTTACAGTCAGACTTGCGGGATAATGTAGGAGAGACCCTTTTGTTATTTCTCCCATTGGTTACAACTGGCGATGGAGGTGATCGACTGAACTGTAGCCGTCGATTTCTCGTCACAACTGGAGAGGTTGATCGGACCGAATTCGACGAGCTGAGAGGGGCTGGTGTGTATCGACCGTCACTTGAGCTACCTGTGAAATTTTAGAAATTGAAAAAAAAAAATTATAAAACTGTATGTGTTGGTGAAATTAAAGAACTTTTGGTCATGTGCATGAAAGAGGAAACACCAAATATATATAATTCCAAAACTAGAAAAGAAGAATAATGAGTATTTCCTTGAATTACAAATTATGTTTGTTAAATTTCAACTAACAAATATGGAGAACACGTTGTAAAAAAAAAATCCGAAAAAAATTCCATTTTTCAGAATTTCTTTTTTTTATTATTTGTTTACCATTTTAAACAGTGATTTTCAAAAATCCAAAAAAAATAGTAAAAAATTTCCAAAAAAATTTAAAATTTGATCTCCAAGCACATTTCAATTTCAATATGGAGAACACGTTGAGCACTTCAAATTGATTATTTGGACTTCGAAATCACAAAACCCACTTGGTACATTAGCCAACCCCTCTCTCTTTCTCTCTCTCTATATATATCCCAACTACCAAAATAATATATATGTGAAAGAAAAATAGAAAAGAAATCAGTAAGTAAGATTTAAGTAAAATTAAGACAGAATGGATATAACCTTTAACTGGAGATCTAGATTGCAACTCGGCAGCAGCATCATTAGAATCGTCATCAATAACATCAGGTATCTCCTTCCACAGATCCAGCATTCGATTCATCGAATCCCTCACAATTTTTACCTGCATTGTATGAATCTCAGATCAAACCTAAAGATCCAAACATAACATGTACAAAAAGTATCAGATCCAACCAGTGATTATTAAACAGACCTTATCAAAGCGCCTGGATTCGAAGGAGGAGATGCAAGAGGTCTTGAATCCGACCAAGAGATCTCTCTGCGCTGCAGCAAGAACAGAGAGCGTCTCTGAGGAAGCCTTCCTTGCTGCCCAATCCTCCCAAGCAAGTGCCTCAACCAGGCATGGCACCAGAAGAGAAGTGAGGGCTGACGTGGAGGCCCCACCAGCCGCGACAATACTCCCGAGCAGAGATATCAACGCTGCTTTTGCCTTGAAGGCGTTGCTCTTGAGTAACTTAACGAACTTGGGGACCAGTTTCTGGAGATAGATAGCCAATTCAGGGCAATGAGGTGACTTGGCATCTACAGCCGCGGCCAGACAGAGCGCGGCCGTGAGTTGCGCGTGATGATCCTGCTCGTGCAAGAGCGCGTCGCACACTGGGCGGAGGACGGTGGTGAGGAAGACGGAGGAATCGGTGGCGGAGGAGATGGAGCGAACGGCGTCGACGCACGCAAGTCGGACTGAGGAGTCGGGGTCTCGGAGGCGGCGGAGGGCGGAGGAGAGCATGCGGGGTAGGATAGGGGAAAGAGTGTCGCGGGAGTGGGAGGCGGAGATGAGGGAGAGAAGGCGGAGGGAGTGGCGGCGAAGAGGGGTCTTGTCGGAGGGGCGGGCGTCGGAGATGGCGGAGATGAAGGGCGTAAGGTGGTCAGGAGAGAGAGAGCGAGCGAGGGAGTCGAGCTCTCGAACAGCCATGGCCTCAGTGTCACGGTCTGAGAGCTTGTTCATGCACCGGTTCACGCGCTGCCGCACTCCATCTGACGACATCCTGCTCTGTCTTCTTCTCAGGCGATACGACTTTGTATATTATATATATAATTTTGGTTTTAAAGGGAAAAGGGAAGAGAAATGTGGGGTAAATATTTAAGGGAGAGGTGGAGGGAAGGGAGGGTAAGAGGAGAGAGGTATCATTTTGTGCATTTGCATTTTCATTTTCATTTTGAGAAGGGAGAAGAGAGAAAGGAGAAAGAAAATGGAGAAGCGAGACAGAGACTGATGCGGGGGAGAGATTGGATTATAACTTTATAAGGGGAAGGTGGTCCAGTTCAGTGGGTAAATATTTTAACAGAGCTGCTTTCGAGTCATGCAGTACACGGACTATAGAATCAAAACAGCGCTCATATGATTTGTGCTCTGTTTGAAACCAAAACTACTCTGTTACAATCTTTACCTGGTTCAGTTGTGGTGTGGAAGGAAGGTAACAACTGGGTGTGATGGTGAAATCATGGAAGGTAAAAGATATTGACCGGGAGTCGGAGATTTTCTTTCCTTTTCGGTGACAAGTAAAAGATACTCTGTGCCCGCATGACATCTTTCTTCATATTCCGATTTTTTTTATTAATACTCTATAAAAAAAGTTACTGAATCTACCCTAGGTTTTAAAAAAATTCGAAAAATGTACCGACCACGTCCACTGTGGAACCATCCCCGCAGTGAGGCGGTTTGCTATTTTTTTTAATACGTTTGGGTGACACAGAAATAGCTGCTATTTCTGACGAGCTATTTTCAACACAACACGTTTGGGTGACAAAAACGCTATTCTCAACAAAGGAATAGCTCGGGTTAGCTGCTATTCCACTATTCCTATGAAATGTTGGGTTAGTGACTCTTCCGAACCCAGGAATAGCTGCTATTCCGAGCTATTTCTTGATTCATCCAAACGCAGAACATATGTTTTACATATAGACATTAACAGTAATTTGATCTCACTGCACTGCTTTTGTGATTCCTTTTTTTCTCTCTTTTTAGATACTCATATTATTTGATTTTGTAAATAGAATACGTGACAAATAAAATATATATGTGTGAAACTACAGCTGAACCTTAAATATCGCGTAGAACTCATGTTACAAGAAAATATATCCTTGTTCTCTTGCTAAACCCTAGACCTTAATTTAACTTCAAAATCCATATCTCCTCCTCTGAGGCTTTTCAAATAGTGATCGAACGCTCAAAACGAAGTTTCAGGCATAAAGCAAAGTTCACTCAAAGTGAGTCCTCTCTCAATTTGAGCTATTTTAGACATATATATTCAAATTTTAAATTAAATGTACGTGATACATGTTGTTTTGAAATAACTCAAATAATATTTATTTATTTAGTTATTATTAATGAATTTTGGACTCAAATTGTATCAGGTTTACTGTGAAATCAATATAGACCATAATTAAACAATAAGAGTATCCAGAAAGAAGAAAAACATAATATAAATCATAGAAGCAGTGAGACTGGAATTATTCCATACATACTAAATAATCTCTAAAGAAAAATCTTAGCAAACCGCTCCACTGTGGAGACGATCAATGAACTTTTTAAAAATCGAGAGCAGACCTAGTAATTTTTTTTTTAGTATTTTTTTTATTAATTATCATAATTTTCAATTTGTCTTTTCGAACATGAATTCTAGAACAACACCACTTATTTTTTTTCAAACAAGTTACAACTTTATCATTATATGATCAAGTTAATTATTCTTTGTAACCAAAATAATTGCGTTTAGGATTATCACTCTGTGTGTTAGCAAGTCTACACATTTGATATAAATGAATGTATTTTCATGCATATAGTTTATTTTAAAAATTATGGCCCTTGTGGTTTTTATTTTTAATTATGAATTAAAATATGTGGAAAAGGGGACCACAAGTTACAATCACTGCTTTTTAAGTTTACAGACATTTTTTTTTTTTTGCATTAATAAGCTAGGTTTAAAAATTTGTAGCTTGTAATGTTATTTTGACATTCACATAATATTTATAACTTGCAGCAAGCGAGCAGTGTTCATGATGTGTCGTTTTGTACGTCTGGTACCTAAATATCTATTGAATATGCTTAGATTATTTCATAAAGATACACACTGATACTGCGATCTATAAGTGTCGTTACATATTGTGTAAAAAAGTACATAAATCGGACTAAGGCATAGAAATTGAATATGGCACTTGCATGAACACGTATCTTTAAGTTCATTTTCTAAAATTCGTAAGAGGTAATAAAATATAAAAAAATAGAAAAATTAGAAAATCTCAAATTAAAATTATGACAAAAAATTTCAAACTTGAAAACAATAGTTTTAATATTTTCAAATAACAATAAAGATACATATTCGTGCTTGGACTTATTTTTGTTGCGTTTTATTGCACTTTGATAGTGGGTCCTACAGGTGTTAGAAGTGTGAAGTTAATCCACCTGCAGAGGTGGAGTAACTTAATCCGGATTAACTCCACCTCTTACTTCACAACCAAACATGACCTCAATACGTATCGAGATGCTTAATATTTTTATTATTTCACTGCTCGCAAATTTTCTATTATTATGTTAATAGACAAAATATATCACAGTAGCATATTTAATCTGCTTTAAATGCTGATTGAGTGACGAGCATCTGTCAAATTACGAGGACATGAAAACTAACGCCCTTTGGTAAAATTTGGATACAGAAGATCTGGAGGGGAAAGGAACGAAGCGAAACTGCGAAAGCAAGGGTAATTGAGGGGAAGTGGTGATTGGTAAATACCTAAATGGTGAATGTGATCTCATGATTTCTTTCCTTCAACTTTTAAGTCTTTAACCAAGAAGTAACTTTTCTTTTGCCGCCCTTTGTCCTCTCCGTTTACTAAAAACCATATTCCTCTCTTCTTTTAAAAATATAAAAAGAAAAAGAAAAAGAAAAAAAAACAATGAAACAATTGATAGAGATTTTGCAACAGCCAAAATCCCAAGTTCCCAGCGGCACAGAATCTTATCTTATTATAGTACATATTAATCTTTGCATGGATTACTTTAATTGATTTTCTCCACAGAAAGAAGCAAGTAGTTGGAAGACTACTAAAAAGAGTGAGGGCTCATGAGCTTCAAAAATAAATTTATTTAATAGGGGGAATTTCACGTATAACTCTCAAAAACTTCAAAATTACGTATTTCTTCCTCTAAAGTTTGAAATTACGTATTTTCCCCTCTAAACTTAAAAAACTCACAAATTTACCCATTTTATTGTATTTTATATTAAAACTCATTCTAAAATTTTAAAATACCCATTTTACCTTTTATTAAAAGTATATAAAACCCATCAAACTCAAATTTAAATCTAAATGGTTCCTCTACCGTTTGATCCGTGTGCATCGCATTAAGATCTGTGCATAGTGCTTCAATTTCGTGTTGATCTAGCATGCACGGATCTTAAAGCAATATTGATTGGCGCACATCGCATCAAGATCTGTGCATGTCACATCAATAGACGTGCGTGTTCGCATCAAGGTTCCTCTACCGTTTGATCCGTGTGCATCGCATTAAGATCTGTGCATAGTGCTTCAATTTCGTGTTGATCTAGCATGCACGGATCTTAAAGCAATATTGATTGGCGCACATCGCATTAAGATCTGTGCACGTCACATCAATAGACGTGCGTGTTCGCATCAAGATTCGTGCTATCTTGGGCACGCATATTTAAAAGCAGTTTAGACGGTAGAAAAATTGTTCATATTCAATTTTGAGTTTGATGGACTTTATATGCTTTTAATAAAGGGTAAAATGGGTATTTTAAGATTTTAGAATGAGTTTTAATATAAAATACAATAAAATGGATAAATTTGTGAGTTTTTGAAGTTTAGAGGGGATACGTAATTTTAAACTTTAGAGGGGGAAATGCATAATTTTGAAGTTTTTGAGGGGTATACGTGAAATTCCCCCTATTTAATAATTTCGGTAAATGGAGGTGGCTGTGTGTTTCAACTGGAGGAGATCTCAACCGTCAGAAAACCCGTACAAATTCAGAGCTCCAGATCTTTCACTTTTTTTTCTCATCTTGTTCTTTCTCTTTTTTTGTTTTTCTTCCTGAAATATATTGGTGAAATTGAATTGTACTTATCCCGAGAACTTATTGGATTGGATATATGCTAAGATGCTATAACCTTTGCACATGCGCACATGCAATGCATGTGATCTCTCTCAATGCTACTTGATCGTAATTTAGTGACAAAAGAAAAGTAAAAATAAAAAATAAAAAGCTGTCGTAATTTACTACAAGATACAGCCCTTAATGAAAATTTGCGTTCAACCATTAATTTTATTTAAAGTAATACAATGGTTTTTGTAGCTGTCGTAATTAATGAAGTCAAAATCAACCGAATGACATTGACATATAATTAACACGTGAAGAAACTAAAAAAAAAAAAATACATTGACAATTCTAAAGAAAATATATGTCAAATTCGAATTCAAGCTGTGTCCACAGCAACGATCTTAAGAAAAAAATCGACCTCTTTGAAACAACTAAAATTTTGGCCACAATTACACCCTAACATACAACAAATCGGACCTAAACAAGTTACATCAAAAGAAATTAATATAGTATGTTTTTTTTTTCTAAAAAAAAAAGGAAGTAGAGGCAAGAAATAAAAGCACCATATGCATCACTGTTAACATGCTATTTTCAAACAACAAAAATATGCACCCAAGTACTAATATAATTACAAAGATAGATAGTTTTTGAGGGAGATAGAAAAACCTCTTTTGGAGAAAAATCAAATTTCAAGCGATATAATATGATCTCTCTTTTATTTTATAATTTTTTTTTAATTGGCGAAAGAAAAGTACGAGCTGTCTACAGTCTCTATTCTCTGCCACGTGGCAACAAACAAACAAACAAACTGTTCCTACGTCCTCCTCTGATCCTCTCTATTTTGCTTATTTTCTTAAGTCTCTCCAGAAACCGTACACTCCATTAAATTATGTCACCGACTTCTTATTTTCTCAAGTCCCTTGATAAACTGTGCTTTAATTATTTTGGCAATATCATAAAAAAAATAAAAAAAATTGACAATTGTTGTTCTGTCTGTCGAACGATTGACGATTCACAATTTTCAATGCCAACTCTAACAATTTTGTAATTGATATATTCTCTATATTTTTTTTAAGACTATAAATGTGTTCTCTATGTAATTTATAGGAAAAATCATTTGGGCTTCTATGCATTAAATGATTCAGAAATTTCAACAACTGAGTTTCGACAAGTTGTTTTATGGACGGTCAAATAAATTCTAAATTGGACAGAATTAACAACACTGGACACATGACATATCTATGACTAAATTTTGTAAAATTGGATGTGCGTCGACCAAATTTTACTATTTGAAAATTTTCCATTGAAACTTCAAACTAAAATATTTACTAATGAAAACTCAACAATTTGCTTTCTGTGCATAAAGTATTTTTTCTTAGATAAAGCGACATTAAACTTTCATAAAGAATTTAACAGACAAATTTGTAAATTAAGGTTCTGCACGCAAATGTCTCACTATGATGTTTTAATGGAGTGAAAATATTGCCATATATTGAAGTCTGGAAGGACTCAAAATTGCAAATTTATACAGATAAATGTGTCGTTGTATACTGAAATTGTCCATTTAATTGCAATTCATGTCCTGTCCATTTGCGTAGTGCGTACAAATATTCAGTCAATTTAATCACTTGCTTTAATTCGATAGATATGTACATACATGTGCTTAAAAAAAATGCCAGGTGCTAGGAATAGAATCCATGGCCAGACACTGTACTGTTGGAAAAAAAGGTAAGAAATATTTTTATTATTATTTAAATATAGTATGTTTTGTATTTGAATTAATTTGAAAGACGTATATATATTACACGGTCTATCGAATGATTTGAAATTTGCAATGGCCCATCTTTAACAATTTTTAACGAATGTATTATCTATAATTTTGTAGAACATAAATGGATTCGCTTTAATTTAAATTAAATATGATGCATAAGACACTTGAATTAAATGATAAGCCGTTGTTTTCATGCACGAAATGATTCAGAAATTTTAGTAATTGAGTTTCAACACAATTGTTTGAGTAAGGCTCGGGTGCTATGGATAGCATAAAGTCATCTGTGCTACAGTCTCAAAAACTTATTGTATAAATTTCAAACTTCGATTTAAGTAGCTCAATAAATTAGTTATATACTAAACTTGTAGAGTACCAATTTTTACTATTTTTTATGATTTATGAAAGATGGCCTAAAATATTGACAATTTCTTTTATTTTTAGGTCATTTTTGACCATCTTTCATAAATTATAAAAAATAGTATAAATTAGTATTCTACAAGTTTATTATATAACCAATTTATTGAGCTATTTAAATCAAAATTGGAAGTTTATACGATAAGTTTTTAAGACCGTAGCACAGATGACCTTATGCTATCCATAGCACCCGAGTCTTACTCCAACTGTTTTATGGACGTATTAAATAAAGTCTAAATCGGACAAAAATTAAAGTACACTGTTAACGGAATATCTGTGACTGAAATTTTGCTAAAATTGGAAATGTGCCCACCAAAAATTTGTTTTAAACAAATGTGTTTCATCAAAAATTCGATAATTTGTTTTATTTCCATAAAATACTTATGCCTTGTATAAAGCTACATGAAAATTTCACCAAAAATTTAATGGACAAAATCCCAAACTGAGGTTGAATGTGATGGTTTAGTGGAGAAAGAACGATCATTTTTATTAATATCCTTCAAAAAAAACAAAATTTTAAAAATAATCCCGCATCTTATTTTTTTTTTTAAATGATCCAACCGCCTGGGCCTGGAGCGGCCCAAAAATCAAACGGACCGCCGGACTGAGAGGCGGGCCAAACCAAACCGACCGCCCTAGCCCGAGGCGGGCCACACCCTGATCAGACCGCCCCACGGGCGGCGGGCCACTATCGATTTTAATCAGACCTGTGAGCCCTCACCCCTTCTTCTTCTCTCTGCTTCCACTCCGCACCCCTTTCTCCCTTTCTCTCTGCTTCCACTCCGCACCAAAAAAGAAAGAAGAAAAGAAGGTGCCCAGCCGTCTCTCTCCGTCCCTGCCGCCATTGCTCCACCGGTGAGGCCGTTGCTCCGCTCCTCCCTCTCGTTCTCTCTCCTCTCCCTCGCTCGGTGCCACCACCGCTGCCACTGCCCCCTTGCTAGTTGCTGCACCGAGCTTCTCTCTCGCTTCTCCCTCTCTTGAATGTAAGTTTATATTTATTTTTTCGATTCAATTAGTTCAATTTATAGTTAGGGTTAGGGTTTATTGGTGAATTAGTTGATTTGTGAATTGTTGAATTCAATTAGATTTTTTTTGAATTGGTCGAATTAGTTGAATTGCTCGAATTGGTTGAATTGGTTGAATTGGTTGAATTGGTTGAATTGCTCGAATTTGTTGAATTGTTCGAATTGGATGTTTTATCGAATAGCTTGAATTGCGGATTATTAATAGCTATTTATTATGGTAAAATTGCTTGAATTGGTTGACCGTGATATGGTTTAATTTTAATGTTTATGGTTGTGAATTGTGAATTGCTTAAAAATTTAGGATTTATGGTTCAATTTAGAGTTTAAGGTGATGAATTGTGAATTGGTTAAAAATTTAGGGTTTATGTTTCAATTTAGGGTTAGGGTTATGGTTCAATTGCTTGAATTGTTTAAAAATTTAGGGTTATGGTTTGTGGTTTGAAAAATATGCATTTTTTTTTTTGCAAATTATTTTTGTGATGTTAAGGGTACGAAGAAAAGTTTCGATGATGTTGAGGGTATTTTGAAGTTGACGAAACACATTTATATATCAATACAAATTAATTTTAAGTAAAATAAATTATTTTGAACTATATCAATATTTGTTTAAAGATTACTTTTTTTTGCAACTAAATTGCACGTTTATCAATATTTTTTTTTTTAAATATGCATACTTTTGTTTTTTTGCAAATTTTATTTGTTTGTCGA
The DNA here is from genome assembly GCF_964058835.1 of Carex rostrata. Classification (NCBI taxonomy): domain Eukaryota; kingdom Viridiplantae; phylum Streptophyta; class Magnoliopsida; order Poales; family Cyperaceae; genus Carex; species Carex rostrata. The sequence goes on from NC_135934.1 coordinate 9,426,127, forward strand.
TTTTCACAATAATTTTTATTTGAAAAAGTGAATTTCATACTATATAAAAGTTTATTGAATTTCATACTATAAAAGTTTATGTTCCAATTATTTAATTTAATTAAAAAGAATGTTGCCATGTAGTGAAATTTTGAAGGATGCGCTTTTAATTTCCACCTATTGTCTTTTATTTTCTATTAACAATTTTAGATGAAATAAATGTGTCGTTGTACACTGAAATTGTCCATTTACTTGTATTTGATGTCCTGTCCATTTTGCGGAGTGCATGCAAAGATTCAGTCAATTCACTGGATTGCTTTAATTGGATACGTAGGTACATACATGTGCTTTCAGAAGACAAAAGGTTATAGATGCTGGGAATAGGATCCATGGCCAAACATAGATTCTATCGAAATGAAATCGGGACATGAATTTAATGTGCTATCACGGAATGAAAGGTGGGAAATTAAATGATCCGGCAGTCGTAATTAAAGCTAGCAAATACCCATCCTAGATTTACATCCAATTAAAAAAAGAAAAGCAGATGTATTAGACAGAGCATGGGATTTAGACTTATTGGATTGTATTAACCTTAACGGGTTTCATCTGTAGTAGTTTGGAGCCTCTGTACTGAATAATGTCTATATAAAGGCTTGAGCATGTAATTGATATCGTTAATGAAAATAAACAGATTACAATTCAACTGTACTCTTATAAGAAAAAGAAGAATTCGGCTCCTTAAAATAACTCAGAATTTGAGTTTGAATCCGGATCATTCTATCAAGATCTACACAAATATTAAAGAGACCGTAAATTATATTCTCGATCAGATTAATTAGAACTATGATCGGACGGTCCGGATCCAAACTGAAATGTTGAGTTACTTTCGGGGGATTCAGATCCAAAAAAAAAAAAAAATCAATTTTCTGAGACAAAAACACGTGTTGTAATTTTAGCCTTGAGAATAACAGCAACAGGATAAAATTACTTGGGGGAGATTCGGCCCGAAAAAGAATATGCCAATTTTCCGGGACGCACACGCATTGTAATTGGTGTATTCCTTGAGAATAACAGCAGATGTATTTCCCACCGGGATGAGTTGCCAGTAAATGAAGCAATGAAAAAGGTTGGTGAGTGGTGAGCGACTGAGCGGTGAGAGAGCCACGTGTGACGTGTGGTGCGTTACTTTGGAGAAAGGCAATTACAGTAAAGGTCAAACCAAAAGCTGTGTCCTTGCCTTATTTCTCAGCTCCTTTCCTTTTTGCCCGGCCCCTTCTATTCTGCAAAATTATTTTATATCCATTTTTTTTACATACATATAATTATGTTAATTTATTTTTACAGATATAGAAAACAACCACCAGCAATGACGGGTGCCCCAACTTTGACTCTGCTGTCTGCCCAGTGCCCACGGTGTTTGGTAAACAAACAAATCTGAAAGTGCAAATAAATAAATTATTTGGTACATACAAATTGACTATACCCCTGCGCAAAAAAGTGTAGACTAAGTGCTAGCTAATTGCGCCTGTATGTCAATTCCGTCCGTGAGTCTGCAAGAAAGAAGTTCTATTGAACTTGTGATGATAAAAAAAAAAAATGATTCAATCTCTAATTCAACTATACTGCTGACATCAATTCAAGAGATTTATTATTCCAATCAGAGCTAAATTTGTTAAGTGCGTCGTAGGAATGAATCTGTGTTATCCGCACCGAATTCATTGGGCAGTGCAATGTGTGCACTGGTACGGGATGGTGTATAGTATGGCATTGCATGTGCACTTGTCTCTCCTCCCATCCGGATCCCAATATAACCCAATACATATGGAAGGAGATCACGTGTCTCTGGGATGCAGGAAAATTCTGCCCCCTCAGTCACTGTTGGAAGGAGCCGGTCACTATTAATTTTTGAACTGGAGGCACAGAATTCAGTCTCAATACATATACCCCATGCCATGAATTCGTATCCTCTGCATTAACCATCCAATTTGCTTTAAGATTCTTGCAGACTAGATCCGTACTAATATTAAAGGCTCTCTAGAATATAGGTAGGAACTGAATTGGTTCTGTTTAAAATCAGACAGTTAAAATTCATTAACTCAAAATATCTCCTTTTAGTTAATGCAGAGAATACGCATTCCCATGCCATGGCCCACTGCCCAGCCACTCTTCTTATTTTATTTTAACTTATTTACTTGTTGGGAACATCCCGACCCAAACTTGTCGTTACTAATTCACCGATTGCCAGATTTACACATCCCACGTGATACCATAAACACCCCGAAGCTCTTCTGAATGAAATCAGGGCCTTTTCCTGATCTGAGTTAAGACTGACGAGTCCTCTCCAATCATATAATAGTTATCTTGAGCAAGTTTTATTGGATGATTTTAAGTATATCTAGACAGTTTCTAGAGGCTATGTTTGGTTACAGTGTAAATGTTAAAGTATAAGAATTTATTCTCCACTTCAGCTGTTCAGTAAAAGATAAAACATAAAATTAATACAATAAGTAAGATATAAGTTACGACAGAATAAGTAAATCCACCTGATGAATTGTAATTTATTATTGGTCACCGGCATTTATTTTCAGATTTTTATCTTCTTATTAGTTGATAGTTTAAGTCATTACTTAAGTCGCCAAAGACCGTTTTAACTTGAAGAAACTTTTATCTTTTTAAATTTTAGATAGCAGCCAATCATAATCATACAAATCAAATTCCAACCGCTCAGTTTAAAATAAAGTGCCAAAATTTATTCACCGATATTTACCAAACCTTCGTCATTTAGGGTCTGTTCGGCTGCACAGTGGAAATGGGAATAGGAATAGGAATAGGAAATTTTTGAACTGAAATTTACTGTTCACATGAGAAAAAAAAAATCAGTCTGAGTGAATTTTAGTTTTCCCACGTGAACAGTATTTTGTGGGGAGCAGTCGAACAGGCCCTTAGAGAGAAACTAATGCAAAGGGAGAGGACTAGAGGAGGGAAATAATAACAAGTCAGAGATAATATTTTCCAAGCAATTACTTTTAGTTAAAAAAAAAAATTTCAGTGCCAATTTAACAAGGCAATTAATCACGTTAAAAATTAAAATTGTTTGGAAAAATGACAGTGTTAATTAATTAAAATAAAAGGGTCTTATTGTTGAATTTTTTTTATAAACCATAAATAATAAAATCAATTTTACAGAACCAACATGATTGCTTTTTTTTTTTTTGAAAAATCATAAGGACCGAATGACCCATTTGGTCTCTACAATTGCCTTTTCCTGAGACCGAATGGTCCGATTTTTTTATTTTTATCCAAAATTTGAATTAAATTTTAAAAATTAACCGAACCGCCTTCCAAATTTCAAAACTACCCAAACCGCTAAACGGTTAACCGGACCAAATTTCCGGTTAACGGTTAACCGGATACTTTTAAATGAGTCCGGTTAACCGTTAACCGGAAATTTGGTTTGGGTCCGGTTAACGGTTAACCGGGTTTAGTGGGTTCGGTTAGCTATGCACCGGAAAGAGTGGTCCGGTTATTGGTTAACCGAACCGAATTTTTTTTTTTTTTTTTTATACGCGTGGGGGTCATGCTGGGTCGGCGTCGACACGTGGCAACGAATTCGTTGGTCCGGTTATTGGTTAACCGAACCAGCCCTTTTTTTTTTTTTTTTTAGACGCGTGGGGGTCATCATGCAGGGAGCCGACACGTGGCAACCAAGATTATTGATGTGGTGAAATTGAGCCGAATTTGAGTTTAGTTTGGCGATTTGCTCGGGCATCTGCGGGAAGGAAAGAAGAGAAGAGAAGAGAAGAGAAGAAGAGGAGATTTTTCAATCAGGTTTTTTTTTAAAAAAAAAAAATATTAAAATAGTTTATGATATTAATTATAATAGTTTAGAATTTTGATTAGATTGTTTAGAATTATTTGTTTAGATTGTTTGGAATTATTTGGAATATTGTTTAAGATTGTTTGAAAAATTATTTGGAATATATTTCTTATTTGAAAAATTATTAGAATAATTATTTGGAAATAACAAAAATGCATGTCTCTGTACCGAAAAGTGAAATTAAAACTTTTATAATAATTATTTGGAATATTATTTGAAATTTATTTGGAATATTTATTTTGAATATTATTTGAAATATTGTTTGGAATATTGAAAGATTGTTTAGAATTTGTTTGGAATATTATTTGGAATATTATTTTGATTATTTTGAAATGGTTTAGTTCCGTTTAGAAAATTTTAAAATAGTAGCCTGAATAATTTAGAAAGTTGCAAAATAGTGTAGAATAATTTAGAAAGTTCCAAAATAGTGTAGAATAATTTAGGAAGCTCCAAAATAGTATAGATTAATTTAGAAAATTTTAAAGTGGTGCCCGAATAGTTTAGAAACTTCCAAAATAGTGTAGAATAATTTAGAAAAGTTAGAAAATAGTTTAGAGTAATTTGTAAAATTCCAAAATGGTGAAAAATAATTTAGAAAGTTCAAAATAGTTTAGAATAATTTAGAAAAGTTCCAAAATGGTTTAGAGTAATTTGTAAAATTCCAAAAAGGTGAAAAATAATTTAAAAACTTCCAAAATAGTGTAGAATAATTTAGAAAAGTTTCAAAATAGTTTAGAGTAATTTGTAAAATTCCAAAATGGTGAAAAATAATTTAGGAAGTTGTAAAATAGTGTAGAATAATTTAGAAAATTTTAAAATAGTGCCCAAATAATTTAGAATGTTCCAAAATAGTTGATAATTTAGAAAAGTTCAAAAACGGTCTTGAATAATTTAGAAAATTTTAAAATAGTATAAAATAGTTTAGAAAATTTAGGTAATCTAAATTGGTTTAGAAATAATTAGAAACATTCAAAACGGTTTAGATTAGTTTAAAAATTTCGAAAACAATGGATTAACTTTGAATTAATTTTGTAGCATGGCAGACGAAATCAATGATGAAGTACCTATGGCGCGGGATACTTTTAGTGATCTGTTGTGGATACCGCATACCAGTCACAGGGTGTGTCAGGCTTCTGAGGAGGTAAGCAATTACTTATTTCTTTTTTTCTGACTTGTTCAGAAATATCATCTTGTTTTAATTTCTAATTTTTATTTTCGGTAATGTAGAAAAAGGAGGTTATAAACGTGAAGCACTACCGTTGCATGACCGCGTACCACGCTGCATACGCGCCATTCTTGATTCGATTGGGTTTATACCAGATCGCATGCATGCCTCACAAAAAAATCGATGCGGCGCTGATACACGGACTTGTGGAGCGGTGGCGTCCCGAGACACACACCTTTCATCTTCCCTTCGGAGAGATGACAGGTATTAACTTCGAAACCATTTCAAATAAATCTGTTCTTTGTGATAATTTACTGACAATTCAAATGAAGAAATTTATATTTTTTAATTTGATAAATTACAGTTACTTTGGAGGACGTCAGCTGTTTATGGGGTTTGCCCATTACGGGAGTCCCAGTGACCGGGACTACAGACGGGAGGAATGCAAAAGGCAGGCTCTTCGAATTGTTAGGAATCAAAGAGCATGAGCAGAGTGATCTTTTGAAAAAACGGGGGTCTGAGAGAAATGAAAAAAAACATGGAGTTGACTTTCCTCAAATCTAAGTTTCGTGAACGATTTGAGAATCTACCAGTAGAACGCGACGAGGATACGCTGAAGTGGTAAGTATATATATATATATCAATTTATCCGTTCTTTAGCCTATCAATAATGTACTCACCTTGTCTTGAATTTTGCTAGGTATGTCCGTGCATATATCTTGGACCTGATGTCGTCCAGTTTGTACCCAGACAGTGGCGGGGACGGGATACCATTGTGGTATCTCGATCTAATTGTGGATTTGGACACGCCGGTACAGTACAATTGGGGTGGAGCAGTTCTTGCATATCTGTATCGGCATCTATGTCTCGCTACCGAGCCCGGGAGAGGATCTATGTATGGTCCGGTGATGCTTCTGCAGCACTGGTCATGGACCCGCTTTGCAGTTCTCCGGCCTGAGCCGCAAACTAAAAATTGGGAACCTACCTGGGGCGCTCCATCGCTTGATACATGCGCATCTTTTGCGTACAAATGGTGTTGTCCGCACAAATACGTGTCATCCTCCCACTACAAGACCCAGGGTGCACGTATCCCGCGGGGCCAGTTTCAGAGTTTGACGGAGGATCATGTGAATTGGGAGCCGTATGGGAGGGTCTACAGCAAGCTTCCGACAGTGACCCAGCAGGGAAGGGTATGTTTCAATCTAGTTATTTATTTAGTTATGTGTTACCGTATTTATAAATTATAACTCACATTCTTGATAAATTTATCAGCCCTACTACTTGTATCGCGGTCCACTGTTATTTTATTGGATCGTTGAGCATACCTATCCGGATCGCTGCATGCGCCAATTCGGATTGTTTCAAGAGATTCCGGTGCCAGAACCATTGAATAGGCACACGCATGTTGAGTTGCACAAGTAAGGTTTACTCACCGTCAATTTCCTTATTTTTGTTACTTATCTTTGGATGTTAAGTTCTTATAAAATTATGAACAGGTTGATGTTGGGCTCAAAGAAGAACGAGTCCTGGGCCACAAGACACGTGGAATATGTTCAGTTGGCTACTGCATATGAGGCGCAAGTAATCAGAGAAGGTCGCTCGTTTGACCAAAACGACCTTCCGCGTTATCGCAAGTGGTACCAGAAGGGATGTATGGCATCTATCTATCTGTTTAGTCAGCACGTGGAAGGAATGGATCGTACGAATTGGCTCCCCAGAGCAGAGCACGGGCCGAGTGGATACATTCCCAGCGGACCACTTGTCACTCGAACTGTAAATATTTTTAATTGCTATCCTCGTTGATTCAGTTATTTAAGACTCCTAATTGCTAAAGTTGAAACTGTTTGTGTATAGGCATTGACTGGGATTGGAGAGTTGGCGCACGGCGTCAAGATGTTCTTTACCAAGGGGTGGCGAAAGCTTGGTAAAAAACTGATGAGAACCGGCTGGCGTCTCTGCTGTGATACAGGTTTCGGTCCACGTGCCCAGCAAATGATGGATGAGGCGGGGATTCCAGAAAACTGGGAAGCGATCCCATCGGACGAGCCTACTCCTATTGGGGCGTATCCATATCCAGACCTTTTTATCTACAAAATCATCATCAGATATTTCAAAATAGTTGTTTTTCTTTTCCTCTGTCTTTTCTTTTCTTCGGTCTTGACAGTTGTTTTTCTTTTCCTCGGTCTTTTCTCGATTGTTACTGTTCATCTTTATCGTCTACAATTTAAAAATCAACAACTTAAAATAGTTCTCAACACATACAGAATGAATTAGTTCTAAACACATACAAATAAAATAACACACAAGTTAATTTCTACGACGCAGATTGAAATGTTGTCCGATGGTGCGCCAAACAGTTGTATTTGTTCTTGCCGGTTGCTCTGCCGCTGCTTGTGCATGTCTTGTTGCATCCTCTACATGTAGTGTAGAGTATGTATTAAATTGTGAATTTAATTAAAACATGTATTTATACTTGATTGATCAGCTATACCTGCAGCATTCCGATCAATTGTCTCACGATGAGGCTGGTGTCCGAGTCTCCGACCACGCATTCTGTCCATTTCCATCGGTATGCGGTCGTGTCGTCTCCGTCCTTTCTTGATCAGATCCGAATCAGGTATAATTTTTGGGCCATTATATGCAGGCCATTCACATTGGTTGTCTTTCGGTTCCCAATGTCCGCTCCATGTTTGTAACACTATTGACATACGGTACAAGGGGTTGACGTATAAATTTTCATCATACCTCATTTCGCGGACAACTGCCATGAAATGAGAACATGGTATGCCGGTCAGTTGAGGCTTCTGACATTCACATTCAACCTTGTTGTTGTCCATAATAACAACCCTATAACCGAAATCCCTACGAGTATACTCAAGTATCGGTTGATTACGCCTTGCTGGTATTTTTTCACCCTTAACCATAACCTCAAAAAGACCATGTCTTCCACGGTAAGGAATCACAGTCATGTCCCTTCCTTTTTCGATACGCTTTTGCAATAACTGGGTTACCCTTTCGGACCACACCTGACCATGCTGAAATATCATTTGAGCTTTGCTCCATCGGTCAAAAAACCATTTATTCAACTTATAAAACGTGTCCTCCACGACCGCTGAAACCGGTAATCGCCGACTAATTTTGAACACGGCGTTCAGTGACTCTGACCCATTTGTTGTCATTATCCCCCATCGGTGACCTCCGTCCTCTGCTTGATACAACTTCTCCGGACATGGAAGCTCGTCTTCATCATTAGGGTTCCTCTTACCCACCTTGTTAAGGTAGTCGATAGCCTTCGGACAACCAATTTCAAAGTCTTGTAACATCTCCTGCAACCTCCTAGGTTTGCATTTGTTCACTCCAGCTATGAACCTATCGCTAACCTCTCTCTTACGCCCCACGTGCTTGTAGAGATTTTCGGCAACATGTTGAGAGCAATACCGGTGCACACATTGATCGGTAGTCTCATCCCACCCGAGATTTGGATCCTGGAACACGGCTTTAATTCCCAAATGTCTATCCGATATGACACAAAAGAATCGATTATCTCCAATTACTTCCAGCCTCAACCATCTCATAAAAAAACCCCAGTTGTCAGCACTTTCTTTCTCCACAATTGCAAAAGCCACTGGAAGTAATTGGTTTTCGGCATCGTACATACATGCCATCAGCAGCCTTCCTTGGTACCGTCCCGACATGAAACATGCATCGATACTAATCACTGGTCTGAGGAACGGTATCGCTGCAATACAAGCTCCAAATGCCCATGCCGCTCTGTGGAAAAGCCTGTCAATTTCTCCATCAATCGGGGTCGAGATCACACAATACTTGGTTCCTGGATTGTTTCTTTTGATGGCTTCTAATAGTGGAATAAGCAAGTTGTACGAGTTCTCCTAACTCCCAAACAGATTTGCAATAGCAAGCTTACGGCCTCTCCATAATTTATTGTACTTGGGGGTTACCTTATTATATTTCTGCATGACGATATCTCGGATATGATTTATAGGAGAGCACACATCCCTTCTAATAGTCTTATCAATTGCAAGGGCAACTATCTCTGCTGTCAGCTGACAATGATCAGTACGTGTTGTTGATACTCTGCACGTATGAGGATACGCTTGTTTGGTAATAATCCAAGATTCTGAAAGACCGTTTTGCTTGGCGCATAACTTAAATTTACAAAAAACATCTCTGCACGCCACCTCGTAACGTCTGGGTTCACTTCTAAGAACCTTGCACTCACAGTTCTTATCGAGATGGAACTCATTGATTGCTATCCTTAGAGCAGTTTTTGACTCATAGACTACGCCCTTAGCCAACGGATTATCGAATGTTTTTTTTGAGCTGCCGAAAAAATCGACATCCGCAGGCCGAAAACCGGATATGTCATTGAAACTATCAACCGGATGTGTCATATTTTCCCGACCAGTTATCGGGTACTGTGATTGACGGGATTGTGTTTGACGAGACTTTGATTGCGACTGGCTGAGTGGTTCAATATCATCGTCAGAACTCAATGACTCATCTGAGAGCATCTCATCTCCACTTTCCAAACTGTCAGAATCAATTGCATCCACAGGTACATGCGAATAATCACGTACCTGTCTACGGACCCGACTGGTATTGGGTCGGGGTCTAACTGGTAAATCCACAGAGTTTCGACTGGTACTGAGTCCGGGTATAACTGGTTGATCCACAGAGTTGCTAACGATACTGGGTCGGTGTCTCATTGGTACATCCACAGAGTGCCGACCGGTACTGGGTCGAGATCTAACTGGCATTGGGTCAGGATCCACAGGATTTCGACTTGTACTGGGTCGGGATCGAGGTTCAGGAATCTGACTGGTACAGTTCGGTTCCAATTCTACATATAACTCCAGAATTGGTAACCTTTGTGAAAAAGACGACACAACTCCTAACATGAATTCGAACGATTGTTGGTCCATTACCGGTACTAATTGATAGTCACGTTGTCCATCGGTGGACATATTAAACCTGGCTTGAATTTCCAGATTTGCTTGACTAGCATTGTACCCAACAAATTTATAAATCTCATTCTGAAGATAATCAAAATTGTGGTTCACGGTTAGCGGTACTGAGTATTTAGCTCGGGTACTGTAAAGGACCCCGTCATCGTTGTATTGGATTTCCCCTCCAATAAAGATTTTCGCACAAATGGTTGTCATTTTTAGTTTCGATTGGTCTGGCAATTTATAAAATAACAACATATAAGTAATTAAAACTTGTCTGGACCTCTAAAAATTATTCTATATCATTTTACATTTTTCTAAATTATTCTAAACCATTTTGGATATTCCTAAATTATTCTACACCGTTTTGGAATGTTCTAAAAAATTCTAAATTATTTCGACAATATTCTGAACCGTTTAAAATGAACTAATTAATTATATTATCAATTAAAATAAATAAAAAATAAAAAATACCTGAATCGAAGAGCCGATTGATCAGACAGTCAGAGCTCCGTAAGGATTCCTAAAACAATTCTAAATCATTTTAGAATTTTTTTGTCATATTCTAATCTATTTTGGAACCTTGGTAGCTACTATCAAGTTTTCAAAAAAAAAGAATCCGTAATTTGTTATTAAATTAAATAATAAATTCAATAATAAGTAACATTCTTTCTCCATTACTTTTGATTTATATTTTTTATAACAATAATGAACAATTTGCCAATTTATTTTATTTATCACAAGTTGGTCAAAAAAAAAATTGTCGTACATATTAAATAACAATAATATATGCAAATATTACGGTTATAATATGTTGTATTTTGGTTGGAGATCATATTTTAATTTCTTCTTCTCCAACAAAAAAAATCTGAAAAATCGATAGTTCAAGAATTAACTTATATAATTTACAAATTAATTATAAAAAAAAATTACCTTCTTTTTTCTTCTTTTCTTCCGTTCGTATCTCAAACAGCGGTTTTTTTTTCTTCCGTTCGTCTCTCAAACAACACTCTTATTTTTTTCGTTTCATCTCTCCGTCGGACTGATACTTATAGAGCAAATGGTAAAATATTTTCGCTTCACGGTTAACCGAACCCATACCCTTGGTCCGCTAAACGGTTAACCGAACCCTTGGTCCGCTAAACGGTTAACCGAACCCTTGGTCCGCTAAACGGTTAACCGAACCCAAACCCTTGGTCCGCTAAACGGTTAACCGAACCCTTGGTCCGCTAAACGGTTAACCGAACCCTTGGTCCGCTAAACCGTTAACCGAACCTAGGGTCCGGTTAACCGTTTAGCGGTTTGGGTAGTTTTATAATTTACCAACCGGTTCGGTTAATTTTTAAAATTTAATTCAAATTTTGGATAAAAATAAAAAAATCGGCCGAATGGGCTATTCGGTCTCACCTGTTTTTCAGTTTTTCCACACGAACTCGTGTGGCCGATAGTGTAAGGGAAGACTTTATTTGTTAACAAATTGATAACTTGTATAATCTAATAACTTGAATTACAAAAGAATTATATTATGTTTTATTGATTATACATTCAATAATATAATATATTATTGTTATAACGAGATTTATTTTTATATAATATTTTATAAAAAAAGTTAATTAGTTATTTGTGAAGATTGATTTATACAACGTTTTAATTATTTTATTTTATTAGTATTTTATATAGTCACTAAAAAAAATAAAATAATGCGATCAACAGTTAATTCTATTTTTTATATTTTATGATATTACGCACATCATGTGTTTAATATTTTAAAGTATATATTTATTTATTTGTTATATTTTTATTAGATTATACAAGTTATCAATTTGTTCAATAATTATTTGTTTTGCGTTCGTTCGTAAGATACAGGTATAATTAAATTTAGTGAATAAATTAACATCCAATATAATTTATGAATAAATTAACATCCTTATAAATAAGCTCCCCATTTTATGCTTAGAAAATTCACGTTCATCTCCATTTTGTCAAACTAGTCATCTATCTACGCATTGCGGTGCATGGAGATTGATAGTATTACATTTTAAAAGAGAGGGAAGTCATAGATTTGGGAATTAATAAGAAAGTGAGAAATGAAATTGATACAAAATTTTGGAACGATATTCATAGATGGACATGCGAGATTTCTCTTAAATATAAATATCCATATATGTTTCAGATTGTACTTCATGAGGATGTGTTGGTGTCAGAAGTGTTCTCTGCAAAATCATTAAATATAACGTAAATGATACTTAGTAGGGAATTATTTAATTGGAGATCGAATGGTACATTCGGTCTGGGAAAAAAATTTATGGAGACCGAATGTACTGTTTGGTCTGAGGTAAAATTGGATCAAAATAGATTTTTTGTGGCTGCGGTTGTAAAGTTGTGAAGAAAAAAATGAAAAAAGCTAAAAAAAATGATGAGACCGAATGGGTCATTCGGTCCTTATAGTTTAAAAAAAAAAAAAAGTAATCATGTTGATTATGTAAAATTGATTTAATTATTTATGGTTTATAAAAGAAATTAGGTGACTGCTGTGACTTGTGACTCTTATTTTTGAATTTTGCAAGGGATGTAGATGTAAATGTGATTGATTGATTATAGTTTTCGGTCACACATCACATGGTACTATTTTTTTTTTTGAGGACAGTAGGGGGGTTGGGGACCTATCACAATCAAAATTATAATTATAATCATAATCAGTTGAATTGATACATTGCCTGTAGAAACTCTAATTAAATTATACACACATTTATAACTACATTAATTAGGTTAGTAGATCAATCATTTAAACAGCAGCAGTCATGAAATAAGAACAGAATCACAAGTCGGTTAGTGCTGTCATCCATGTCGTTATATAGATAATCTCGTTTATTATTATTATTTTTTATTAATATAAACACATGCTTTTGGGTATGTATTAGTTATCGGCTTGGAAAATTGCTGTTGAAATTTTATATAATTGATGGTGGACTTGGTATTAGTACTTTTGAACTGTCAATTTCCGTGTTATTACTTGGTAATTAATTTGTTGTAATACTCTTTATTTTATGAACCCATTCTTAATATATCAAGAGAATGAGTTATGATTTTCACAACACATCTTCTAATTTTCAGGTCTGATAATCAACTTTTATGATCTCACATTTAAATATTTTTACAACCTGAGAATGAACATTTAATCCAGTGTCAAAAGCAATGTTCTTCATGTAAGAAATTATATGTTTGAAAAAATTATAAACTTTCCACACAATTCAGAATGCACACTTGTACAATAATAATACTCACTTACATATATTAAAATATAACCGATGATAGTTGTCACCTGATTTTGATAAAGGCTAAACAAATTTTTACATCTATCAACAACTGTCTTGATCTTAAAAATCATTTTCTAAATATCTTAAAATTTATAATTTTTTAAAGTAAAGTTTGGAGATCAAAACCATTCAACTAACTAACATCTACAAAAAAAATTTCTTTTTTGGTTTTCGAACTTACGACCCTTCATGAAAGATATTATCTCTGTCATTAAATTAAATGTTAGTTCTCTTAAAATACATAGGTAACTATCATTCATTGCACATCCGAGTATTACACTAATGTATATTTGATTATTGCATCAATTTATACTTGCTTATTCAATTGTTTTCTAAAAACATTATAAAAAACCAGTGTTTTAAATAGCGCGCTATAGCGTTTTCCGATCAAAAAAGCTATGGCGCTATGCCCAAATAGCGCCGCTATTTGAGCATAGCGCGATTTTTTTAACCCGTACGCTATTTCGCGATAAACGCTATTTAAACCATTGTAAAAAACAGTTGAGGTTATTTAAAATAAAGAATTAGAATGTACATAGTACATATAATATTTTCTTTTATTTTTTTTCCTCCACATGGGATATGTCATGTCTCATGAAATGAAAGGAACACTTTCCAAAATATTTGTTCTAAAATTATGTCTACTAAAGCAAAGCAGCGCTCATAAAATCTCTTTTTATCTGCTCTGACATGTCCCCTGTGAACTCCTGCAACTTACAGAAATACCATAACATTGTCATCCAAATATCCAATCCAATGCATTACCATCTGGAAACAAAGATGAGATTATTTTTTTCTCTAGGGAATTTCTCGTATGCCCCTCAGAAGCCACGAAATTATATATTTCCCCTCTAAAGTTAATAAATATCAAAATTACCTCTCTAAAATTTTAAAAAATATCCAATTTATCGTATTTTCTTTTTAAAACTCGTTTTAAATTTATATAGTGTCCATTTTATTCTTTATTAAAAAGAAATATGTAAGCATGTTTAAGATAAATGTTTAGTCTTTTTAATTAACTATCATGGGAACAAATTATTCATTTTATTATTCGTGATGTGCACATAAGTGGATGTCTAAATGGCACCATGTATGCGTCACAAGTAGAGAAATGAACACTTGCTCTTGGAAACCAATAAATTAGAAAATTGAATATTTTTCTTACAAAAATACACATTTTATTTTTTAAAAGGTAAAATGGGGAATTTAAATTTTTTAACGAGTTTTAATAGAAAAATGCAATAAATCAGATAACTTTGTAAGTTTTCAAAATTTAGAAAGATAAATATATGATATTATGAAATTTAGAGGGACACGATTTTTTAGGGGTATACATAAAATTCTCTCATTATTTTTCTAAAAATTAGTGACTTTAAATGTTTCAAACAATTCTGTTAATAAAAAATACATTCACAATGAGTCAAATGACACTTATTTCTAAGTCTGTTATTTTATTCTCACAAGATCCTCTAACCGCTAATTAAAAGATACATTTACAATGATCAAATAATACTTATTTCTAAATCTTTTATTTTATTCTCATAAAATTCTCTAAACTACTCTAATATTGTAAGTCTACGTGTATACAAAATTCTCTCGTTCATTTAACTATCGAATGAATTCAATAACTTGCTTGTATATATCTCTTCTCCAATCGGAACAATGTAGTTGCTTTCGTTATCTGCCTTAATTAATTCGATCTCTATTAATTAACTGGACTGTTCTTGCCCCAGTAAGCAACTCACGCCATTAATCAGAAACTGATAGATAGATCATAGTCTCACTCTCATAGATCATCCATCCATCCGATCAAAATTACTTCTATGCCCCTATATCCTGTCGTCAATCGTCAAGGCCCTTAAAACTTGAAGCGACCCCTAATTAGTAATTATGTATCTTAAAAGAGTTTATAGATTGATTCATTTAAAGCAGAGACCCGTGTTGATTTGATTTCCCAAGAGAGAGGGAGATCGAGGCGGTTGCCATGCTAACTTGCCACGCCATGTGCTTCCAAATTCCTATTAAGGGTCCCATCACCTATTCATTCATGATACCTTGTCTCTACTAAACCACCATCTTAATTAAGTCTTAACCAATAAAATCTATAAATAACCTTGTCTTCGTATGATTATGTACACATTTTGATGATTCTAATTTTTTCTTTGATAGTGTAGCTGTTGTCAAGTGTCTCTACTAACTTTGTCTATTTGATTGAGTCAATACTTTCTATATTGTGCTTTTGTGATCCTAGCAAACTGTTATGCTGATTAGTAGGTGTCTCCTAGATGTGTTAGTTGTGTGATCCATTATCTAGTGGGATGTTAACTAATTTTTAGTTGATTAGGGTTTATGCTCAGTGGTCTTGTTCTCAGCACCATTGCTTTTGTAAGAACAAACTATTAAGTTTTGTGATGAAACTAGTTAGTACCTCACTTTTGTCCAAAAAATAAATAAAAGAGATTATTATGTACATAATTTTGTCTTGATAATTAGATAATTATACTTTTTTTATGAAACCCGGTCCTTAAGAATTACATATAAAACTGAGAAAAAAAATTCTTGTTGGACATGGGGTACCATATTAGGTTTTTTTTTTTAAGGTTGGCGACTGTTGTCGCTAATATATATATTAATAAGAAAAAAAAAGTTATGTACAGACTCTCTTTACATCAATAGTATTTGGAAAATAAAATCGGTATTAGCGCACAGAACACACTCGCTTTGATCTTATAAACCCCTCGTAATGCTATTCCTACGCGAATGATATATATTTAGTTATAGTATATACTTATGCAACTCAAGACTCATCTGATCACATTACATTAAAAAACGCCAATATACTATATAGACATATAAATAATTTAATCAACAAAATAATGATTAAAAGAATATATATCAAATTTCATGACTTTTTTGTGAGTGTAGTTAAGTAAATAATCCCTTGGCAATATTAATATAATGATCCGAAAAGTAGCAAGATTAATTAGGATTGGGAGGCATGTGCATGTGCTTTCTATGATAGTTAATTAAGACTAATGATAGGCTATATATGTTTGTTGTGATTTATTATTGAAGCGCCTGGCTTTATATTTATCCTCAGACATAATCATCACACTTTGTCAGACCCAACTTGTTAATTAATTAATTAATTAGGACAAGAATTATATATCCCATCGTCGTTATACAATTTTAACTACAAAATTCACCTTTTGCAAGTGAAAAGGAAGCCTGTAAAAAGCTCCAATCCCACGCTAATAAGGCTGTCATTCTGTCAATAAAAGATGGCCCTTTTCTCTTTTCTTTTTACTATTTTCTCGTGTTCGCCAACACCTTTTTTTTTATAGTCGTTTAATCCTTTTAAATATGTATTTTTTAGATTATATTAAGATGAATTTTTTTAAGGTTTATTTTGTTCAAAATCTTAATTCATGTTCGGTCTTTAATGAATCTGTTTTTGATTTGAAGTTCCTTAATCTCTGTTAATTATATTTATTACGAAATGACCTGTGTTTTTTTTTTTTTTTTTTTTCCCGGATCAAGCTGTTCCCCCTCTAAATAATAACTTGTACCTTTTTTTTTTTCTAAACCTTGCGGCGGAAAAATAGAAACCATAGAAACCATAGAAAATAGATGAGAATCTATGCGGCCATAGGTTCTCCAAATGATTGAATTTACGTAAAATAAAAGAAAGCTATTATTGATGGGACTGTTTAAAATGAATTTGATAGAGGCGACGAGAAATGGCGTCTCTGTCAGCACATGGTGGAGTGTATATGTGAACATGTAATTTCATAATTCCCACTTGGAATCTAGCAATTTCATAATAAATGCTCTTGTTTTCTAGCATAGTAGCATCCAATTTTGTTCACCTGTTATTCCACTTCAAATTAATTACGCAGTCAAAATAAAAAATCGGCGGCGATCTGATACCTATAATTATAAACATCCTCTGACAAATTAATAATTCCGTTGTTTGGAAATGCGTAAAAATTGTTTGTGTCCAATAAACAGAGTCCGCATCCTCTGCATTAACTCAAAAGAGAATCCTTTGAGTTAATACATCTCGACCATCTAATTGTAAACGAAGTTTATCCGGTCTCAATTTATAATATAGGAGTCTTTAATATTATTGCGGATCTAATTTGTATGAATTTTAAAGCTTATTGGACGGTCCAAATACATTAACTCAGAATATTTCTTTTTGAGTGAAATGCAGAGGATACGAATTCCAATAAACATTGATTAAACTAATTTAGGGGTGGCAATGAGCTGACTTCAGAGGTCCGAGCTAAAATCTCAAATTGAAATTGTCACGAGTTGAACTGAACTAGTTCGCGAGCTGGCAAGTTGGCTTGCTAAATTTGACTGAACCTTGTTTTAAGAAGAAAATATATTTTATAAACTTTTTAGACCGAGCTAAACCAAGCTGGACAATATAAAATGCACATAAATTCACAAATTGATAACTAGCCGAGCTAGCTCAAGAACTGGCGAGCGAGCTAGACCCCAGTTTGAACTCATTAATTTTGAAACGAATTTGTGGAGAGCGAGCTAAGTCCCAGTTCAATCTAGTAACAAACACGCTGTTAACGAATGAATCAACTGCGAGTCACGTTTGAGCCATGAGCTACGAGGTTTTTTTCCAAACCTGATTAAATACATAAAATTGTTTGTTCAAACTATTTGTACTGCAAACTTTAACATAGTCAGTTACAGAATGTGTCACAGTCATTAATTTAAACACATATAAAATGGATTTTTATTTATTGCTCGGATTAAATGAATCAGACCTAAATTAGACACACACGATAACACGAACAGAATGCACATGCTAACTTATTCTAAAAGATAGCAAAATTAATCTAAGATAGCAAAAATTACACAGTACTTATTTGTAGTTTGTCACGAATTAATCACTCGAATTTGATTTGTTCTGCTGTAGCCGCTCAACTTTTTATTTGTCAAAATCAAGTTACTTTTTTACTTTTTCATTTAAAAAAATTAACGGAATATGCTAATTTCATTTAAAATACTAACTAAAAAGTTATATTTTTATTAATTTATTGGATGAAAAAGTTATAAAGTGACTTATTTGAAACATATGAAAAATTCAGTAGCTATAGAGAAATAAATTAAACTTGAGTGACTAATTTGTGACAAAGAACAAAATTTAGTGACCTCTGACGAAATTTATCTTTTCATATTGTTTTTTATAAAATTTCATATTTCACGACTAAATCATATTACTTCAATTACAAAAATATTATACCAAAACAGTCAGCAACAGAGCCACACGAGTCTAGAGAAAGACAACTATCTACTTCTAGCCTAATAATTTTTTTTTTTTTCAAAATATGTTTCTTTTGTCATTTTCTTTTTTAAGAAAAAAGTTATAAAAATATATTCGTGTTTAAAATAATTTTACAATTATGTTTTATTTTGAAATTTTTACTCACTCTATTATATATTTTTGGCTTAGCTTTGATAGCAAAAAAAAAAAAGTAGTGAAATTACAAGGTTATAAATAGCACGCTATAGCGGTGTTGCTATTATAGTGATTTCGAACTACAAAAGCTATACTGCTATAAGCACTATAACGCGCTATTCACGCTATGGCGGCACTATATGAACATAGCGCCATTTTTTTAACCATTCTGTTATGACACGATAAACGCTATTTAAACCTTTGAAAACTACATATTATCTTATTTCTATCTTTCATCTGCAAAATTACAATTTTACTTTAGTAATCTATTCAATATGAAATTAATAATGACTATAAAACAAGGAACAAATAGGGAAAATTAATTATGAGCAGATGGGATCATGGGAGGGGACGGGGACAGGGTCACAGGGGTGGGATGGGAGATTTAAGGCAAAGCAGAATTAGCTGAGATTGGGCAAGGGCATAATAGTCATAACTCATAAATACAAGTTTGATTTATAGTACAGTCAAAGCCTCTATGGTCCAAAAAAAGAGAGAAGATGTCATGTCAACAGCAAAATGCAATCAAAGAAAAGAAATATGGTCCAGCATATGAGGAAAGGAAAACATTTTTTTTTAATTATAGAAACTGATATAAAATAATACAATATATTAGAATGAGTGTGTGGGATTTTAGATGGTATAGACGGAATCGAAAAAAAAATTGAATTCAAATGATAGAACCAAAAAAAATTTATAAGATATCACGCATGACGTTCTGAACTGACCACAAAGAATTCTAATAATCAATTCAATATTTGAATTCAAAATTTATATCGGCTCCAATTCCAATATTTCTGAATTCAAATTTACTAGTTTTTTAGAGAAAAACAAGATCGTGATTTTCCTCTTCTCCTCCTCTCTCTCTCCTTATCTTTTTTCTATCTCTGAAGGCCTGTTCGACGTGATACTATTCACGTGGGAAAAAAAAAATTCACTCATACTGATTTTTTTTTCCACATGAATAGTAATTTTTCAGTTCAAAATTTTCAGCTCCTATTCCCACTGAAAATGTCGAACACACCCTAAAAGTAGAATTCAATTTTTCACTTAAAAAAAAGTGAATTTAGATCTTGCATTTCCTACCCTCTATTTCTTTCTTCTTTCTTCTTTTCTCTCCCCACTAGATTGGATTTATTTGATCTGGATTTTGTTTCAAATCTATTACGAGTGAATTTACCTTGTAGTTCGTTGGTTGCTATGGCCACCAGATCAGATCCAAATTTTTTTCGGTTCCATAAATTGAATCTGAATTCTTTTTTTCGGTTATGTCTATATATCCAAACCAGTGTTTTAAAATGCGGCCGCATATGTGTATGCGGTCGGCAGCCGTGTTCAGAATGTCCATGCGGTTTTGACCATGCGGCCGCACATGCGGTCATGCGGATTAAAAATGCAGCCATGCAGTTTTTCCATGCGGTTTTAATAATTTGATTGTATTTTAATTAAAATTTATATTAAAAAAGTCAAAAAAATATTGTTGGTTATGTTATTATGTGAAAATAAATTCAAATATATGAATATGAATATATATATACGTGAATTTTTATTTTAAAATCTGCATATGCGTCCGCATACCGCATATGCGGTATGCAGTGGCCTTCCGCATGCATGAACAAAACCGCATTTTAAAACACTGATCCAAACCATACGCACTTATTCTACTATCATATATTATTTTATATTAATTTCTATAAATAAAAAAGTCCTGCAGTAGGAGACGAGAGTAAAAAAATTAATTAAAGGACAAGCATGCGCTATGTGTAATTGTTGTGTAACCCGACTGTGGTGCTATTATTATGCCCCCATTGGGATGCATGGTACCTTGATTGAGACCAAATTAGAGACACCATGCATGCGCAGGTGTTTTCTCCACCCTTGAATCCTCTCCATTTTGTCCTCACAAATGGACATGTGTTGAGCTCCATAGAGGGGGATGTGTTTCACTTTCTTCAAGGAACCGGAGAGGTGGTTTTGTTGTTTCTTGTATTAGGAGGCAAGTCGTAATTATAAGAGTAAAGCTAGCGTGTGACATGCTCACTAAGAAAGTTTGGTGAGCATAACTCCAAAAGTATGTCGGATTGACGTCAAATGTCAAATCCAAACCGTTGAAATCCATGTACTTCATGAGTGATGCATATATATGCAAAATTTTGAAAGTTTCGAGTTTATTTGCTACACGGTCAAGTGGTCAAAGAAATGAACATTTTATTATAAGTTATTTTATATATTCAATTTTTATTATTTCTTTGACCACTTGACCGTGTAGCAAATAAACTCGAAACTTTCAAAATTTTGCATGTATATGCATCACTCATGAAGTACATGGATTTCAACGGTTTGGATTTGACATTTGACGTCGATCCGATATACTTTTGGAGTTATGCTCACCAAATTTTCTTGGTGAGCATGTCACACGCTAGCTTTACTCTAATTATAATGTATGAGGAGAATTGGAAGACGCATTAATTAATTGAACTGTACTTC
This sequence comes from Carex rostrata, assembly GCF_964058835.1. Classification (NCBI taxonomy): domain Eukaryota; kingdom Viridiplantae; phylum Streptophyta; class Magnoliopsida; order Poales; family Cyperaceae; genus Carex; species Carex rostrata. The sequence goes on from NC_135934.1 coordinate 9,447,404, forward strand.
TTTTAGTTTAGTTTAACCACACATTAATACCCAATGAACTGTAAATTTTGCTTACCAACAATTAACTTCGTAAATGGTAAACAATATAAGATGATATTTTCTTCTTCTTTTTTATGCTCTTCAGAAGCGATTTATTCAATTTTGCATAGCTAAATAATAATATAGGTTAACATAGAAAGGGACATATTTTATCGTATTTGTCATTTTTGGTTTCAACATCTTTCTGTGAGGCAGACATTGTGAAAAATACATCTCATCTCGTAAGGTAAGACTAAGATTTTCACATCTTAAGATAATTAGGTGGAATCACTTTTTTCCGATTAAGAGGTTCATAATTTCACAAGTTATACCAGCCGAGGGACATTTCACCTTTTATTTTTTTAATTTTCATTCTTTTTAATTCAGTAGTTTTTTTTTTTTTGTTGCCACTGAAATATGAATGATAGGCTTTTGTGTTCGTGTCTGTGTTTGGGCTGGGCATGACCCAAAATGGCGAGAATTTGTAACGTTCGTTTACATATGTGAAATGAAATCAAACGGACGAACAGAATCTGAAGTCTATTTCATTTAATAAAAGGACCGTTAATTTGGGCTATATTTCTCCGGCCCACTCGCAGGCCTTTATTACAATTTAGAATAGTTACTTCTCCAGTAAAACTTGTTTCATCACGACCGTCTAAAACAAGATGGGATACTCTTATTCGATTTCGCTATACAACGGACGGTTTATGATAAGAAACGGACGTAAACTTAAAACAATAACTGGAGAGAATAAGACCTCAGATAGACAGCAGTCGGTAGATTTGAATTGGAATTCCCTAGAGTAATAGAAATGTTGATTTTGAATCCGAACCGTTCGATCTCTTTTAGCACTAAATATTAAAGGGTTCTGTGCATTTTATCTCAGAGCAGACTGGCCCGGATTCTGATAGGACGGTCCTGATCAAAACTCAAATTTTGAGTTACTTTAGGAATAACGTAACCGGTTTATTTATTTATTTTTTTTTGTCATCAACCCGGTTTATTTCTCAGTTATCATCCCGCACTAAATTATATAAGAAGCGGGAACACATTCAGAAAAACCGCGAGATACAAAAAACCATCAACAGCATCCATCAAGTCCAGTGTTCCACTCATGGCGAACGAATCACACAAGGAATTTCTCTTCCTTATTCGTGATTTCTCCAATCAGAAAACACACGGAGGTACAAATCCACTTCTCTATTTGCCTGATTGATTGCTCAATTATTTTCCATTCATCTTGCTCTGTTGCTCTCCCATTTCCGTGGATTGCCTTTGGATTGAATCATGCTATTATGAGAAATTACTTTACGCTTTAGTCATGACTAATTCATTCCGTCTTCTCTAAACTATAACATTTATCAGATCGCACTAAAATCGTTTGAAATCACTCGTGCTCTGATGTTCTACATTGCTTTTGGATCCTTCCTGCTTACTCTTCTTATGCCTTTTTACCTATTCAGAGCGTAGGGTTTCTGATCTGAAGAAGCGCATGCTGGATCTGACCTCTGATCTGGAATCCGCCAACTCTGATCTAGAGGTTGCGAAGCAATCTAGAGAGATGACTGACCAGGAGCTCAAAGGCACACAATTCCAGCTAGCCATGACTTGTGCCTCGATTCAAGCTCTGGAGGTATAAAACTTTGTAAATATTTTTCGACTTCATTTATTGTTCTGCCTTTGTGAGAGTTGTTCTGTTCGACCGTCATCCTTCAAAAAAGAGTTGTTCTGTTCTTTTTAGGCAAGGGTGTGCAGTTTGCACGAGGATATCTCCAGGATTGGGTCTGAATTAAATGTGCTTAAGGTCAGAACTCAGAATCATGCTTTTACTTCTTGGAAAGCAATCTTTTTTTATACACCCTTGGGTTTTACCATCTTCTAATTTTGCATTCATGCCCTTGTCACAACTCAAAAGCACCTCATCTGATATACTGGTATGTTTAATGTATGAATCTTACATTCAAAACCTGCTGTGAGCAAAGAAATCAAATTATTGCACATTCATGAGGAAAAAGCTGCTACCAAATTATTGGTGCTGTAAGCAAAGACACCAAATTACTGCACATTCACGAGGAAAAAGGTGTTACTGAGTGTGCCATCTGGCATACTGATTGGAATTTTGCGGGGCTATCTTTAAAAATCTTGATTTGCTTACAATGGGATTTTTAATGGCTGAACGTGCTTGTTGGCATTAACTTTCTGCTTGATCTCTTTTGGTACAGAACAAAGAGGATGCTGAGAGGTACATATCGACAAACTTTTCTTTTCATTTCTTCTATTTCTTCTTTTATGCAATTTACAACGAACGTAATATTCAGTCTTGTACTCGATTCGGTATAGAGAGGGTTTTAAAATGAAGATGCTGGAGATAAATTCTAGGATAAGGTTAGTATTACTTGACAACCTATTTTTTTTCCCCGTAAAATTCAAGTTATTTCTTTGGCAAAATTCAAGTTATTCCTTAGGTTTTATCATAAACTATATTTTTCTTTAGGGAGTTTCAAGAGATGGCAGTCAAAAGTACCTCCAAACAATCTGATCTACCTCTAAGTAAAGGCAAGAAATTATTTTTATTGTGAATTTTCTGAGCCATGTAGTATTTTGGTTGACTTCATTAGGCTCATCGTTTAGAGAAGTAATTAGATAGTTAAAATTAGCATAATCGTATCTATAATACAAATCAACAAGTGTAATACAATAGTGCATTTTTACTGCAATAGATTGGAATAATGATTGATACATGCGCAGATACAAGTCTATCAGTATAAAATCTCCTCTGATGCCAAACTTGGATTTTTAACAAGGTAAAGCAGGTGATTTCACTAAATCGGAGAACAACATGATGGAATCAGAAGAAAGTTTGAAGGATTTAGAGGAAAACCTCAAGTGCATTAATGCTGAGATGCAAATGCTGGAAGTAGAATACGAAAAACGGTTAAACGACCATAGTGAGGTAAGTTTTTCCTTTTGGTCTTATTTTAATCTTGTAAACATCTTTTACAACTCGAGAATTTGCATTGGTTATTATTTAGGTCAGCAAGGAGCTTGGGAATTTGAGAAGGAAGAGAATTCTTGTGGAAGCCATTATAGAAAAGTCTAAGATCTTGCCGGAGCTAGCGGGATATCCTTTATTTATCACCAAACAAAAGATTTAAAATAATTATGAAATGCTTCAGTTAAATCATTTCAGATAAGAGGAAAAAAATATTAAATTTTCTTTGACAAAAAACAGGCAGACAGCTGAACTGGAAAGGGAATATGCTTCGCTTGGAGAAGAGCTGGAGAGGAAGTACGCCTGCCCTAGTTGTGGTACGAACAACATGGCCAGTATCAAGAATTCGTAACATTGATTGAATGACTTTTTTCTTAGAGGTGTAAAGAGTAGTACAGGGGACCTTGATACGTGCAATAAAATAGGTGATTTCTTTGACACAGTAAGTCATGGCACCGACAGTCTTGAAAATTTGTGATATCTACTCAATTAATTTCTGATTCTCGGAGATGTAATGAATACAGGATTCTTTGCACTGATAAATGCAATCTGATAGTGATTTCATCGCCCGTAACAAGTGCTGTTTTTTTTTTTTGGCAAGTTTGAGTTTATACAAGAATGGCGGGCTTTGTAGTTTTAAACACATTGTATTTTTTGTTTTTCAAGACCGAATTGCTTTAAATGTTTAAGATGAATGAGCATTTTTTTCTTCTAATATACTAGGTAATATACACAGCATCCCAATAAACCCATCACTGTTTTTTTGCATATGTACAAATGTAATACATGGGCTGTATACACTAGAAAATGTATTCAATTATTCTATCTCGTGATAATACATGTACAGGAAAAAAAATACAATAATTAAAAAATAAACTATGCTATATTTGTGCTATATTTGTCAAAAGAGACTATGGAGTGACTAGAAAGCATCAATTTGATGTCTTCACGCCAATTGCTTTTGAAAACTCCTTGATGAGAGAATTCTCCTTTGCTTCTTTATTTCCTTCTTCTATGTGCCATCTCTTCGACATATTATCAACCTGAGATTCCAACAAAAATATAATTAGACTGCTGCATTTGAGCAAAATTGATCTAATAATCATATGACCTGGTGTATAATAATGTACTAACCCAAGATCGAAAGGGACTCATTCGTTCCTTCAGCTTGTCAACTTGAGGTAGAATTGCATCTCTTCCCTTGGTTTTTATATCATCAGTCTGAGAAAATATAAATTAAATTAACACAGATGTTACTTGTGTAAACATAAAGTTGAGAAAAATACATGGTACTTGTGTAATGGACAATCATTACTCAGTAAAAGTAACAAGAAATGAAAGAAAAAAAGATACTATTCTCAGAATTCCATTAAAGAAGTGGTCAGGTTTTAGCTCCAAACAGAGGATGCATTATATACCTAGTAAAGGAGTAAAATTGCTACATGCACATAAATATCAGGATGGCCTTTTTTGTTTTTGGTATTCATCTTCACTTTCCTCAGTGATTTCTCAAAAGAACAGTACCAAAAATTGTGTAACCGTGCTCAGGGTACACAGCATGCACAAACATAAAATTGCTACATGCACAAAAACCGTCTAACCGTGTAAGCATGTCCAATAACATTGTTTTGAAAAGCAAGAGTAGACAACTCACGGAGCGCAGCTCAAGCTTATGAGCAGTGTAAACAGACAAGGCTGTCATTCCTCCAAAGACCACAATTGTAGCAACAGCAAATGCCTTCCCAACTTAAAAAGGAAAAAAAATAACAAAATGTAAAATAAGGATCAGCAAAAGAACAGGAGTTCACAAACAAAAGAAAAAGACACGGTTAAAAAAAAGAAGAAAGAATAATCACTTTGAGAGTAGCTGTGCATAAGAGCCTTGAGTTTCTCAGGGTCAGGGGAGCTAGAAACTTGGCCTCGCCTCAGATCATTAGCAGTTGATGCCGAAAAATGTGGCTGCTCACTTGGCAGTTGCCACCTGCTCTTTACACATCCATAAAGTAGAAAACGAGTGGTGATATTAACTTCAGTATATTCAATTATCCAATATTATTTCCACTTTTAACACTTGCTTTTCATAAATTACTTGTTGTCCCGTATATGTATGCCATTTTTTTTTTAATGAAAGGCACTGAGTGCCTGTTTCATTGTAATATGAAACAGAGAATTACAATTAATTTGTCTCACCACGCACACCCCGGCCTCATTGACAGAACAGTCAACCAATCGATACGATGTACTGATAAACTGATTCAGGAGCAAAGTGCTAACAGTCCCGATCTCGGCATTACATTTTGCATTATGTATGCCAAATTCACTTAAGAGTTTTGCTAATTCACCCGATAACAGAAAATTTCACTGTATATGGAATAAAGCTAAGCACTATTCACATTCACTATGGTCATCATAAAATATAACACCAGTATCCAAGGGCTAGATTGTCAACCAAAACAGAGTCAACTAAATTATGAGTCCACATCCTCTACATTAAGGCACTGTTAGAGTTTAGCTCCGGACCGTCCAATCAGAATACGGGCCAATCTGGCCCAAACCTGTAATGCACGTGGCCCCTTTAAGATTCATGCTAGTATGTAACGAACGGATCGAATCTAAACTCAAATAGGTGTGTTAATTCAGAGGATATGGATTCCTAAATTACCCCTATCCCTTTCACAATAACTTAACCAAACCTATTCATAAAAATCACGCATACTTGACGATCCAAGTCAGAGTTTATTTGCTCGATTTTATTTCAATTTGGGCTTCAAGGATTCAGGGAATAAAACAGATATTCGAATGAATATACCATTCAAATCATGCTAAGCTAATGGTACCAAATATGTTAAATGACCAGTCTTAATTTGCAACAACCCTTGGCTTAATCCATAGAATTAGTAATAGATGAGCAACTACGAGGAGAAGAGATAGAGACCTTTTGGGACCAAAAGTGGTCTGAGGAAGAGAGACATAGGCACGCAGGGGATTAATTGCATCCGCCGAAACAGAATTAGCTGAACCCGACCCGTTTATGCCCCATTTAGAGGCGGTCGACAGGGACGGATCCGACCCGGCGGAGGCGCGCTTGATAGGGATGGAGTGGCGGAGGATCTCCGGCAGAACATCCGCCGGAGCGACAGTGGAGGGCGGAGATGGAGAAGCGGAGGCAGAGGCGGGGGAGGGAGGAAGCTTCTCGGCCAGGCGACCGGCGGCGTGCTTGGATTCATGGAGGAAGTAGGAGCCTTCAGCGGCGGCGAGCCTGCCGGGAAGAAAGCTCATGGTTTTTCCGAGGGTTTTGGTGCTCGGGCGAAAGGTCGAACAGGTGGTGTTGTGCGTGCGAAAATACAAAATAGGCCCTATTTAATAGGGGGAGTTCGGTTGGTTGGTTTGTTTGTTGGCTGTGGGGTGTAGACGTAAGCCGTGGCGTGGCTTGACTCGTCTTGAAACTTGTTACTGAAGAAATTTCATTGTTTTATAATTATATTCCTGATGTTTTAACGAGTTAGGCTACTATGACATTGGTGTTATTTGAAATTAAATAACACCAACTTTTAAACCCTTAGATCTGTCTTGAGATTCGTAATATCCGCTTTTACTGTTCAAGCACTTTATTTTGTACGAATCTCAAGGCAGATCTAAGGGTTTAAAAGTTGGTGTTATTTAATTTCAAATAACACCAATGTCATAGTAGCCTAGCCCTGTTTTAACACCATAAATTGTAGAAGTACGAAAAAAGGGAGACCAACAATTTGTGTTTCAAAAAACTAAATCCTGGAACTTTTAAGGAGTATCGCTAATATAACATTCATTTCAGTTTATATAACACCCAGTGTTTTAAAATGTGGCCACATGGGCTGCATATGCGTATGCGATCGGCAGCTGTGCTCAGAATGCCCATGAGGTTTTGATCATGCGGCCGCATATGCGGTCCGAATATGCGGTCATGCGGAATAAAAAAACGCATATGCGGATTGAGGCCATGTAGTCCTTCCACGCGGTTTTGATAATTTGATTGTATTTTAATTAAAATTTATGTGAAAAAAGTCAAAAAACTATTGTTGGTTATGTCATTATGTGAAAATAAATTCAAATATATGAATATGAATATATATATATATATAGAGAGAGAGAGAGAGATAGGCTAATGTGCTTTCGGTAGCATATGGGCCGAAATACACACGGTCCAAATTTAAAATTTAAAAATTCAAAAAGTCGATCTGAACCGTTCATCTTGTTCTCCATATTAATATGTGCTTGCAGACCAAATTTTACATTTTTCTGAATTTTTTTACTATTTATTAAGCTACTTTGAAAATCGCTAATCCAACGGTTTTACTATTTTGTTAAGCCACCGTTGGATCAGCAATTTTCAAAGTGGCTTAATAAATAGTAAAAAAATTCAAAAAAAATGTAAAATTTGGTCTCCAAGCACATATTAATATGGAGAACAACATGAACGGTTCAGATCAACTTTTTGAATTTTTAAATTTCAAATTTGGACCATGTGTATTTCGGCCCATATGCTACCGAAAGCACATTAGCCTATCCCTATATATATATATATAGGCTAATGTGCTTTCGGTAGCATATGAGCCGAAATACACACGGTCAAAATTTAAAATTTGAAAATCCAAAAAGTTGATCTGAACCGTTCATCTTGTCCTCCATATTAATATGTGCTTGGAGATCAAATTTTACATTTTTCTAAATTTTTTTACTATTTATTAAGCCACTTTGAAAATCATTGATCCAACGGTTTTACTGTTTTGTTAAGCCACCGTTGGATCAACAATTTTAAAAGTGGCTTAATAAATAGTAAAAAAATTCAGAAAAATGTAAAATTTGGTCTCCAAGCACATATTAATATGGAGAACAAGATGAACGGTTCAGATCGACTTTTTGGATTTTGAAATTTTAAATTTTGACCGTGTGTATTTCGGCCCATACGCTACCGAAAGCACATTAGCCCATCTCTCTCTCTCTCTCTCTCTCTCTATATATATATATACGTGAATTTTTATTTTAAAATCCGCATGAAAATCCACATATGCGTCCGCATACCGCATATGCGGTATGCAGTGGCCTTCCGCATGCATGAACAAAACCGCATTTTAAAATACTAATAACACCAATTCCAAAACCTATCAAATCGAGTTCAAATGGTGAATCCAAACTGTTCCAACCGATCTGCTTCATTAGTTGTGCGTTTACATGTGAAATTTATAAGTTTTTGAGTTTATTTGATATCAAGTCAAGCAGTCAAATGTTTGAGTTTTTAAATTAATTTTAATACATTCATTTTTCAATTTTTTTGCTGCTTGATTTGATACTAAAATAACTCAAAAATATAAAAAAATTGCATGTAAACGCATCACTCATAAAGTAAATTAGTATGAACGGTTTGAATTCATTATTTAAACTCGATTTGATAGATTTTGAAATTGGTGTTATATAGACTGAAATGACACCGATATTATATTAGCCATACTCACTTTTAAGTATGTTGAGTCAACTATTTATAGTTTTGATCTCTTTTTTATGTAAAGTTAGACAAGATAACTTGTACTTTAAATTATTCCTAATCAAATTTAACTAATACGAGTAAGACATGATAATCATCTCTTCGGATAAGAAAAAGCTACCCTTGATCACCCAATATTTGGACTAGACCCAATGAAGTTTTGTTAGCTGGCTTGTTCTCTGTGTGATTGCTAAATAACATTTTCATTAGCTATTATCTGTTATGAACTGTAGTACTTTTGATTAGCTTATGTTTTAGTTTCATGTTACTGAGGTACAAGCTGATTGGTACCACCTCTTGTAAGAACAGTGTGATTCCATAGTGAAATCGGTGGTAATACCACTATTAATAATAAACAACAAAAAGAGGAGTTGAAACTGATGACAATTTTGCATATGCAGAGAAGCGAAAACGAAGTGTATACCACTATTCAAATTTCTCTGAAAAGCGTCAATAGGAACTTTTTTCATAAATTGAGCTTCTTGAGTTAAAATAGCCAATAACCTTCTACACAATCTAAATATTAAAATTTGTTCAATGATAAAAATAAAAAATAATAAAATGAAATAAGAATTTGATCAATGATTCAGATTGGGTTTGATCAATTTGTTTTCATTGCTGCATCTTATTGATCTTGATTTTACGTTTGCCATCTAAAACAAAATACGTCAAGAACATCAAAAGAGCACAATTAAATTAAAAGATCTTTTTCATTCCAATGTTCTTCACCTGAATATTTTTAATACTAACAGTGTACATTTACAATACTTCTCCAAGCAACGTTGCCGAATGCAACACGCAACATTTTAAGCTCTTTCTGATAGTATCCTACAGTACTCTCCACTTACAAGATTTTATCTTTAGTAATTTTATCTAACTAAAGTCGCTCCAGTTGTCACACTCTGGTTAACCATAAAAGTCAAGCAGGTGCAAAAGGTCTTGAAGTAGATCGGCCCGGTGTCGGTGCCAACTTAGCCAGCAACGCATTTCTTCGCTGATCAGCACATTTGACATACTCTTGGATAGGAGGAAGGGTTGGCTCTCCTTTTGTATTTTTTGCAACCTGGCCTCTTATCAACTATATAACAAGCACTGAATTAAATTATTAATGAAAAGTGGAGATTCTTTTCCAGAAGAACGAAAGGAAAATTAATGGTACCTTGGAAGCCCAATGCCTCTCGGCTTGCTGGCAGACATCTCTTATATCTCGCCCTGACATCCTACATTTAGAATATCATAAACGAAAACAAAAAATCAACCACGGTTGCTAAATTATTTCTATTAATATGTAAGGCTAGTATTTTAATTTTCTCCCTAATTTAAAGGAAATTTAATAAACCTGGTACGGAAGTTACTATTAAGATCAGATTTTGACTAATCTAGAAAATATCAGTACAACATTGTGCATCTCCAGGTGACTAGTCAAGAGGGGATAAAAAAGAAGAAAAAACAATTTTAGACGTTACAACAAGAGTGAGGCTATGGTACTCTGCATAGCACAGATTCGTCCGTACCATGGTCCATATTTCTATTTTCAAAACTCAAAACAGTCGATCCGAACAATTAAACATTGTCATCGCGGGAAATTGTACTTGGGAACCATATTACACATTTTTTAGACTTTGTTCACTATTCTTTTATATAGGTAGAAAATCACTATTTTGAATGGTCTAAAATTTTAAGATCAGGTGATTTTCTACTTGTCCAAAAAAACAGTAAAAAAATTAAAAAATTTGATCTGCAAGTACATTTTCATATGGAGATCATGTTGAATGGTTCAAAACCGACTATTTGGACTTTGAAAATAGAGATATTGATCCTTAGTATGGACCAATATGCGCTATGCATAGTACCATAGCCTCACTCTTACAACAATCTTCAATCTTCAACAGTGCGCAATGAGTAGGATGAAAGAGCGTACCCTTCAGTTGCCAAGGCAAACTCAATCAATTCCTCTTTGTTCAACTGCTTTGCATACTGGCAGGCTATTTCTGCACGGGTCTCCCGATCGGGCAGATTGAAATTAATTATGGAATCAAAACGACTGCAATAAAATATGAATTGTTACATGTTTTCAAAGAATATTTTAAATAAAAATAAAACTGCAGGTTCCATCAAAACCATTGTCTTGGTTTAATAAAAGAAAAAATTTAAGTGCTCACCTGATAAGGGCTGGATCAAGGTCCTCTTTCCTATTTGTTGCAGCAATGACCACCACTCTCTTTTCTTGTTCAAACCCATCAATCTTCAAAACAAAAACAAAAACAAAAAAGTGATCCTCGAGTTAAGGAAATTGCAATAGAAGAACAGGTTAACAATTTTACAAAATGGACTTCGGAGCAATGCAAGAAATTAGAAAAAATCAGTAGTCTGCTAACAGTAGAGTTGCAAGCAGAATATGTGTAGTCTACCTGGCGCAAGATAACTGACAAAATTCTTCGCGTAGCTTCATGCATCTCGCTATCTCGTGCAGCAGCAAATGAATCAACCTGCATTTCTCCATTTTTTTTATATATGATACTCTTTATATGTGGTAGTATGGTTTAATTGCACCTGGGATCAAACGTTATACTCTATTTATATGTTGCGGTGGATCTGTGGACATACAAGACACGACCGAATTAGAAATGATGATACACGTAAAAGACTTGGGGTGGCACCAATTCAAAAGCAGCTCATCCAACACTGCTTGAGATGGTCTGGGCATCTCCAACGAAGGCCTCCCGAGGCACCGATGCGTACTGGGATGGGATTATATGTCGTATTGGAAACACAAGGAGAGGTAGAAGTTGGCCAAGATTGACATGGGAGGAAGCACAAAAAGAACTTGAAGGAATGGAATGTATCCAAAGAGTTGGCTTCAGACAAGAGCGCGTGGAAGTTAGCAATTCACGTACCAAAACCATGGCTTAGGAAATATTGTTTAGATGTAGAGCTTAGGACTTTGGCCCCCACGATTGGGGATATGACTAGGGATTTGGGGTCAAGGACATAGAGCTTAGGACTTTGGCCCCTATGATATATAGTGTAGGCATAATATAGTTAGTATATTATTAGTATTATTACTATTATTAGTCGTACTATTATTACTATTAGTAGTACCACTACTATTATTATTTTTATTATTATTTTATTACTATCTATTTCACCTTGTGACTATGATTGGGTTTCATTTCTAGCCCACCCGAACTTGTTTGGGACTAAGGGCTTGGTTGTTGTTGTAAAAATTTGCAGTGCTAATTTTCCTATTTCAGTGGTTTTGAGGGGCCCCAGGAGAAATACTAATACAAAGAGAATATATTTAAAAAAAAAAGAAATGAAAAGATGGCGTACCTCATCTAAGAAAACTATAGCTCCATCAGGGAGGTCATTAGCAAGGGAAAATACATTACCCATCAAGCGCTCACTTTCACCATAGTACTTTGACATGATGATTTCTAGTGGTACATATAACAATGGAACTCCCTATTAAACATAAATAATCAAGAAAATGTCAAGTAAAAGTATAGATTTACTCATAGAAAAAAGGATAACAAAGCATATCTAAAATTTTTCAAATCACGTACAGCCTGATTTGCGATTACTCTAGCTGAGGATGTCTTACCAGTCCCTGCAGAGCCAAAGAACATTAACCAAATGAAATACTAAATAATATAATTCAGGTGTCATTTAAAGTGCACCAAAGGAAAACCTGGTGGGCCTTCGAACAGGATGGCCCGTGGTCTATTTGTCTCAAATTTACGGCGGGTCCCACGGGCAATGTCATCATACACTTCTGGGCTTTGCAACGCCAAAAGCACTGTGTCTTCTATTTCCCTGCAAATATTACAGTATCATGGGTCCAGATTCCAGAGTATCAAATTATCCAGTTTGCTCATTTTGGCAATATCATCATAGAGGGTTTAGGGTTTATCCCAGTGGTTCAGGTCCATTTAAATAGTTTTTTCATTTATTAAGCGGGTCGACTAATACACCAAAATTCTATTCCAAATGTTCAACAACATTTGTACTGTAATCCAAATATCAATCCTTGTAACTGACAAAGTGCTGACAGCATGCCAACATCTTCAGAACTAATAAGGAAACAACCAACATCAACTGACTCAAAACTTGGCAAAAGAGAATATAAACCGTACGCTACATTGTTACAAATCAAGGAGTAAGGTTACCGTTGAGGTCTCGTACTGCTGGTATGGAATTAATATATCAGTTGTGTACAGCAATACAATTCCTTTGTAGCTCTTTGTTTGTACAATAATGGCATTAATTGTGCAACTCAGTTTAAGTTGTGGTATATAACAGGAAGTCAGTTTAGATTAAGGATTTTGCATATGAGGTAATCACAATTGATTGCACAAATGTATGTCATGATTGGGGTTAATCTGTGCTAAATTATTCTGTAGCGGCCTAATTGTAGTCATAAGATATTGATATTGGATGGAAAAACTGCAGATCAGATGAGATTTTTTATTTGGAAATAAAAAAATATTTTCTGCAGGAAAGGGAAGGGTTGTAGCCAATTTTTGAAAAACAGATGACACCGCACCATGTTGTGAAATGTGGTGTGACTATTTTTCGATCCGGCCACAAAGACCACATGCCAAACCACTCCAAAAATGAGAATAATGGTCAAACGCACCATTGGTGTGGTGCCAGCAAGTTTCAAGCTTTTGTTGCAACCATTTCAGTCTAATAAAGGCTTCAAAAAAAGGCTTACACCGCATCACTGGTATGGTGTGAGAGGGTTTTTGGATTTTCTGTGGCAGATTAATGGGCTGGATCAAAAAATAGTCACACCGCACCATTGGTGCGATGTAAGGCAGCTCCCCATGTTTACTTTGGTGCAGTGTCATCCATTTTTGGAAAATCGACTTCATCCCTTCCCTTCCCAGCAGGAAATATTTTTTATTTCTAAATAAACAAAAATTGTCAGATAAAATGCTAAATGTATACTATTACCTCTTTTGGTCATCATATCCAGCAATAATTTCCCATGATACAGTACCATCCGCCGGAGTACCAGTTGTATCATCCAACCCATATATTCTAACTCCCATGGCTTCTAAATCAGACAGTGCCTTTTCCGAAGATTGCAATTCTCTTGTACTTCCTTTTCGAGATGCATATGCCTTGCTGTTCTTGCCTGATGATCCCTTCAGATCTTTTAGACCAGCTAACTTCAGTGCACTGACCACTGCATCAAGCTCTTTTGAGTTGAATCTTCCTTGCTTGATGAACTCAATTTCCTAAATTAAAACAGCGCACCAATCAGGTATATCTACCATATTATGTTTTGGATGCGACTTCCTCCATAGACAACCTTGAGCAGAAAGATAATTATGACTTAATTTGAACAAACTAAGGCCATAAACTAAACTACAGCCACTTAATTTGAGGGATAGAAAGAGAAAAATTACTGATGGCATCTATTAAAAGGACCAGTGCATTGCATACCCACACAATAGCAATATACATATCTGGCAAGACAAGACAGATGATACACCCGAATAAAATAGCAAATGCTAAATGTTCTCCTATAACACTTTAGAAATAAAATATCCCGTGTGTCATTCGCTTCAAATGGTGTTAAAAAAAATAGCCTCCTTCCTCGAGACTTCTCTGTAGAGAAAAACGGATAAACAAGTAGCTACTGCAGTTTACTAATTACTAGACGATAGTTACATGTGATATTGGGACAAATTTGAGATGTTATTGTGCTCTACATGGTCTGAATTTTATTTAGACATTTCGCTCAGACACACATGAAACTTTTCCAACTTTTATGTTTATCTGGATGTTGAACTTTTCACTTGTGAGAACATGAAGTAGCTTTTTTGTGTATGTGTTCCAGAAATCAAACAGCACTGAAAAAAGAAAAGGCAAAAGGGTAAGGAGGAAAAACTGACAGTAAATTCAGCAGCAATTAACGACTCGAAAATCAAAACAAAAAAATCAGCCTCAGCTTTCTCTCCCAATTCAGTCTTCTTTAAAGGGGGGCTCAAAGTTATCTGCTTCGCAGCTGCACTGAAAGTAGAATCCTCAGTTATGAAATATAAGATTACAAAACTGGCTTTACTATTTTGCAAATAATAAAAAAAAAACACTTTTATACTGACTTGTCCCAAGCACGTAGCAACATTTCTGACCCACTGCCATCCTGTTCAGCATCGATCCCAAGATGTGTAGTAATGTCTATGATCAGGTGCGACATCTCACATGCAGGGGGGATTTTGAACTTCACGGTTACCTGCTACAGATGTTGTCGATTATCCATTAATATCCAATTCCTCATGGTAGTAATGATGCTTATCTACAGCTCATGGTTGGTACTTACTGAAAGTGCTGTTGGTACTCAAAACTACTAAAATTATGAATGCATGTATTTGATAACAAACCAGCTGAGCTGGCCCAAACAATGCAAAAACCATGAGGTTCAATAAATCAAAACAATCCAGTCATGGTGAGACTATGCATTTACAACTTGTTATCAATGATAACATGAAAGTAACAATTTATTGCTCGGCAATAAGACATGGAACCTTTGGGCCTTTGACAGAGACAGAATAAGGTGGGTACGAGCCTCGCTGCATCCCTTTGCTCTTGAGCAATTCCTCAATGCGCTTTCTTTCTTCACCCACTAAATCCTCCCATCCTCCGGAGGAGCTCGTCACCGGACCCAATCCGGTCTTTGATTCGCCTTCATCCTGTCCATGTACATTGATCACACAAACATCAGGATACTACTCAGGCTCTACAAACTAACTATACATGGATAATTAATTCATTGACTGTGCTCTACAAACTAACTATACATTAGAAATTATAACAGTGTACACTCTGTGTGTGTGTGTTCATGTACTCAAAGAGTAATTAGAATTTAGACACTAGAATTGAAAGAAGGAACCTGATTGGAGTCTGCATAAGCAACCTGTACGGACCCGAGACCCACAGACCCGATAAGAAATGCGTACGGTAAGAGGGACATAAAGGAGAAGTCTTTGCGCTGGACTCTGGGACCCGGTTGGGTCACAAGATCAAGATCAAGCGACGACGAAAGGCGGAGAAGAGAGAGAGGTGCCTCACCGGAGATTGAGGAGGAGTGACGCCATGGTAGAGCTGATCTCGGCAGCCGCGAAATCCTCAAGAGGCGCGAAAGAAGCATTGATGCCTCGACAAATGACAAAGGAAAGCAATGAATTAAATGGCGAAGATGGATAAATATATCAGTAGGAGTTCACTAGAGTCTAGAGACGGGGAGACGGGGAGACGGAGCTGGGAAGTAGGAAGGATGAGTCGGATGTTATAAACGAAACGACAATCGGATGTGATGTTGCGAGTTGCGACTTGTGACCCCTTGCGCACGGAATTCATACCATCAAAGTAACTCAAATTTTTTAGTTTAGATCCGGACCGTTCGATCTGTTTCGATTAATGGGATTTGGGGCCCATGGCTTCCACCTCGGGCCGGATTAGCCCAAATACTGATCAGACAGTTTGGATCTAAACTCAAAATTTGAGTTACTTCAGAGAATTCGGACTCTTGCGCACCGGTACGTAACGGAGCCGATGAAACAACCGCCTTCTCTGGACCAATGCATATCACCTAAGGTAACAAAATATTTCCTTTTAGATTCTGGCCGTCCGATTAGAATCGGCACCAATTTGGGGGGGGGGGCGTGCATTATACCTCGGACCGGATTGGTCTGTTTTCTGATCGGACGGGCAGGATATAAGCAGAAATATTCGGTTACCTCAGAGGATATGGATCTCTCTGGACTCGGGAGATCATTTGACCTGGCGGGTTCTAATGTTCGATTCGCTTTACCCGCGAAAAAAAACAAATTAATCAGGGGAGTCCCTGAATTGTTATTAAATACATGAAATCTATAGCATCGTGTTTTCTTCTACTTCTTCTTGGTTTTTATTATGATTAAAAGATCGCAGGAAACAGCATGGCTTTTTAGGCGCTAACTTAAAACGTTGCTTCCGTAATTTTACTGACAATTTTATGATATTTATTATTTTAATTATTACAAAAGAGATATGGTAGTTTAACGGTGGAGTAAATTCGTGTTGTGCCGTATAATAATTAGTGTGTTTTGACTTTAATTATATGTTGAATTATGTTGAAATTAAAATGATGAGAAACCCACAACGTGATGTAACAAGTCACATAAAATTACATTAGTTATGTTTTTTTTTTTTAAGTTCAGTTAGTTTATTGAAGAAAAAAATACTAAAATAATATAAAAATAATGTGGAATCATTGTAAGTACCGTAAAATAAAGTAATTATGTTTGTTGAGTTTCATATTTTGTATTGTGTTATAATTAAGTCGATTTGTGTATTATGACATTTTTTTTTAATGATAATCAAAGCACGTGACTAATACGCATGTCATATCAAAGTCATATACTAATTAAGTCAGTGAGCATGTTTTGACATTAATTATCACTTTTTATAAAGAAATATAATACACAAATCGATACGACACAATATATGCCTTGTGATTGTGTCATGACTAATATGATCAAACTAGTTATAATATAGGGTAAATTTTGTTGGAGGCCACTAAACTCTGTCTTTTATCACGAATTAGGCACTCAACTTTAATTTTTCTCTCTATAATCACTTAACTTTTAATTTGTTTCAATCAAATCATTTTATAACTTTTCCGTTATTATTTTGAACGGAATGAGTATATCCCATTAAAATTTTAGATGGAACAAGCATATTCCAGTATATTTTGGACAGAATGAGAATATTCTGTTAATATTTTAGATAGAAAAATTATAAGGTAACTTGATTGGGACCAGAAAAATTAAAAGTTCAATAGTTATATATAGACAAATTAAACTTAAGTGACTAATTCGTGACAAAAGACAAAGTTTAGTGACCTCCAACAAAATTTACCCTCTAATATATTTCAATTGAAATTTTAGTATCTAACGACGATAGTATCAATAGATTATTTTAGAAAAAATAAATAATAAGAGTTAAGATATTAGGTCAGAATCTTCACATATTTACAATCTCACGAAATGAATAAGATTCAACAAAGAAAAAAAGAATTCTAATCTTTAAAAATAGAGAAGCAAAATAAAAAGAACAAAAAATAGGGAAGAAAAGTCTATCTATATTTTTATATTTTCTATTCTATGGGGAGTCGTCCTGAGTACACATGCAATGGTGAGTGGGATAACCAATGACATCATCCTTATTATGAAATGCAATTGTAGAAGCTGAATCCGTATGAATTTTCTTTATGTTTCTCCTAATTTCAGCTTCGCCAAGAGTTGTTGCGTTCAAGAACAAGCGCACAAGTTGCCTCTTATTGGGCCTGATGGGCTTTCCGTAGCCCATATAAGCTCGGTGTCCCTGCAAAGCGCGGGCCATGTTGCCGCCGTGGCTGGCAAGGAAGAGCTGGCTCTTGAGACACACCTCGTAATCAATGGCAGCCAGAACAGAGGGCTTGCGCTTCAAGGAGTCCAGCTCTCCGGGTCGGGCTAGGTTCCATTTGTTAAATAGCTTCGGATATTGGGATATTATAGGTAGGAGCGCATCGTTGCCGCCAAAGGGCTCTCCTCCGGCCCAGTATATCCGAGTGTTCCTCGATGCCCCTAGTCCTTTCAACACCCTGCAGATTAGTTAGTTAGCTTTCTATGTTTATATTTTTTAGTGAGTAGAACTAGGGTGTTCTTAAGCTCACCAAACACTCGTGTTTGGTGAGCTTAACTTTAAAATTAATCTTATAAGTATTGGAGCAAAGTTCACCGAAAGATTTTAATTTAGTGAGCTCAATAACATCCTAGTTCTACTTGTTTCTTTGTTTGTTTCGTTAAAAATTAAAATAGAACGCATATGTCACATACCATGATATCTCGTTGGCATTGAGAGGACAAAGGCCCGCCAAGTAGCGTCGGCGAGGGGTGAGATTGTTGCGAGAGGTGAGAAGCCTGGGCTTTTGGGCTCGCTCTCTCTCTACTGCCTCATCGGATTGGGAGCCCAGGCCCGAGTGGCAGCCCGTTCTGACCCACACGTCCCTCTCCAGCCTCAAGTGCAGTGCTACGTACGGGCCCTCCTCTCGCATCCTCCGCACGAATCTCTCCGCCACCTCCTGGATCCACGGTTGGAATCTCAATGCCTCAAACGCCACCTTACACCGTAGCTTTTGTAGATCGACGGTCAGATTTTTCGCCAGTCGTGAATCAAATCCTCGTATAACGAACACACTTTTCTTGTCCACCTGTCAGAATAAACAGGACACCTTATTTTATTATTTATTTAATCAACCCAATTAATTGGTGATTCTAGTATTGAAGCAATCACAGATAAGCTATAGTCATGGGGGTAAATTAAATATTAAAGTGTTGTAACAAATGATGCCGTATACCATGTGATCACATTCTTCGAAGACGAACAGCATATTTATATGGTCATTTCTATTTTTCAAATGAACCTACCTAACTGCATTAATTTCGGTTGAAATTCGTGATCTGACTTTGTTTTTGTTATCTTTACTAAATTCTTGGTACAGCTTTCAGCACCTAGGGTTTCGGATGTTAGAATCTTCTTTTCTTTTGTTTCCCAATTATCTTATTCCCAACTATGTACCCAAATTAACACCAAACAGCCTAGTATGCATATGATGGATTTGATACTAATAGTAGGTGGACTACGCTGTTTGGGAAGTTAAAAATTATGCATTACTGTTCGTTTATTTCTCTATTTTCAAAATTCAAACAATCAATTCAATATTATCTTCATATTTTCTAAAAAAGTTTACTCATGTTTTAGAATTTTTGTAAATCATTGTTTAAAAAAAAATATGGTCAATAAAAAAAACACAGTGAAAAATTCTACAAAAAAATAAAGAAAATTCAAAAAATATATAATTTGATCTCCAAACTAATTTTAATGTAGAAATTATGTTGAATAGTTTGAACTTTAAAATCACAAAATATGAAAATATGAATGGAAAGTAAAACAAGTACTTCTCGTAGCAATGTAGCCCATCTCATCTAATCAGATTAATTAAACCAGAAGTTGAGTAATGAATTGGTTGTTTCAAAAAAAATAATAATAATTGGTTAATGACATATATGTATGTAGCAGCAGCGAGATGGGCTATGGTGCATTGCAATGTATATGCTCTTTTATACATTGAACTATAAATCACCGGATTCAAAGTTCAAATGACCGATCCAAACCGTTCATCTTGTTCTCCATATTAATATGTGTTTGGAGACCAAATCTTACATTTTTTTTGAAATTTTTTTTACTATTTTTTTAGATTTATTGAAAATCGTTGTTTTCAGACAAATTTGGACCATAAAAAAACAACGATTTTGAATAAATCTAAAAAAATAGTAAAAAATTTCAAAAAAATGTAAAATTTAGTCTTCAAATACATATTAATATGAAGAACAAAATTAACGGTTTGAATTGATTATTTGAAATTTGAATCCGATAATTTATAGTCTAATGTACAAAAGAGATTATACATTGCAATGCACCATAGTCCAACTCTAGCAGCAGCCGCCATTACCAAATACCAAGCAATTTGATATACGACAAAACAGGGCCAGCCTATGTTGCGTTTATCACCTTTTCATGCAAAAACATGTGTATATTTCTCCAGTGAAGTGTATTTAATTTAATAAACAATTCCTTAACTTTTGCATTGCCAATTATTAGTTGAACACAGCCACACAGGGTGCTACACAAGCACAAGTAATTTAATTTTATGACATCTCACATCGTGCCAACTCATAATGAAGTTTATTTCTAAATCAATAATTTAATATGCACAATTTATAATTTCTTTAGAACATACATATATATGCACAAATATTGCTTACTTCATTATAAATATAATAAATTGAGAAATGAACCACCTGGTTTAAAGTATATATTCACATAGCAGGCCTGAATTAGTAAAGTAATTAAGAAGAGGATGCATACATAATTATATAGGCAAATAATAAAAACAAAAAAAACTAACCTTGCCTCCTCCTCCATAATTAGTGCGCACCCACTCCTCTCCGGCATTGAATGGCATCAATGGCGCCTTGATGCGCCGCCTCATCAGATGCGTTGCCGGCAATGCCGACACCACCTTCACGTCATGCTTCAGCGTCTCTTTGAAGTGCGAAATGTCAAAAAGATCCCCAAATTCACTGCACTACACATAACGGTGCAAACATTCTTCAGTGTTTCTTTGAACTAACGATTAATTACATTGCTTTTGAAATCAATCAATAAATACAGCACCTTTCATCGCCCCATATCTGGTTGACTTGCAAAATGGGCGCCACAAGCACGGCTCTTAAAATTCGTGCGATCACCACCGCATCGATAATTTGGTTGCGCTGCTGATTAAGACCTCCAGAAACTACCACCAACATGTATCTCTTGTAAGCAGGAGTCCTTGACTCATTGAAGTACGACTCAGTGAAATTGATACATGGCTTGAAACCGGCGACACCAGACCGGGCCCATGTCCAGAACTCGTCATTGGGTATTGGTTGTGGGTCCGAGCGGATGCGGCGGAGGTAGTGGGGACAAGGGAGGGGGGAAAAGTAGAGTTGGGAAACAGTAAGCAGAGCCCAGATAGAGAAGAAAGGGAGGAAGTAGCGGGAGAAGCGGTGGGGGCCGGGGAGCTTGTAATTGTGAATGGAAGAGAAGGTGGAATTAGATGGTGGTTTGAGTTTGATAGAAATGGGTTTTTGGGTGATAGAGATGTAAGAGTTGGAGTTGGTCATGCTGAATTTTTGAATTTCTTCTTCACTGAGAAATTCTCAGGAATCAGGTTTATATAAGTATTCATTCACCTTTGACAATTTATATATTTCATGGCAATTGGCCATGCATTAATTGGTACCATTGGTTGAGGTGCATGTGTGTCTCAAAGAGAGGGAGAAGGATCAGTACATACAATATATAACAACAACAATATCAAGAGATAGGAGATTAATTATTAGTTGCACTTTAGAATTGCGTTACAAATAGAAGAAAGAATGAAAGAAACAAAGAAAGAAAGGGAGATCTCCATTATCTCCTTAAATGGAGGGTATCGTGGTCCTAATTGACCAATTGAAGGACAAGGAGAGAGAAACAACCAAACAAGGATTTGTTTAACTTTTAATTTTTAAACAACGAATTGGGTATTCAAATTACCAACTAACGCTTCTAATTCGGTGACCTGATCGCCATAGTTTGTAATAATTATTTTTAATTTATTTGAGGCTGTTAACTATGATGTTACCAATCTGCTGCATGGTAAAAAGAAAGTTTGATTTTATTAACTGTAAACTTAATTATATTGAATTATATGCATTGGCATGTCATGTGCATGCATGGAATTTAAATTCAAAGTTCATTCCTATGTCATTTGCATTTTGCATAATATCTCCACCATTCTTGAAAATTGTGAATTAGATATTGATTTGGTTTGTGAATTGTGACAGGTTAAATGTACTAAAAAAATACTGTAAAGCTCAACCAATGTTAATAATTTTTATTAGTCAAACTATAAGAGTTAAAAAAAATGGCTTTCCTCAATAAAACAATTTATTATTTTAAAGAAGGCGTTTTTTTTTACAAAGTAGTAATTTGGGGAAGGTCACTTAATTTTCAGAATATATCAACAATATTTCTTACAAGTGGCAGTCTAATTTATCTATTGATTTTTTTTTCATGCATTGGTCAAGACAAGTAATATCTTTTCACTATCTATTAAATCAAATTTGTATTCACTTTTAATATAATAATTTTCATGAAGAACAACTAGCAAATAATTTTCTTCATGACACCTGGTCCGTGTATGAAACGAGCTTGCACGTTGACGAAATTTTGATTTTTTTTTCTTTTTCTTTTCATCAGGATATCATTTCTATTATTCTTTCTATATGTGTGATTTAATTTTCTTTGAGATCACATGCTTAGACAAATCTCACATCTGGTCTTGTTTATCGCCCAATAATTCAGCATCTAATTAATTAGACCGCATCAAAGCGGCTCCCAAAGAAATGAAATAGCCAATTATAGAACTTTTCCAGAAAGATAAATTTTAGAACAAAAACAATTCTAACTTAAAATTGAATTTGGCTACAAAATAATCCGACTTAGTATCAACTACTACCCGACTAAATCTATAGAAATCAGATACTATCTCTAATTATAATTTTTATTTTCTCTTTTTAATAATGAAATAAGGATCAAATAAGCTCGTTAACTTATTTTGGTGTTAGTGTGGATTTCGAACATACAACCTCCCAACAACGAAAGATAATGCATTAGCAGTTTTAAAGATGCGTGAGACTAAATCAGATACTCCTGATTTGTAAATATTTGCAAATATTTTTCTACTTTATACAATCATTTGCGGCACTTCGCCGCAAACCTCAAAAAAATAATATGATCTTTATCACTTAATTAATATCATGTTATTTAATTCGGTTATATGCATGGTCATATAACAAATATTTAAGCAAATTACTACACATATGTATGATATCAAGCAATATGAATGCAATTACGGATATGATGTTGTCTACTTATATTATAAGTGCATCACATACTTAGAGAAATAAGCCTTTGTGGTTAAAAAAAATTGCCAAAGTTTTTTATTTGCTTATTTTTGCTATAATCGTTTCGTACAGAAATAGAAAATTAAACATGTAGTAATTTTCTGTTGTTGTAAAATTACGCCTCTTTATGATGTGAAGGCTTAATTAATTCTGAAAAATATAAAAAAAAAATGTTTATTCCAAAGCAACCCGATAATGATGTTTATTTCCACGTGATTCCACTTTAGTTGGAAGAGCCATCAAACTTTAAACTATAATTAGATCAATTATTAATGAGTTAGGCTAATATGACACTAGTGTTATATCAAACTAAATAACACCACATCTTAAACCCTTAGATCTGCTTTAAGATTCGTACAAAATGAAGTGCTTGAACAGTAAAAGCGGATAGTACGAATCTTAAAGCAGATCTAAGGGTTTAAGATGTGGTGTTATTTAGTTTGATATAACACTAGTGTCATATTAGCCTAACTCATTATTAATAGGAGTTTTATGGTAAGAAAGATAATAATGAAACTGATGAGATCAGATAATTTATGAATCAAATTAAGTCATATCAATAAATTTATTTCTCTTTAATATCCTGGTTTTAATCAATTCTTTTGATTTAGACTCATAGTGCAGCGGTGCCGAAAAAATATTAGGAGCCTCATAATTGTACCCAAAACAAAATTTCTGAGCGCGTCCCTCAAGTAGTTTAATAGAAAAAACTTCCAATGTTCATTGGCTTTCATTTCCAGCGCTAATATTCAAACATTTAAAACTCTGTTTATAACATTTTACAATGCTACTCACAAGCATTTAAACCTAGGGGTGCAAACGGATAGAATATGGATCGGATAGTGGTAAAACCATATCCGTATCCGTTTTTATTTTTTGGATACAGATACGGATCGAATATTAGACGGATATGAATCAGATATTAACCGGATACGGATACGGATATCAGCTTTTTATAATAGTGAATAACATAATTTTTTTTCATGATTCATATTAAATTATATAATATATATCTACTATTCGGATACGGATAATTAAAATTCAAAACCATATTCGTATCTGTATTAGCACGGATATTCAGATATCGGATATCCGTATTAAATTTTCGGATACGGAGTCAGATACGGTCGGATAATATCCAACCCGTTTGCACCCCTATTTAAACCTCTGTCTGCAAGCATTAAAATTCTAAATCTGTATAATTTTAACTCCTAACTAATTTTGTTTTCAAGCCAAAAACGGAAATATTTCTTTCACCCACTTTTTTATTTTTTTTCTCTGATCATTCTCATCTATTTTCTCGATGATCCGTGATCAATTTTGCAAATCTAAAAATCTAAAAAAAATTTATCCGATTTTCTCTTTCAAATGAGATTCATGAAGAATAACTTTCGAGTTATATTTGTGTCGTAATTTCTTTTACCACTTTAAATCTTTTTGACTTTCAGTTTTTTTTTTTATTTTACTTCAAAATAATTTAAACCTTTGTTTACAAGCATATAAACATCATTAATAACACTTTAAATCTCTAAAATAAAACATATAAACCTCATGTACAAATAATTTAAACCTCAACAATAACACTGCATTTACAAAGCTCATTTACAAAGCATATAAACCTCATGTACAGAGCCTTGAAAATTTTAATGGTTGTAGACTCAAATTTAAAAACTTGAAATTTAAAGTGCTCATGAGTTTTACTTAAAAAAACAAATGACTTTAAAATTACTCAAAAGTATTTCTTCATGGATCTTATTTGAAAAATAAAATCGAATAAAAAACGTTCATATTTTTATATTTGTAAAATTCATCACGGATCATCGAAAAAATAAATTATAATGATCAAAGAAAAAAAAAGAGTGGGTGAAAAGAATCTTTCTGTTTTTGACTTTAAGACAAAAGTAGTTAGGAGTTAAAATTATACAGATTTAGAATTTTAATGCTTTCATACAGAGGTTTATATGCTTGCGAGTAACATTGTAAAATGTTATAAACATAGTTTTAAATATTTTGATATTAGCGCTGAAAATGAAAGTTAGACAAAATTGAAAGTTTTTTCTGTTAAATTACTTGGGGGACGCGCTTGGGTATGATGGCTCGGGGTACTAGAACATTTCTCAAAATATTATTATATTGGGTATAAATATAATTGTTATTTTTTGCACATAGATTTTTAGTTATTTATATAGAATAATTGTTAGCACATAACTGTACTAGCATACTATGCTACTGCCTATTATGTTTACTTGTTTCTTTGCAAGTGTTTTTATAATATAGGACCTAATAATTAAGCTATACTAATAGACAATGCTATTCCTGTACGTCTTATTATAATGAGAAATTTGGATATATACCCATCACAACTTCATTAATTAGATATTTACCCATCCAAAATTAAAATTTAGATATTTACCCATCTAAACACATCCAAATTATTAATATACCCATTTTGAAATTTTTTCACTAAAAAATATAAATCAATATTCATAAAATATTTGAATGACAATTTTACCCTTAGCAGTTATTTCCTAAAAACTTTCTCGCTGTGCTCTTGTGCAAGTACGATCTCTTCCTCCTCCGTTCTCCCGCCCTTCCTCTCCTTTCCTTCCCTCTCCTCCAGCCCAACGGTACCATTGCTGGTACGATTGTAAAACTATTATAGAGTTTAGTAACTTGTAAAAAAAAAAAAATTATAAATACAGCTTAGCTCGTAACAGATGAAAAAGATCAAATAGGATGTATTTATCAGCTCTTGAAGCATTATAGAGTAACCAATCAAGATCTCTCTATTTGAATAAGGAGCACGGCTTCTGAGTAGAAGAGGAGAAAACTGGTAAGAGCATTGCAGGTACTACTGAACTTCACTGAGAGCATGCAAATTAATCAGGTTTTTCTTCCAATTTATCAACACTTCTTCAATTGATTGGCATACAAACGAGCTACAGCACTCACTGGTCCAAAATCAGGAGCATAGAGATGAAATAGGGACGTCGTTTGCATAAGAGGAGATGGATTGTTAGAAACACAAGGAGAAGTTTTCAAATGGATCCTCCAACTTTACATTTTTTACAAGTAATAAGGGGCGGGTAGTTTTAGGGGCTGGGGGAGAAGGAAGACAGGGAGAGGAAGGGCGGGCTAGGGCAGAGGGAGGACGGAGGAGGAAGGGGTCGCACTCGCACATGAACATAGCGATGGAAGTTTTTAGAAAATAACTGCTAAGGAAAATTGTCATTTAAATATTTTATGAATATTGATTTATATTTTTTAGTGAAAAAAATTTAAACATGGGTATATTAATAATTTGGTTATATTTAGATGGGTAAATATCTAATTTTTAATTTTGGATGGGTAAATATCTAATTAACTAAGTTGTGATGGGTATATATCCAAATTTCTCTATTATAATATATCAAGGAACGAATATGAACACATTATTAGTTTATTATTCGTTTCATGAAAAACCTTAGTATGATGCCTCAGAAAATCTAAAGATGCAAGCATGTATTAGCACGATCTCTTTTTAAAAGAGGACAAAATAAAAATAATTCTTCCAAAACTGAAAACTCCAAATATTTAACACATCCATGCCTGTAAGAGGGAACGATAGAAAAAAGATAAATAACCATCGACTTTTGTAGAAAGCATATGTTGATTGGGAAGGAAAAAAAAAGAAAAGAAGAATAAATGGGTCCATATGATCTGCTGTTTTTTTGCCTTTCTCAATTATTTTGCAAAGATCAACTTCATCTTATTGCTTAATAATTTTTTTTTAAGTTGGTTCTAAAACAATGGAGCCTCGTACTTTTTTTTTCTATGCTTTTGTTTTTAAATTGAGGTTGTAAAACTCGACGTGTAAGTTTGAGTTAAGTTTATGTTTATGTAAATTTGTGGATGAGCAAGTATTTGAGGTTGAGTTTTGATGTAAACATGAATGAAATTCTATTGTCGAACAAATATTTGATGTTAATTTTGATTAAAGGTAAAATAATATTAAGTTAAGATGATTTATTTTGGTCAAATTCAATACTCTTAAAAAATAATTGCTTTGGATGTGAAGATTGGCATGAGTTGGTGGAGGAGGATATATGACACGTTGATTGGGAAGGAAACAAGGCTCCTGAGTCCTGTCACATGGGCCTCTATTCTATATTATAACAAGTAGTTCAACCTCCTCAAATTGACAACTGGCTCATACTGCCAATTCTAATTTCCAAGTGATCACATATTTTAAACCTCAATCCCACTCTTTAAATTAAATTAATATGTAATGTATGATATCACAATCACAAGTCAATGCTTGTTTTATTGCATCGCGCAATTTGATATATTATATCCTTTCTCTTACTCGCACTTACTGTTGTTGTTTAAGTTTTTTCATATAACATGCATTTTCATTATGCTAGTCATTAATTGTTAGTAACCATAGCTTTCCTTAAAAATGGATGTACGCCTTTTTGACTTCCTTAGAAGACAGAACTAGGGGTCTCCATTGGATCCGATCTATTTAGTTTTTAACTTAATTGATAAATTTTGGATTAAATAGTTTTATTTTTTCTTTTAAATAGTTCAGTTCGGTTGAATTTTTTAATTACTATAGTTTTTTTTATATTTAATTAAGTTTAATTTATCTTATTTCGGTTTAGTCAACAAACCAAAATTTACTTGATATTTACTTATACTTTAAATTTTTATATTTAGTTCAATTTAATCTCTCTTACTTTGATTCAACGTTCTTGATATTTATCTCCATAATATTAAATCTATCTATATATGTATTAACTTGTGGCCTTTCAAAATTTAGTCTCTTATTTTGGTTCAACAAAACACATCAAAATTTACTTCAAGTTTTTTTGTTCGATTAATTTGGTTTAATTTTCCAAAATCGAATAGAATTTTTATTTGATTATTTAAATTCGATTTTAACCGGACCGTTTGAAGAAGGCTCATGATTACCTAATAACGATTAACTGACAAGGACAATCATTGCGAACAAGAAAATCGTTTAGAAGATTTTGTCGTCACTCTTCGTCGTGTAAACCTAATCCACCAAATTCTTTCATGACGTAAAAGTAGTCAATTCTTTAGTATCCTTGGCAAGCAACTCTTTTGTCACGCAAAAAGGTAACAATAATTCAGTCGGACAAGAAGATTTATTTATTAATAGTGGTGATATAGATGCCTCAACTAAACTTGTACGGCCTTTAGGTTAGCGTTTGGAATTTGGATCAACTAAGAATAGAGTTAATCTTGAGTTAGCTCTACTATTCTCAATTCTTGTTAATCCAAATATAAATTAGTAATTTGAGTTAGCTCAAGAATAGCTTTATTCTACTAACTCATAAAAATGGTAAGTTAGCAATAATAGAGCTTGTGGAGTTAGTAATTTTAAATAAAATATTTGATTCATCTCAATTAGAGTTAGTTTAAATATTAAATTAGTATTAAATAAAACATCTGATTAGTATTAAATATAATATGATATTAGATTAGATTAGTATTAAATAAACTATTAGTTTAAATATTAAATTAAATATAATATTATTTTAAAATGTAGATTAGTATTAAATAAATATAATATTAAATTAGATTAATATTAAATACAATGTTAAATTAAATGTAATATAATATTAGTTTAAATGTTAAATGTAATATAATATTAATTTAAATAATAAATGTTATATGATATTAATTTAAATATTAAATTTGTATTAAATAACTATAATATAAAATTAGATTAATATTAAATAAAATATAATATTAATTTAAATATTTAATGTAATATAATATTAGTTTAAATATTAAATTAGTATTAAATAAATATAATATCTGATAAGATTAGATTATTATTAAATAAAATATAATATTAGTTTAAATATTAAATGTAATATAATATTACTTTAAATATTAATATAAAATAAAATATAAAATATCATATTACTTTAAATATTAATTTAATATAATATTGTAGAGTAGAACTAGGGTGCTCTTAAGCTCACCAAAGTTTTGATGAGCTTAACTCTAAAACTTATAAAATCGAATTCAAATGACGAATCCGAACCGTTGAAATCTGTCTACCTTACGTGTGATGCATCTACATATGAAATTTTTAAACATTCGAATTAATTTAGTATAAAGTCAAGCGGTCAAAATTAGAAGGTTAATAAATTAATTTTAGTGCATTCATTTTTGAACGTTTTTTGACCGCTTGATTTTATACTAAATTAATTCGAATGTTTAAAAATTTCACATGTAAATGCATCACACGTAAGGTAGGCGGGTTTCAACGGTTCGGATTTGTCATTTGAAATCGATTTGATAAGTTTTAGAGTTAAGTTCACCAAAACTTTGATGAGCTTAAGAGCACCCTAGTTCTACTCTTAATTTAAATATTAAATGTAATATAATATTACTTATAGTTTATTATTAAATAAAATATAAGATTAAATATAATATAATATTAATTTAAATATTAAATGTAATATAATATTAGTTCAAATATTATATTAGTATTAAATAAAATATTAAATTAGCATTAAATGAATATAATATCATATTTAAATAGATTAGTATTAAATAAAATATTTGATTAGTATTAAAAAATATTAGTGTAAATATTAAATGAAATAAAATATTAGTTTAGGTATTAAATGTAATATAATATTAGTTTAAATATTAGATTAGGTTAATCACTATTTTATTTATTCTCTCCATCGCTATTCCAAACATACAATCCAAATAATATTTTTACTAACCCGAATAGTCCAAAGTTGATGCTATTCTCAAACCATTCGGATTAGCACTATTCTCAACCACTAACCTAAAAATCGTTATTCTTGCACTAATCCTTACTCGATCCAAACGTACCCATATATAGAAAAGAACCACTGTATAATACTCATGTATAGTGCGGGAATACAGCACAATTTGTTCGTATTATAAATGGAGGTGCATGTGCATCATACCTCTCTACTTCATGTAGAGATTATGAGACTATACGCCTCATTTGTTTATTGTGTTGCAGCATGTGAACTGTACACGGCATGATGCGCAACATATATAGCCTCTCAATTGACATTGTAGCATTGCATACCTGCATTTTTTTTTTTTTCTGCTCACAATAAATTATAAGAATAAGCTACATTTTACATGGAAAACTGAGACTATACTTTCCTCCCTCAAAAACCAATTAATTATAATCAATTAAACCGATAAAACCTGAATTGTGAAAATACCCTGTCAAATCACATTTCTATCTTGCACATACACTCGGTGCACCGCGGGTGCCTATACACACTCCTTGCAAGAGGTCTCTCATTCACCTGTTTAGTTTGTCTGATCAACTTTCTAACCCTACTTTCAAACTCCTTCCACTCAATGGTGGCATTTCTAGAGAAAATGTTTGCTAGCCGGCGCTTGTTTGGCCGAATGGAAGGGAGATTTCCTTCCCCATAGTACATGCGGTACCCCTGTACCAGAGAAGATAGCTGGCTACCTGAGTCTGTCATTGCAAATGCATCAGAAGCCGCACATGCGATGAAGTCCAAAGCTGCTAGCTGCCAAGTAATGGAGCAATAACAAGGTCAGTGTTGTGCTTGTTAAAATGCAGTTGCTAGTTTTTTTTTCCTAATGCAAAACATTAAGAATAAAGTAACGTTTCTTTTTGCTCAATTTGTGTTTACTGCTTACATGTAGCAGGAAATTCAAGTATATTTACCTAATTCAGTAGCGTTTTACCAGGGTTTAGTACACGCACATCCTACATATTTTCCTTTTTCTTTCAGTTTCACAATCTAGGGTGAAACAAACAAGGTATTATGGTCACAATCAAGGTTAGACTACATGGTAATTGGTGCATACTTGCAAAGTTTTGATTTCAGCGGTTTCCAAAATATGGTTTAAACAGTTTACAAAAAATGGGCATTTTCTTTTTAAGGAGATTAACAATAATGAAGTGACATTTATCATTGTTGATATGCCACATGAGTAGTAAGATGGTCTGACTGAGAAAAAAGCCAACATATGAGTGTTGGGCTTAGACCTTGGTCCATTTGGCAAGAAATCAACAAATTAAATATCTCCATGTTATAATATATGGGAAGGATGGACACTGATGTACATATGAGAACCAAATTTCCTTATGCAATTTGACCAGGTATTGACACATGGATGCTATGCTTGGTAACATAGGAGGTGGTTCAATTTGTAGACACATAAGCATCTATTCTATACTTTGGTAACATAGGAGGTGGTTGAATTTGCGTATTTATGCTACCCAAGAGTACACTGTAAAGCCATGCCCGGTAAACCAAAGAAAGAAACACCACATGGCTGACTGTAAACGGAGCAAGACTAGCCTATCAACTTGGTGCTGCTATATATATTCCAAAAAATGCACGCAAATCCACTTGCTATCAGCAGAATTTGGTGCAACAATTCACCCAAATATGCCAGTCTGATAACATCTGGGTAAAATAAAATCAAACCAGAGAAGCCAGAATTGTACTTGGGTTTCTGAGAGCACAACAATCTGCAGCATAGCGAGTGGTCTGGTAGAAGGTTACTAGGAGACTAGAATTTATCGTGGCATTATTTTCATTGTGTACTGGTACATGCCAAGAAGCTGTGAGGCATAGGCTATTTGTCTGCTGAACTGATGTAATGAGATGGCTTTGCAGGAGTTAGTTGTGCCATGTCATATATCATTGGTGGATACTGATATACAATTAATCAACGGATTTTACTGGGTCAGAAATGTGGTCAAGAAAATTTCCCATCATCAGAACTGGTGAGCATGTATTACCAAAGCTAATATTTAAGGTAAATAAAGACTCACTTGTAGATAGCATATCACCAATTTTTGACCACTCGCCACACTAGACAGGTTCTCAGATGTACAACCTTATATCATGTTCATTTATACTAGAAATGGAGATTCCCTTTACATCATAAATGGAGATATTAACTAATCTATATCAGGCCTAGTTACCCATGACCTGAACCCTGAAATCTCAATTTTTTTATAATCAACAAAGCACGTACATCTCAATCCATTAACTATCTAGGAAATATATAGAAAGAATATCCAATTGACTTGCAAAAAACTATCCATATTCTCAAAATTGTCCTTAATTACCCACCTTTATTGCATAGGTTACTTAAAAAGAACTAGATTGATTTCGGGTTTAGCTGCAGAAATAAACTTTAAAACTTACTGAAAAAGTTGCATAACTGGAGAAAATATGACTTCTACAGCATATTGTAATTCATGAAAGGCAAGTATGTATACCTGTGAAGAGAAGTTTTGAAACGGCTCGATCTCAGAAACAGACAGTAACGTTTCTTTAGTGGCAATTCTAGGGTACAAGTGTCTTACGGCAGCCATTCTTGATTTCCCACCATATATTTTAGCACCGGCAATGTACACCTGTGTGCTGCGCTTGAAGCCTAGAGCTGCCAGCATCAGCACTGCCTCTTCGGGTGTCAGTGGGCACTGTCCTTCAGATCGCAGGTATTCAGCCGATGGTACCCTAATTTAGTGAAAATAATCTTATAATTGCTTCATTGAATTTCATAAAATAAAAATAAATCGATAGAAAGGAACAGTATTGGGAGTTTTAGTTTTCCATATGTGCCCCAATTCATATAATCTCATTTTTTCTGCGTTATTGACAAATATCTAGAGCAAACTGTTCCCCTACTTTTACTTTCAGACTAACCGGCAAGAACTGGTTCTTGAACTAACTCAAAAGTTTTAAGCTGTTTGGTATTAGTGCAAAAGGAGAAATATTTTAAAGACACAACAAAACAAGAGTTTGGCAGGCGTGCTATCGATAGTATAGCAACATGCCATGCTATCACCTTGAAAACCTATCGGATAGGCTTAGAACGAAGAATCCAAACAGTTGAAACAGATCTACTTCACAAGTGATGTGTTTACATAAAATTTATAAATTTTCGAATTCATTTAGTATAAAGTCAAGCGGTCAAGAAATGATGAAAAATGAATGCATAAAATTAATTTTAAATATTCATTTTTGACTGCTTGACTTTATACTAAATAATTTCAAAAATTAATAAACTTTGCATGTAAATGCATCATTTGTGACGTAGATCAGTTTCAACTGTTTGGATTGGTCGTTTGAAGCCCATATGATAGGTATTCAAAGCGATAGCACAGGATGCCTCATACTATCGATGGCATGCTAGCCAAACTCAGAAAACAATATAGATACATATTGCACGAACATACTTTGTGGTTTTCCTTAGATGCGTAAGTGCAGGGAAGTGTACTGCCCTGTAAACCTCTAACTCCTCTTCTTCCTCTTTGCCGCCACCAAAATAACACATGGAGTAGGCTGCCATATCCATCTCAAACCTCAGATGAACCGCTAAATATTTTGACGGCTTATTCTTTCTGGTTTTCATTCCTATTGGTTGCTCGGCAAAGCGGCCTAGGAGGTTTTGCTCTAACAAAGAAAAATTAAGTCTGTTCCTGTGCATTCTCTTCACAAGCAGTGCACCCGTCTCCTGTATCTTCTCAACAAATCGAAGTGCATGGAAATTGCAGCTGCACCTTAGCCTCTGCAAATTGAGCCGTTTTATTTCATTAATACCACATTTCAGAAAGACCTTTTTCATGCAAAGGAAAATCACTTGAACACTACATGCCTTTTATTTTCTCAAATTGAGAGAAAAGAAGAATCAAAGTATATTAACATTATCAGAATACCTGCAGTTCAAAAGGTATTGGGTCAAAAGATAGGCGATTCCCAAATCCTATAAAATGGACAACTCCATTCTTGAGCAAGATAGGTAAAATCTTTTTCACATAAAAACTAGGTTTTGCTTCTTTCATCACTTCAGCATCAGTAACCTGATCAATTGAGGAAACTTGATCAACTCAAATAGATCCAGATTTTTTTCATTTTTAATATGAAAGAGTGTAGACAACTTACAAGGCTACCAATTGCCTCCAGATCTAAGGATTGTAGTTTCACAGGAAGCTCCTTTACAATGCGAATATCGTCCTTCAAATAGTTTATGAAATATTCCTCTTGATATATATCGCTGAACTGGCTAAGATAAAGAATTTAATCTTGTCAATCATCTAAACAAAAAAAGAATAATTTTGCAGTATACCAACATCAATAAAAAAAGGGATAAAAAACACGAGAATAGAAGATGTATTACCTCACATCTTTCCAGACACTATTATACAAGAATTTAGGAATTACAAGAGTTGCATTAAGCAGTCGTGCAATAGCAACAACATTGCAGATCTGGTCAAGTACAGAAAATCTGAGGGTGAATAGAAAGGGAATAACTCATTATTATTTTTTTATTAAACAGAGAAATAGATAATCATTATTCAAAAATATGCTTACAGCTACTCTCTGCTGATTTATGCCTCCATTTGCACTGACTAGAATATAACCATTGTTCCCCCCTACAGTTACTCGCACAAAATGTAAATGCAAAACATTAGAAACAATAAATAAAGGCACGCGTAACTAGGATAAGCAGTTTAACCAGTGGCATTTATAAAGAGAAGGAGGACATTCAGATTACCACTAGCTACCCAACTGCGGTTATCAGCGCAAGGTTTCCAAGAGGTGGTGGGGTCCACAGGCTCCTTCCAAAGATCTACAGGCTCAGGTTTTCTCTCTGCCTAGGTTTGAGTCAATATAGTTAGACACAGCACGCTAGAGTATTTCAAGAGAGGATTGCTGTATTAATCTGTATAGCATAATTATATGGAGTGAGGCTACGGTACTATGCATAGCGCACATTGGTCCGTACTATGGTTTCATGTTTTTGTTTTGAAGGTCCAAATGGTCAATCAGAACTGCTCACAATGATCTCCATATGAAAATGTACTCGGTAACTAAATTTTACATTTTTTAGATTCTTTTACTATTCTTTTAGATAGGCAGAAAATCACTACTTTCGAATGGTCCAGAATCTTGAGATAAGTGATTTTCTATCTATTTAAAAAATAGTAAAAACAATTCTAAAAAATGTAAAATTTTGTCTCCAAGTACATTTTCGTATGGAGTATCGTGTTGAGCTGTTCCGATCTACCGTTTGAACTTTAAAAAAAAGGAAATATGAAGCCATAGTATGTGATGTGCGCTATGCATAGTACTGTAGCCTCACTCTAATTATATAAAATCCTGCACTAGGTGCCTGGACCTAACCAGTGGCAGTATGGTATCCCCATCTGTTAATACAATCCCAAAATTTTCCACCAAGTCTCACTTAAAACCCAGCTTTGCAACAATCAACCCTCAATTGTGAATCTAAGCTTCTATAACTATTCCAATTTATCCACAATTTACTCTCACTTGCGCAGCAAGGTACCAGACAAGCCCGAAAATAAGATAACCAAGAGAAGGTAGCACACAATACCATACCAGCTTGTACATACCTCTGCCAAGGCATGGGCAGCCAATGCCCGGAGCCTGTAGAGCATGACATTGTGAGGCCTCTTCCTCCTCGTTAAATTGTGCAATTGATCCTTCTGAATATGCAAGATTATTACCGTATTAATTCAACTAATATGTAAAATTAGAGACAATGTAACATTCAGTAAGAGGTGAAATCAAATTGCTGTACCAGGATAGAAGAAGAATTAGAAACAGAGACAGCTGTTCTTCTGAGAAAATCCAAGCCGGGGCGCCTAGGCGGGGAAGCTGGATCTTGCAAGCGAGAGAACATCCACCAGTTCATCAGGAAGAAAAACGCAAGCAAGGCACTCCAAATCAGAATCCCTTTCCTCCTCCTCTGTACAATTAGGCTTTTCTTTCTCTTCCCCGATTGCCTTGGTGCGAAACGAGAAAGTGCTGATCCGGAGGGAGAGGAGGAAGAGGAGACGGAGAGGCGGCTTGGCTGGCGCGGCGAGGTGCGAGGTGAGGAATGGGATCGGGAGAAGTAGAGAGAGGATTCTTCGCGAGGAGAGGGAGGCGTTGGTATGGATAGGGAAAATGGTTCGCCGGAGAAGGCGGAGGTGGAAGGAGAAGGATCGTCGGGAAATGCCATCAGCAAATATTGGGGCTTTTGAGAGAGAGGCTGGTGGGAGTGGGAGTGAGATCGGACTGATTAGTGACGGGATTATTTCAGTGATATGATAGCTAAAATAATTAATCCGATTTTGTAGTTAATGGATGGATTTATGTTATAATATAAACCTACTCGTGCAGTCCTGGTCCTCCTGGAGTGTTATCACTTGTCAATTCGCAATTCATATTTCGGTACTATCCCAGCTGGGCCAAGAGTAACAGCTGTGTTTGCTCAGTATCGCTAATAGCTTATTTATGAAAAATTGGTAGTAGCTACCAAGGTACTAATAACTTATTTATTATCAACTCGAATTAGAACTGATTCGAATTGAATTGATTGACTCATTAAACTCGTAAACTGAGATCGAGCATATCCTAACTCGTTCATTACCCGCTCAAGTTACATAAAATCGGACGAGTGAGTCTATGGTACTATGCATATTACGATTTGGCACCGTGTTACGGCTCTATATTCGAGTTTTCAAATCCTAACGGTCGATCCGAACCGTTCATCTTGTTCTCCATATTAATATGTGTTTGGATACCAAATTTTACATTTTTTTAAAAAAAATTTACTATTTTTTTAGATATTTAGAAAACCACTTGATCTGAAAATTTTGGACCATCCAAAAACAGTGTCTTTCAATAAATTTAAAAAAATAGTAAAAAAATTTAAAAAAATGTAAAATTTGGTCTCCAAACACATATTAATATGGAGAACAAGATGAACGGTTCGGATCGACCATTAGGATTTGAAAACTCGAAAATAGAGCCGTAGCACGGTGCCAAATCGTAATATGCATAGTACCATAGACTCACTCAAATCGGATTATATAAGATCCCAACCGCTTATTAATATTGATATTGCTATTTAATTTTGTTAGTTATGAACCGTTGTTAACGAGCTGTGAACCGAGTTGCGAGTTGACTCGAGTCAGTTGTGAGTTAATTTTGAGTTCATAACTCAGCTTTGATCCTCAACTCTCAATTTGTTAACATGAAGAATTCGAATTACCTTCAATTGGCTCAAATTTAGTTCATTAAAATCTCTAATCAGTATCTATTTAGAATATGGATTCATTTTAAAATTCGTTTTAGACTAAAACAACAGCTCATATATTTTTATTTGAATTCATATCTCATTTTATTCGGTGCAGTATTACACATTTACACTGGATCTGAATTCATTTATGTGTCCATAATATTTTTCTTTTCTTTTTGAAAGTAGTAGTAGTACACTGATTTCTATTAGAAATCAAAACGATCAAGTACTGGTTCCTAAAATAGGTATCAATCCCTCTCAGATCCTCACTCAGTAGTACATTTGTTTAGAGCTGTAGCACGGTAACAACCCGTGATATGCATAGTACCATAAACTCACTCTTTGTTTAGCTACAAATAGCAGAACAGTTATTAAAGCAAACACAAAAAACACAAAATATTAGTACAAAACAAAAACATGACATAGCCCTATCAATAGTCTAGCAAGTCCCAAAAAGCTGGTCTTTGGGCGCCTCCCCTTCTGACATTGACACTAGGACCTCCTCTGTTGTGGTCAGATTCATGATACCCTCCTCCATTATCGGGAGCTAGTCTGGAATTTTCTTAACATCAGATGAAAGAATGAGACTCAAATTTAGATGAGAATCATCATTACGAGATATATATCAAAAGAAGCTAAAGATAATATCTTACTTTTCAAAAATTTAGCAATAGAGGGATTTGTATCATTAAAACAAACATTATTACGTTTAGTCCACATAATAGCCCCTCTTACTACTTCAACTAACAATCAATCTTATTAAAAGGTAAAGATAAAGATAATATGTGCTCGTTGATATTATTATAAGGTACCAAATCTGCATCATATTGCTGTTTGGTGACAGAGAAACTTGCGAAATTAATTGAAATAGAAATGTTTTATTTTGAAGCTTTTGATTACTAAAATGTGAGTTCATATTCTCTGAGGTAACAAAATATTTAGGTTAAGACTGGACCATTTGATCAAAATTCAAATTAATTCAGTTCAAAATATAATGCACGAGCTTATTTAATGTGCAGATTATGATTGAACTGTATAGATCTAAACAAAAATATTCTATTACTCTAGCTGATATGAATTCTTGAAATGTGATGAATAGAAAGTCATCGTAGAAGGTTATAGAAGAAGACAACATCAGAACGCTTCAAATTATATCGTTCTAGCTTGGTTGAACACCAAAACATACTCTTTTAATAAAGTACAACATGAAAAATAACTTTAATAATATTTTCAGAATCAATAGTTTATTATTTATCAAATAATACTACACAACGGTTTTAACTTGAGAAAATAATATTTCTAAATTTTACGCATTCTTTGTACCTCGGTTTTGACGTGGACGGAGATCTGAAAAGACAGTCAACAAACGCCAGACGGGAATTTGTTAAAAAAAGTAAAAAGAAGAATGTGAATGAAAATGTGGGGTTTGGTAAAATACAGTGGTGGTGCCAGCGGGAATTTTGGTTGGCTGTCTGTTTATTATTTTTCACGTTTCACGCGCTCTGCCAGTGCGTGGTGATTCACATGTTATATTGACCGTGTGATCTAATTTAGACGTTATCGATTCGGTCTAGAAGATGCTCACCATGCCACGGTGAACCAGCAATATTTTGAGTAATTAAAAAAATCATTTTGTCGGTAAATAGATTAAGAGTGATTCTGTCATGGATCGAATTTTTTTTTCAAATTTTTAATTTCAAATCCATTCCAGAATTTGTCATGGATTAATAGTATTTTTTTTTCTTCAAAAATAATAAGCACCGAATGCACCGAATCACCGGTAACCTAATTCAGTTTGTTACATTTTTACTAACGATGCAAAAAATTTCAAAACACAAGAGAGGTGATTGAATAATTGATTTGGTCATCCTTCTGACTGAATTTTCCAAAATTATGCTCTGTTTTCTTTTTTCCTTTTTTTTTTTAAATTCAGTTAAAGAGGCGACGGAATCAATGGTATGATCATTTTTTTCGCAATTTATGTTGCCAGTAGTGTGCAAATACGACTAAGTGTTGACCGAACAATCTTGGTTCAGTCCTCGCTGTTTTTGAAGAAAAAATACCATCGATAAATTTTTGGATAAATCAATTTTTTTTTTTAATTTCTAAAAGGAAATATTAAAAGGAGATGGTCCAACCATGTGTATATAAGAACATCACGTGTTAGCTGGGGATGTGAATTTGTTTGCTTCTTAGTTTGATACGAATCTTGGTTGCTTATCTTGCACTTCAAAATGTTAATTAATATTGCTTCTTTTGAATTTTAATCATTTCTACAACTTTCATCATCACCTCTCTTTAGTTCTCCTCCTCCCATTATTTTTTCATGCAAACTATTGAAAATAATAATTGGGGTTTAATTTACATATTTTTTTTTGAAAAAGTAAATTATATCATATCTTGTGTGTCTACTTATATTTATAATCAGTTACGATTCCGTTTGATATTATAAAATTACAAACCAACTAATGTTGTTAGGATATCATTAAAAAATATTTTAGTTGTAATTTTCAAGATAACTTTTACTTACGCTAATAGAATAGTTTAATCCATAGGTTCCTCACCGCAAGTATAAAAAAATTACAGATATGATAAAAGATATTATCCTTTGTTGTGGAGATGGTCCTTTGGGGGAATTTTTACTGGGCATTCTTTTTACAGGTGGCTTGAATATGGCGGCATTGTTAATACATAATTTACTTCCATTTGAAATTCAAAATTACCCCTCAAGATCAAGGTTTTTTTGTAGTTATTAAAAAGAAATAGTATTCTTACAAAAGAAAACCTATGCAAAAGGGGTTGGACTGGAGATCCTTCTTGTCCTTTCTGTGGTGTCTTTGAAACAATAGATTATCTTTTTGTTTCATGCCCTTTTGCTTTTCAAATTTGGACTTGTATTGCATCTCATAATAATTTCAGTTTACTGGTTCTACCATGTCTGACATTTGGCATATAACAGCTCCTATTCCTTTAAAAGAATCTTTATTAATTGAGCTAATTAGAGGTGTTATACTATGGATATTGTGGCTGGAGAGAAATAAGCTTTGTTTTCAACATATACCTATTCCTTCTTTGCAGGTTGTTGGTTCCAAGATTATCTCATTGACTATTTTTTGGTGTACTACTCTTAATAGTACTTTAGTACCTCTTTTACCCCTAATTATGCCAATGGATGATGTTTTTATGCCTTGTCCGGACATGATTATTCCAAATGCAGATTTGGGCCCTATAGGGGTTGGTTTCCTCCTTCCAGAGGCAGAGGATGTAATCCATCAAGAGGCCGATGAGGACATGAAGATGGAATGCTTGGTATCAATCTACTAATGGCTTTGGCATGAGTTAGTGTTATTTCTTTAGCTAAGTGCTGTTACTTTTGATGCTATGTGAGCATGCTTTTGTTGTTAGACATTCTATGTGGCTTTTCTTGCTCTGTGAGCATGTTTATCATTTCAGTACATGTATGTCGTTTTCATGGTATTTGTATATGCCTTTTGTAAGTTGTTACTAGCTTCATTTTTAGAGTTGGTACCAGCATAACTTCTATTCGTTTCAATGAAAACTGGTGGGTTTTTTTCCCACTTTATCCAAAAAAATAAAATAGAATTAACAAAAATTTCGGATACTTTTACCCAGTAGCTGAGGTGCACTTTCATTAAGAAAAATGGACATTTATAATAGCTATTATGCTAAAATATTCCTAAACTTTAATAATTATCGCTTATATATAATTCATTTTACATTAAATTGGCTTAGATTTCTTTCATTTTTTCGCCATCAAATCCATAAAAAAATTTTGTAAACTAAATAACTAATAAACCTCACACTCGGCATAAAAGGGACGATCGTTGAATTTCATACTCGCACAGAGGATCTTAATTTGGCTGTTGGAGGTGATTTAGTTAAGTTGCTGCTTGAGCCTAGATCCTCGCAGTTGCAAGCAAGAGATTTGGTTAATGTTACAATCTCGTTAT
Source organism: Carex rostrata (assembly GCF_964058835.1). Taxonomy (NCBI): domain Eukaryota; kingdom Viridiplantae; phylum Streptophyta; class Magnoliopsida; order Poales; family Cyperaceae; genus Carex; species Carex rostrata. The sequence continues at coordinate 9,488,600 of NC_135934.1, forward strand.
TTTTGGTTTATAAGAGGTGAAGATGAAAGGGGTGAATAATATGAGAGTGAAAGGAATGAAAATGGAGGTTATCATTATTTTTTTAGTAAAGTTAGTGTGTGTTTTGCTTATTAAAGGGTTTGGTCAGCATAACTCTCAAATTTAATGGATTAATTTTAAACGAGACGAATTTGAACTATATATTGAAACCGATCTATTCACAAGCGATACATGTACATACGAAAAAAATTTAATTTTTAAATTTATTTAGTACAAAGTCAAGTGGTCCAAAATAGTTGAAAAATGAATGCATTAAGATAACTTGTAAAACTTCATTTTTTTGCACATACAAAGTCATATTTTTTACCACTTGACTTTATAACAAATAAATTCAATTTTTTTTAAATTTTGTATGTACACGCATCACTGATCACTCATAGAGTAGACCAGTTTCAATAATTTGAATCTATCTCATTTAAAATTAATATAATAGATTTTGAAGTTACGCTCAACCAACTCTTTAATGATCACAACATACTCTAATTTTGCTCTTAATTACATTATTTTCATGCATTAAGGATCGTAAACTTCAAATTACTTGATGTTTGATAAAGTGTATATAAAATCTCATCATTATTTATAGAAAAAAATACGTGCATCATATATCATGCCTGTAATATTGAATTTCAAATTTAAATCTTGTGTATTGGTATTTTAAAATTATCAAAATAATTGATTTTCATGTGATCCCTCCATAAAAGTATCTAATCAAGTAAGAATTAATTATGAGTTTTTTTCTTCTCCTTCCATTCCTCTAATATAAATCATAATTAAACAAGGTACGAGATTATATATTTTTTAACATGTTATCTCTTTGATTGGTGGACAAATTGAATATAACTACTTATAAATTAAACTTCGAAATATCAATATTTAGAAAAAAAAAAAAAGAACTGAGTGTTCATACCTCATCCTATTGCTGGCCATCTTTTGAATCCAACGGAAGTATCATCCTAAATTAAAAAAGTAATCGCGTGATGACCAATATTTCATAACTTTAGTGATTTATACGTAGTAATTTTTAAATAAAATATAATAAGAGAAATGTCGGCATGCTACTTGTAGTATAGTGACATGTCGTGTTACTTTCTTAAAAATCTATTTTTTCTAATGAAAACTAAAAAATCTACTGAATAAATTTCAAACTGTTGAAACCAGTCTATTTCATAAGTGATATATTTGTATGTAAAACTTATAAATTTTTGCATTCATTTATTATAAAGTAAAGCAATAAAAAATAATGAAAATTATATGTTTTAAAATTAACTTATTTCTTCATTTTTTGACCATTTAACTTTATATCAAATGAATTCAATAATTTATAATCTTTGTATGTAAATGCATAACTCGTGAAGTAGATCGGTTTTAATGCTTTGAATTCGCCATTGAAATATATCCAATAATTATTTTTTAAAAATAATACGGTATGTCATTATATCACATCACAGATAGCATGCTAGCTTTATTACTATAATAAATTGATAAATATGGAACCGCTCTATTCAAAATATCACGCATCGTGGAAGCAAAGCAAGACTTTTTCTTTTTTATGCATATTTGGTTTTGAGTTTTGCACGTAATAATGATTTTTTTAGACTAGGAGTAGTAACTTGTATTTTTGGAGTTGTCAAAGAAAGCCCGAGAAAAATAAAAAAATGCCTACAAATTGCAAATTAGTCCCACAGGAGCAAGATTTCGGGTAAAAAATTTAACGGAGTAGTTTTTGCTCTACAGCACACGATTTCATATACAGTGCTATTTAAATTCAATAGTCCGTCCGCTGTATGAAGTTAAAACTGCTCTGTTAAAATGTTTACTCAAAATTTCAGGGTTCCTAATTTGAGGAAGCGTACGGTGCTAACTTAGTGTTAACTTATTTTGTTAACTTTAGTGTTAAAATTTCTTATTCTTGCGTTCTCGCTTCCTCGCGTGTTTGTCAAGTCTCTCTTCTCTTCTTGATTCTTCTTCTCCTCCTCTCTCACTCAACGACAACAATGAGCTCGAAGGACAAGAAGACGGGTGGCGGTCGCCCGGCGATCCGTACGCTCGCCGATCTGAATCGCCAACCCTCCTCCGGCGATGGAAGCGATGATTCCGATACCCCTCAGGAGTACTACACCGGCGGCGAGAAGAGGTGTTTCTTCTTTTACTCATTTTTATTCAACTATATCTTTTGGATCTAGTCATGCTTTGCTCTCTGCTTATTGGGTGCTCTTGGTATAACACTTAGGGTTAGTTGATTTGTGACAAACCCTTGTGTATTTTAAGAATCACGTACCCCTGCTCGCAGATTCTTAATAAGCAAGTTTCATTTTTCAATACTGATCTTTATTTATTTACTGGAAAATTTTCATCTTTCTTCCGTGGTCTATACAGTGGAATGTTGGTTCAAGATCCAACCAAAGGCAATGGCCCTGATATAGAGGGTTTCTTCGAGCAGGTGAGGCAGATGGGCGCTAGGCCGGTGCGGTACGAGCAGCAAAACCCCTCAAGCTCTAGCTCAGGGAGTTTTACAGGGACTGGCAGGACACTGTCTGGGGAGGCAGCCCCAACTGTACCGGCACCAACTGTTTCCCAACCACCTCAAACTTCCCTCCACCACATCGTATTCTGGAACAATGGGTTCACTGTCGATGATGGTCCGCTTAGGATGTTTGATGATCCTGAGAATGCTTCCTTTCTAGAGGTAACGAGTTAATTTATGATTAATTTACTGCTATTAATTGCTGGTATCCATTCTAAAAACAAGCTGTCATTTCTGCTAACATGTCAATTACTAGTTTGATGTGATCCTGTACCATGCGATATGACTTTTGGTTAAAAGTTACCTGAGCTTGATGGTCCCCATGCTTAGTTTTATTGGAATTTGCTTCTTCTTGGGGTAACTTGAGATGAATTTTGATCTAATAAATTGTTCTGTTACAATGTGTTAGAACACCCCTTCATAGATTCTTACCGTCAAAGTAAATGATATGACTTACTGTCGCTATCTTTTAGGATGTTAAAATCAAGTTATTTACATGGGTATCAAAATGTAAATAGAATTTGTGCAAACAAGATCCTAGCATTCATTATGTAATTCCTAATTGGAGTTTTGATCAAATTTCAATTTCACGAATCATGATCTCAGCTTTAATTTTTGTGTACATTACTAAGAAAATCTATGTATAATTATGCATGCAGTATATTTAGATGTAGATTCTTAGTTTGTTCGTCACAATAAACAAGTGTGTTATGATGCTTAGGGATTGTGTTATCTTTTGCTGCCCCAACCCCCCCACCCACCCACCAACCATCAGAGTATTCCACTATCACTACTTGCAACTAAACTTTTAAGCTTTTGCAATGGCCGTGTTCTTCTTCTTCAAAGCCTTTATTGCCAAACAAGTTGGGGTAGGCTAGAAATGAAACCCAACCGGAATCAACAACACAAGGACTTCCCAGGAGGTCACCCATCCTAGTACTACTCCTGCCCAATTCGTGAGGGTTTCATTTCCATAAAGAGATTTTTTTTTACCGCTGGCTCACCAAGCCTATCACGAACCCTCCTTTTTTTACCGCGGGCTCGCCAAACCTATCGTGAGAGTTCGCGATGGCGTGTTGATTGAATTTTTTTTTTATGGAATGCAAAATGAGTCCCTTGTTGTTTTGTAGTTAATTGCAATTTTGAACAGTCTGAGCTGTGTGTCACGTTATTGTTTAGGGTGAGCTTTCTGGATGGATCAAAATTACTGAGTGATAGAGATCTCCTTAATTAGGGCATTGATGCTTTTTTTTATTTCTTGATCGTATTGTTGTACTTGCTTAAATGTCTCTACGAAAATAGATGCTAACGCTTTCCTTGAGCCACAAGAAAACTTTTAGAAATATCTAGTTAAATAGCAAACATAAAACTTTATCTGTTCATTGGTTGCAATTTGAACTATTCTTATATACTAATTTGGTTCTTTTTCTTCTTTATTTACCGTATCGTTCAGAGCATTAAGAGGTCAGAATGCCCCAGAGAGCTGGAGCCTGCTGACAGGAGGACAGTGGTCAATGTCAACCTCTTTAGGCGTTCCGAAGATTATCAGGTATGTCTTTATTAAATTTAGTTGCATTAATTCTTCTCAAAATGAAAATGAGACTAAACAAAACCTGGTTTATGCAGGCACCTGTTGCTCCTCCTAAGCCGTTTCAGGGTGTTGGGAGAACCTTAGGGGAGGGATCCTCATCTGACACCCCTCCAGTTGCCGAACCCAAGGCTGCCTCCAGTTCAACCAACCCCAGCACTGTCTCAGGGTCATTGATTGGGTTGTCTGTTGATGATTCTTTGCCTTCCACCCCAATACAACTGAGATTGGCAGATGGGACCCGCATGGTTGCACGCTTCAACACCACTCATACAGTTGGACACATACGTACTTTCATAGAAGCTTCAAGGCCTGGTATGGCAACAAACTACCAATTGCAAACTGGGTTCCCTCCAAAGGTGTTGAGCGATACCAGTTTAACTATTGAACAAGCTGGTCTCTCAAATTCTGTTGTAATTCAGAAAATGTAGATCTGGCTGTGTTTGTTTGAATCTGTACTGTATGTTTTTATATAGCATGTCTAGAGCTGTGTTTCAGTTTATGTTTTTTCCATACCAGTGGGGGTATTGGTACTTGCTGACTAGCTGCATTATTTTGCTGGTATTTATATTTTCTGACTCGAAAACATCATTTTCACTGTGCTACATTATCTTGTCTGCGGGATCATTAGTGGAATGAGTTTTTCTTCAATTTCTATTTTGGCCTGAGGTTGCATTATGTTGGAGAATGCTCTAGTTAATAATGTTCCTGGTGAAGTTTTGAGTAATGTTTGTCATAGTTTTTGGGAACCTGTCTGTTAAAATTAAACCGCTCGGACTGCACTTTGAGGTGAGATTTTGGAACTAGGGGTGTCAATGGGTACCAACACGTTAGGTGGAAGCATTTTAATACCTTTACGAAGTTAGTGAAAAAATTCTTTTACCCTTACTCGTAAGCTAACGAAAAATAAATTTACCTTTTATCCTTAAGCTAACAAAAAATAAAAGTTGCTCATACTTGATAGATAAACTGATAAAAATTGTCATTAAATAGATATGTATGAACCATAAATAGAATATCATTTCATACATCATATCCATATAAAAAAATCAATAAAACTATATCATTTCATACATCATATCCGTATATAAAAAACCAATTTATATTTAATTTTGAGAAATGTTCTGGTACCCCGAGCCATCATATCCGAGCACGTCCCCCAAGTAGTTTAACTGAAAAAGCTTCTAATGTTGTCTAACTTTCATTTCCAGCGCTAATATTCAAACATTTAAAGCTATGTTTATAACATTTTACAATGTTACTCACAAGCATATAAACCTCTGTTTGAAAGCATTAAAATTTTAAATCTGTATAGTTTTAACTCCTAACTACTTTTGTTTTCAAGCCAAAAACGGAAAGATTCCTTTCACCCACTTTTTTTTATTTTTTCTCTAATCATTATAATTTATTTTCTCGACAATCCGTGATGAATTTTATGAATCTAAAAATACGAACGTTTTTTATTTGATTTTATCTAATAAGATTTATGAAGAAATACTTTTGAGTAATTTGAAAGTCATTTTTTTTAAAGTAAAAGTCATAAGCACTTTAAATTTTCAAGTTTTTAAATCTCAGTTTACAACCATTAAAATTTCCAAGGCTTTGTACATGAGGTTTATATGTTTTGAAGTGTTATTGTTGAGATTTAAATTGTTTGTACATGAGGTTTATATGTTTTATTCTAGAGATTTAAAGTATCATTAATGAGGTTTATATGCTTGTAAACAAAGGTTTAAATTATTTTGAAGCAAAATAAAAAAAAATAAAAGTCACAAAGATTTAAAGTGGTAAAAAAAAATTACAACACAAATATAACTCAAAAGTTATTCTTTATGGATCTCATTTGAAAGAGAAAATTGGGTAAAAACCGTTCATATTTTTAGATTCGCAAAATTCATCACGGATCGTCGGGAAAATTGATGAGAATGATCAGAGAAAAAAATAAAAAAAAAGCGAGTGAAAGAAATTTTTTCCGTTTTTGGCTTGAAAACAAAAGTAGTTAGGAGTTAAAACTATACAGATTTAAAATTTTAATGCTTTCAGACAGAGGTTTATATGCTTGTGAGTAACATTGTAAAATGTTATAAACATAGCTTTAAATGTTTGGATATTAGCGCTGAAAATGGAAGTTAGATAATATTGAAAGTTTTTTCTGTTAAACTACTTGGGGGACGCGCTTGGGGATTTTGTTTGAGGTACAATTATCAGGCTCCTTTAATTTTTAATAATTACTCAATAGAGTAACATAAAAAAAAACAATTTATAATTAAATTTTAATAATTACTCAATAGAGTAACATAAAAAAAAACCAATTTATATTTAAATTTTAATAATTACTCAATAGAGTAATATATGTGAAATAGTCTTCATCCGTTATGTTAACAAAAAAAGAACTTTATCCTTACACGTACTCAACGTACTCAGTAATCTAACAAAACAAAAAATATTTCATATTCGTCTTATCAAACGCGATATTAGTCAGATTAACGGATCTAAAGGTGCTATTAACATTCCTATTGTCAGTTGAAAGTAAGGATCAACTCCAAAAAAGATATGCACAGAGAGGAGAAGGAAGCAAAGGTGTGAGGATCTTCCCGTGATTGGTTACTTGCTCCAAAACAACAAATTTCGGAGATGAGAGAGGGACGAGAAGAAAAACAGAGATGAACTATGCTCAAAATCTAAAGAGAAACTCAACAACTGTGTAACTTTTAAATCAGAGCGTAAAAAAGATGAAACTCATATCGAAACACTTTGTAAGTGTCTGCTCCGCTCCACCATTTCTCCATCAGAGAAATAAGAAATTTTAAAGCCGATGTTTTGAGAGTCGTCCGTCCGCTCTGCTTTTCCGTCTCGCCCCGCCACCTCTGCCCCTCCTCTAGTCCGCCCGGTTCATTTCGACTCGCTCCATTCAAGCGGATGACTCTGTTGCTATTCAATGCTCCGTCTCACGTTTTGAGCAGATGCTTCCGTCCAACTGATCTAGTTATCGCTCGTCGGTCCATCTCGCATTACTCCAACTGAGCAGGTGCTTCCGTTTAACGGATCTGGTCATCACTTTTTGATCCGCTTCGACTCTCCGGGTTCGATTGAGGATGCTGTAAATTCGCTCCGTCCGCCGTAGTATCTAATATTAGTATATAAGGTACGTGTTGTTGTGGTTGTGGCCAATGATGATAATGATGATGTGTTTTCTTCTTCCTCTTTCCTCCCCTCCTCTCCTTCTACCCCTTTCCATTGTTGCGGCCTCCTGTGAGGTGACTGTCCTGGTCCAATTGACTCAGCTTTCGATCTGGTTTGATTCAGTGCCTCCTCAGCTGAGTGGTGACTGTCCTGGTTCAGTTGATTCAGTTCACTGTCTGGTTTGATTCAGTGCCTCTTCGGCTGAAAGTGGTGACTGTCCTAGTCCGGTCTGCTTTAGTTCCTGGTCTGGTCTGATTCAGTGCCTCTTAGGTGCGCACTCTTATAGGCGATGTTGACGAAGGTGTAGTCACACTCGCTCTACTGCTATGTTTGCATATCAAGAGAAGAGAATGAATAGGCCAATTGACTTGCTAATATGGCGCGAACTGAACATTTTGCAACTACTTATTTTACTTTCTCTCTTCTCTTTAATTTTTAGCAGTGATAGATTTTACAAGTAGTTCATTGTATATGATACTATATATCTTTGTGTAATATAAATACCTATGCTAGAACAAGCTTGTAATTTGCTCTGATATTAAATGAAATTGCCTAAGGGCTTACAACCAAAAAAAAAAGATGAAACTCACTTACTTCTTCACCTCCTTTTCTTCCTATCTATTTACATTAATAAAAGAACTCGGGAGAACACCCTAACACAACCTTCTTTTTTTTTTTTGGATAATTTTGGTGCGAGTTACTGAGGAAAAGTTGTAGACCTTAACCATGCATACGAAAAATCAAGACAGCAGAAATTTTGCCCTTCTGTCCACTCGTTTCAATTTCAAAGTAAAATCAAATAGCATCTCGAAACAAAAATTCTGTTGCAATTCCCTAAACCCTGAACTAGATTAGTCCCTGCTTGATTTTTTTTAAAATATCATAATAAAAAAATAAATAAATCAAAACACTCTATATTTAGAAGATTTTCATATTTATCCGGGCCGCACGGTCTATATACAGCTCATTTATGGAAGCTACATTGGCTTAGAGGTCTTCAAAACTTAAATATATTTAATATTACAATGCATTTTTTGTGATTTTAGGAGATCTCTACGACAATCTGCACCTCCCTATAAATTAGCTGTAGATTGACAGTGTGCTCGGATAAATATGAAAAATTTGCAAACTAGATTGTTTTGGTTTATTATTATTTTTTTTTTTGCGCTACAAATAAAAATTTCGGGGTCCCTGCAGCTTCCTTCTGCTAAAGCGAAGGGACATCTCCAGTTGTTTAAATTTTTTGAAACTCGTTTATATTTATGGTAAAAAATATTAATTTATAGGTCTTGAGTGGAGAGAGTGCCTTGAATTGCATGATAGCTGGCTGCGTGCCGCTACCAGCAGCTACCACGTCGCACCAACACACACGCACCCATCTGTCTTATCGATTATTTATTTACAACTCAAAACTCATAACAATTAGAGTTCATCTCATTCTCATCAGTCCTTGCCTTGTTTTTTATTTTATTTTTTTCTTATATTTTTAAGAAAAGATAAACTCTTCTCTCTTTCCCGTTCTTCCACATACAGAGCAATAAGAGAATGAGAAAAATGATGATGTTGCAAAGGCTGTGCCAGTCCATGAAAATGAAAAAGATGGCGATGGTTCCATCACTTGCCGTTGGAAGCAATCTCGTTTCGAGGGTACCGCTATAACCCACAACTCTTTTCCTCCTCAATTCATTATTTAATTACTCTAACAATTTCAATTTCATTCCTTCAAAAATTGTACCTTTTTGTTTCAAATATGTTTCATCAAGGAAACAAACTAGCTACTAGCAAGACTTGAAACCTTTCTCTTCCTTTTTATTTCCAAAAGCTTCCGGCCCAAACGCTGCTTGTTTGGGCCGGGTTTTAAATTTATTCAGACAATGACATAATAAATAGTAAAGTGATATAAAAAGCAAATGATAAGAGTAGTTGTACTTGTCCAGACGCAAGTGCTACGCATCCATTATGAATTCATGACCTATGCAGTCTGTACTACTACTATTACTACATTATGTTGACATATGTATATATTATATATATGTACATGTACGTGTTGTTAGTTGTTACCATATTTATTGACTGAATTTGACTAACACTTTGATTATATATGCTAATTATATATTGGTAATTTAATTGTCAGAAATTACTTGACACCATCCATTAATAGCATTGTTTTGTTGTACTAATATATGATATACATGTTACCAATATATGAAAATTAATGAACATTTTTTTAATTAATTGATCAACAGTTACAATTTCAATTATCTTGCATTTATGTCTATGTACAGTACTCAACTGAGGATAAAGTAACCGAAATGGCTGAGAAGGCAAGATCGACGGCCGAAGAGTTCCTACGACAGGCCAAGGAGAAAAAAGATGAAATCGGTGAGGCAGCAAAGGAAACCTTAGACAACTCCAAGGAAGCTGTGCTCGGTGAGACCCTCCAAGAGAAAGAAAGGTTTAAAGAGAAGGTTGAGAAAGGCGATTACGATTCTGATAGAATCAGACGTAATTAATTACACAATTAAGATGTTTCATATGCTCCAATTTCGATCGATCGGTGTTTCTCCTCTAGTGTACGTACTGTCAACAAGCTAGATTAATTTGTGTTTTCCACTTTCTAGTTGCTGCTACCTGTAGAAATTAGAAATAAATATAATACATGGTTTGTGTAGTACTATATTACAATAAATATGGTAAAATTGTACTGTTGTACAAATTACTGGATGGAAGAAAATCTGATAATGTATTGTCACTTTGTCAGTTAATTTATGAAGCAAATGGATGGTTTGATAAATTTGTAAGGGAAATTAAAGATGGATGGATTATGGATAGCTAGGAAATAGTGTCCACATAGTTACTTCAGTACCGTTTCTGGCATCCTCTTGCAGTCTTACTTGATACTTTCTGAGGATGACTGCTGCTAGTCTGTACCTTCTCTGATTCTGTACAAGTGAGTGACATCGGAATATCGGATCCTCTTCCCGATTAATATCCTAATTATAGTTGTTGCCTACGCTAAAACAAAATTATATATTAAGATATTTATATCTGTATATAGGGAAGGAAATTTGCGCTACGTCTTGATCACGTGTCGTATTGTGATCAAGTCAAAATTTTACGTCGTATGGTGCTGTGATTAAATTCAGCAAATTAGTCATTACACGTGAGACATGCGGTGATCACATGTGTCGTGTTTAAACATGGTCATATTTGATCACATTTTTTTTTTTTTTGCAATTTAAGGTAATTTATTTAAAATTTAACATTTAATCAAAGATCAAACGGTATTGATCACGTGCAGCGTGATCACATATCATACTTTGACATATCATACTTTGTGTTAATTTTTTAATGATGATCACAACCCGGAATACTCGAATTTCGAGTTTACAACACATAAATGGCAAACCATGCTTGGTGTGCTGACATATTCGGTTATGATGTGAAATTTTTTTTTTTGTCTCTAGCAAGATATTCCTGGTGGCATTTGGGGGAAATAAATTTGCTACGATCCTAAAAGGGATTGTAGTCCTACGATTCCAAATCTAACCTTTTATTTGTTTTGAGATTCGTGCATAAAAATCAACTTTTATGGAGATTCGTAATACTTAAAAAATGAAAGGTTTGATTTGGAATCGTAGGACCCGATAATTCCTTAGAATCATAGCAGATTTATTTCCGGCATTTGGTAGAAGTCAAACTGAGAAACATCTTTCAAAAAAAAAGAAAAGAAGAAAAGCAAACAAACTAAGCAACATCGAATTTTAGGATAGCAAAATTAATGAAATCCGCGTAGGAAAGCACAAATCTGATGTGGAATTGTGGCAAATTAATGTGATCATCTCTAATTCTACTTCCTTTACTTTCTAGATACTCCCTGCTTTCTAATGAAATAATTTACCCCCATATGTCCACAAATGAAAAGCATTTTAAAAGTCTTGAGGTGTGCTAACAGTAACAGTTACTCTATAATTGATAGATAATTTTTATTGACAGTACTTTTTTTGTTGTTAATTGTCAATTATATAATTGAACTAAATACTTAGACAAATATATCTTTAAATCTCATATTATTAAATGAATTAAATTTACTATTATTATGCGTACCTATTTTCAATTATTATTTTCTCCCCACACAAGCAGACCTATTTTCTATATATGAATTACATTTTTCCTTTTTAACATATGTGCGGACGCAGTTAGCACCAGAAATGAAAACATGAAGTGAAATCCACGCAGGAAAGCAGAAGCAAGCATTACTTTATGTTACCTTGGACAACTAATACTGTCTTGGGCTCCATTTAATTTATCATCCTGATAACAATTTTCATAGCTTTATTCTCACAAAAAAACCCTGCATAAACTGTCAAAAAAATCATGGAGAGACCGCTCAATCATTAATAAGCGTTTCGTAAACTGTTAGTATTTAACTTGAAGTATCAAAATATTTATCTTAAATTTGCAAAGTATTAATCCCTATGCAATGATCTCTATTTATGAAATAATAAATCAATTCATCAATTGTCCCCGCACAATTTTTTTTTTTTTTTTAATCGTCCCCGCACAATTGGGGACCATTAAATAAACAATTCCCTCATAAATACTTGTCAGTTATCCTCGCACAAAATTTTTTTTTTTTTTTGGATTGTCCCCGCACAACTGGGGACCATTAAATAAACAATCCCCTCACCTAATGATAAATACTTCTCAGACATAATGATAAAAACTTTATGTTACATGAATAAAAACTTCTCAAATATAATTGCAACTTTCAGTAAAACATAAATAGTAAATACTTCTCAGACATAATGATAAATATTTTATATTACATGGATAAATACTTTATGTTACATGAATAAATATTTCTCAGACATAACTGCAACTTTTAGTAAAACATCAATGATAAATACTTCTTAAGTATAATGATAAATACTTTATGTTACATGGATAAATACTTCTCAGACATAACTGTAACTTTTAGTAAAACATCAATGATAAATACTTCTCAAGCATAATAATAAATACTTTATGTTACATGAATAAATACTTCTCAGACATAATTGAAATTTTCCTATGTATAAATATTTTCTTATAATTTTGGATGAAAATTTTAACTGAGAATTTTTATTCTCTATTATGTATGTATGCATGCACATTATAATTTTCTTATGTATGTATGCACATATATGTTAATCCTTGTATTTTTTCATTGGAGATGCAATTTTGTTGGAGACCTTTAACCAAGAGGCATCACGTCATGGATCACATGCACACTCCTTTTTTTTGATATGTTGAATCTAATACAACTAGGTATGTATGAAATTTTGGTCCAAACTAGATCATAACTTTACGAATTATGGGTCAAAACTTGATCATATGACTATTAAGTGGTAAGGACATAACTTTTATACACACATTGTATTGGATCTTGAGGAGTATATGTTATGTGTTGGATCACATGGGATTGCATGTACAAAAGGCTATGTATATATATATATATATATAGAGTAAAGCTAGCGTGTGACATGCTCACCAAGAAAGTTTGGTGAGCATAACTCCAAAAGTATATCGGATCGACGTCAAATGCCAAATCCAAACCGTTGAAATCCATGTACTTCACGAGTGATGCATATACATGCAAAATTTTAAAAGTTTCAAGTTTATTTGCTACACGGTCAAGTGGTCAAAGAAATAATAAAAATTGAATATATAAAATAACTTATAATAAAATGTTCATTTCTTTGACCACTTGACCGTGTAGCAAATAAACTCGAAACTTTCAAAATTTTGCATGTATATGCATCACTCATGAAGTACATGGATTTCAACAGTTTGGATTTGGCATTTGACGTCGATCCGATATACTTTTGGAGTTATGCTCACCAAACTTTCTTGATGAGCATGTCACACGCTAGCTTTACTCATATATATATATATATATATATATATATATATATATATATATATATATATATAGAGTACGGCTAACGCGCTTCCTCTAGCATATGGGCCGAAATGCTTCTGGTGAAAAGTTGAAATTTCAAAATCCAAAAAGTCGATCTGAACCGTTCATCTTCTTCTCCATATTAATATCTGCTTGGAGACCAAATTTTACATTTTTCTGAAATTTTTTACTATTTATTAAGCCATTTTGAAAATCACTGATCCAACGGTGGCTTACCAAACAGTAAAAATCAGAAGCTACCGTTGGATCAGCGATTTTCAAAATGGCTTAATAAATAGTAAAAAATTTCAGAAAAATGTAAAATTTGGTCTCCAAGCAGATATTAATATGGAGAAGAAGATGAACGGTTCAGATCGACTTTTTGGATTTTGAAATTTCAACTTTTCACCAGAAGCATTTCGGCCCATATGCTAGAGGAAGCGCGTTAGCCGTACTCTATATATATATATATATATATATATATATATATATAGATGGGCTATGGTGCATTGCAATGCATAGGCCATGGTGTGCATTGGACCATAAATCACCGATTCAAAGTCCAAATGACCGATCCAAACCGTTCATCTTGTTCTCCATATTAATATGTGCTTGGAGACCAAATTTTATATTTTTTGGAATTTTTTTACTATTTATTAAGCCACTTTGAAAATCGTTGATCCAACGGTGGCTTCTGATTTTACTGTTCCAAACAGTCACCGTTGGATCAGCGATTTTCAAAGTGGCTTAATAAATAGTAAAAAAATTCCAAAAAATATAAAATTTGGTCTCCAAGCACATATTAATATGGAGAACAAGATGAACGGTTTGGATCGGTCATTTGGACTTTGAATCGGTGATTTATGGTCCAATGCACACCATGGCCTATGCATTGCAATGCACCATAGCCCATCTCTCTCTCTCTCTCTCTATATATATATATATATGTTGTATGAACTGTAATCTGTTAGTATTTTCTATGGTTTTATATGAATTCATATATAATAATTGGCTCAACGGAAGTTTAATGTATATTTTTCATATAAATAATTTAAACCATACAACGTTATTTTTTTTAATAATTGGTTGTTATCAATTTTTATCAACTTTAAATTGCAATTTTCAGTAAAATATATGTATGTCAAAGACAACGATAAATACTTCTCAAGTATAATGATAAATATTTTATATTACATGGATAAGTACTTCTCAGACATAATTGTAATTTTTAGTAAAACATATGTACGTCAAAGATAATGATAAATATTTCTCAAATATAATGATAAATACTTGTCAGAACAATAATAAATACTTTCTTGAACTTGTCAATAAGTAATGTTTAATCAAATCAAAGTATTATCATGTCAGGGACAATGATAAATACTTACGAGACATAATGATAAATACTTGTCAGATAAATGGTAAATACTTTCTTGAACATCAATAAACAGATAAATAATTGTTAGCGGGGATTGTTATTAAATGACAGTATAATTAATGCGGAGATTGTTATTAGAGGATAGTATAATTAATCCGATGATTGTTATTAAAATGATAATATAATTAATGCGGTGATTGTTATTAAAGGACAATAATTAATGCGGGGATAAATGAAAATTCTTAGCGGAATTAATGGAGGATAAAAGACAGTTAAGGAAGTTAATTTGGAGAGAGAGTGTGGGGGGGATAAATGGAGGGACAGGGATGAGGAGAATGATATAATTATTCTAAAAATTAATGTATTACTACTAGCCAGCTCTATATATATAGTTTGCTTCTATGATCCATTAACTAGCTAATTTAGTCATAAGCAAATAAAATCAACCACACACTATCACAAATCAAATAGGTAATGGCTCAGGAAACTTAATTCAGACATTTGAAAGCATACGAGATAATAAAAAATAAAAAAAATAAAACCTGAGCCACAGGGTTTCAAAAAAAAAAAGTTAAAAGGGCGGTAGGTTCTTGACTTTTAATCTGTAACTCAAAACTTCATTCATTTTTTTTTTCAAGATATGGTTATATATTTAAAAGCAAGGAAAAAGACGAAAAAGGAATGAGATCTAAGTCTTTTGTTGCTAGATATTTGTGCACTTATTTAATTTTCGACTAAGTGTAATTAATGTGAGACTATAAAAATAATAGATGTATTTCCTTATGCATTGTGACTTAACAAACAAAAAACTGCATTCTTCAGGACCAATTAAAAAAAGGGAGCACCTAGCTATCCCCGTAACAATCTCCTATTTCATCCCCCAGTCATTAACTACTTCAATAACTACTAACTACTTAGGGGGACCACTTACTATTTGGAGACCACATAATATTTGAAATATTTTACAACTGGCGCGCGCTAGTATTCATCTATAATGCATCAAGTATTCATTTATAACACATCAAGTATTCATACATAATATATCAAGTATTTAAAAAAAAAACTGGACACGTTTTTAGAGATGAAATTTTTTTTTCTTCGTTCAATCTAATCAATATTTCTGACAATCGGTGAGGAATTTTGCAAATCTAAAACCACGAATATTTTTGACATAATTTTATCTTTAAAATGAGATCTATGATGATATACTTTCGAGTTGTTCGTTGTACAAGTATTCATCCTTATCGAGAAAATATTCATCTTCGTCGTGCAAGTGCAAATATAAAAACTGGACACATCACTCATCCATCTTTTACACGTTTTTATAGGTGTGTTTTTTTTCTCCGTTCAATCTAGCCAATATTTTTGACGATCTGTGAAGAATTTTGCAAATCTAAAACCACGAACGTTTTTTTACACAATTTTATCTTTCAAATGAGATCCATGATGACATACTTTCGAGTTGTCCGTTGCACAAGTATTAATATCTTGTCACGCAAGCATTCATACCTAAGATATTAAGTATTCATTTATACACATTGAAGTATTTATATCTAAGACATAAAATATTCATTCATATATCTCTATTTTTTTTTTCAAAATTTGTTTTTATGTCATTTATTTAATACGCAGTGGCCTAATTCATCATTAATAAAACTTTGTTCTTTGCAAAACTCGCTACTTCATGAGGAATGAGAATATAAACATTGAAGTATTCATTCATACACAATGAAGTATTCATTCCTGGCAGAGGCGTGCTTGATTGGGATGGAGTGACGGATGATCTCCGGCAGAACGTTCACTGGAGCGGGAGCAGCAGGCGTAGAGGAGAAAAATCGAGACGAAAGTGTAGGAGGGAGGGAGCTTATAATTATTGTATTTACCATTTCGAGGTGGGAGAGGGTGGGAGGTGGGAGAGGGAGAGGAGCTTATCGATGGAAAAATGGAGGCGGAGGAGGAGGTGGGATGCGGAGGTGAGAGAGGGAGGTAGAGGCGGATGTGAGGTGAGGTGTAGGAGGCGAAGGTGAGAAAGAGAGGTGGGAGGTGGAGGTGGGAGAGGGAGGTGGGAGAGGCAGAAGTGGGAGAGGGAGGCGGAGGCGGAGGTGGGAGAAGGAGGTGGGAGAAGAAGATGGAGGTGAAAGAGAAAAATGGAGGTAGAAGAGAAAGGGAGAAAGATAAAAAAAATAAAGGTTGTTAGAAATAGTAGTTATAGTTATAGTTAAAATAGAAAGTTAGTTGGGGGATGAAATGAGGGATGGATAGGTGGGGGAAATTATAATTACCCTTAAAAAAAACCAAAAAAAAAAAAAAACAAAAGGATAAAATGATAAAAGATTTATGTGTGTTATATGGATCAATATAAGAGGCTATGGTGCTTTGCAATGCGAAGATCAGTTTGTACTTTGTATTATGAATTCATATTTTTGTTTTCAAAATTAAAACAATTTATTTGAACCACTATTTTTCATATGAAAATGTACATACCGTACAAATTTTCAATATATCTTTTTTAGGTATGACTGTTTTCAGAGGGTCTAGATTCTTTAAATCAGCTAATTTTCTATGTATCTAAAAAAATAACAAAGTAATTCTAAAACATATTAAATTTGATCTCCAAACACAATTTCCTATAAAATTCATATTGAACAATTTGAATTGATTATTTAATTATTTTATGAAAATATGAATTCACATTACGGAGTTGTAAACATATTAATTAGTATCATGGTCTCAGTCGGTCAATATTTATTAATTTTGTATATCCTCGTTCTTAAAAAAACAAAAGATACGGGCAGGTTAAAAAGCGGGAATAGAAATAAAGTGTGCATGCCGTTGTAACAATAACAATTAATGAACTATCCCAGGTTTTGAGGCGAGAAGCAACTGATCTATTTACATGATGTCTGTATCACCCCAAAAAGAAATAAAACCGCAATATCCACATTTTAAATCTGCATTGTATTTGTGTCACTAAAGAAACCAGTTTGTTTTATCCCACCTCATATATAGTCATATAAAGATATATATACTCATCCCCAACATAGTTTCTTCTGTAACAATTTGTGTGGGTAACTTCTTGTGGTGACTAGTCTGTGTAGGTCCAGAATTTGTTTTTTGAAGAAGAAAAATAGAGCTCTAGCCTCTATATATAGCTCCAGAATTTGTGTTACGCGCGTATAACGGAGGAAGCAGATTTTCAAATCACGACGGTTAAGCGAACATTAGGAATTAATCATATAAAATTTTCATGCTGAATATTGAAGCTAATTTTAATAGTAATCATAATATTTTACTCTAAACTATATAGCAAAATCATATCTAAGCGAATTCATCCACATTCAGTGTTACTAGTCTTACTCGTGGAGACTGGAGAGGTCCGGATCTTCCAATTTGCATCTCCTGTCATTGTTGATTGTTGTAATGCTCTATATATAAACTATATGTGAAGGGTACAAATTAACACTTAATTAACTACATGATAAGATTCCATGAACAAGAATTAATTTAATTAAACTTATATAACTTTGGATTAGGAGTTATGACTCGTTACTTTCGCAACTTTTCCTTTTGTGGAGTAGCCACCTCAAAAGACAATAATACAATGTAGTAGAAAAAGAAGCCATTTCCTTGGCTTGGGTTAGTTAGTTGCCAATATACTCGGACAGCACTAGAAATGAATTAAGTCTATAAATGAAGATGAAGTTTAAGTTGAATGATGATGCCATTTTGCAAAATTCCATAAATGCCCCCCCCCCCCCCCCCCCCCCCCCCCCCCACCATGCATGCTTTTCCTAACCTTTTTGTCTTATTTCCTATCACAGCCAGTGCACTTGCTAGTGCTATTGCAGAGGAGGAGAAATTAATGCCATGGATAGGCCCCGAACAACTAGGCTAAGCAAGTCATGTATTCTCATTATAGGTAAAGGGATTTTGTGATTTTCTAAATGAATTTTAGTTAGTACATGAATTAAAATTTTTGGAATTGATATGGAGTTTGTAGTGGTGGCGAGTGTGGAGAGATTTGCATACAAGGGGGTGTCGTCGAATCTGGTGACATACTTGACAGAGGTGGTGCAGATGAGCACTTCGTCGGCGGCGAGGAGTGTAAGCACATGGAGTGGCGTCAACTTCATGCTGCCTCTGCTCAGCGCTGTTCTCACCGATTCCTTCTGGGACCGCTACTCTGTCATTGCAGCCTCTTCTCTGCTTTATGTTGTGGTTAGAACTTTTGATAAATCAGAATTGGATTGAATTAAATTCAGCCTCTTATAGTTATAGAACAAAACTATCTGATTAATTTCTCTTGTGACATTATATCAGGGCTTGATTGGTTTAACTTCATGGGCATTGCTCCAGGCATGGATGCCGTGTTCGTCTCTATTTCTACCTCTCTACTTGATTTCCATCGGCCAAGGCTGCTACAATCCCTCTCTACAAGCCTTTGGTGCTGATCAATTACAAATGGACGACGACGACGATGATGATGACTCGGCCTATGAGTCAGAGGAGGAAAAGAGCAAAGTGAAGAGCCTGTTCTTCCAATGGTGGTATTTTGGAATTTGTACCGGTTCTCTTTTGGGCAATTCCATCATGTCTTATGTGCAAGACACGATCGGTTGGGGGCTTGGATTTGCTATCCCAAGTGGTGTCATGGCCCTGTCCGTTAGTTCGTTCCTATGCGGGGCGAGGCTTTACGTGTACAACAAGAGAAAAGCACATAAAAGCCGTCCTTTCGAGAGTGTTGTTCGGTTCATCAAGGATGTTGCCTCAAGTGTAATTGCGCGAAAGGTGCGGTTGCCATTTAGAGATGACAACGACGACGATGAAGTGGCTGTTGAATTGGAGTATGATTTTAGTAATGAGAACTGATCCTCAATTAATTTAAATAAAAGTCACAAAAAATTTACTGAAATTTTATTTTATCTCTGTAGGTTACAAGCGAAATCCCTTAATGACCTAAGTATCATGAAAGGTGACGGTATCGGTATCGATTCATTCATTAAATTGGAAGAACCCCTTCCGAGTGTGGCCAAGACAATAGCTCGACTACTGCCAATATGGGCTATGCTGCTGATGTTTGCGGTGATTTTTCAACAGCCGCTCACGTTCTTCACAAAACAAGGTATGTGGATGCACCACAGAATCGGCACCTCTTTTGTCGTTCCTCCCGCGATGCTACAAAGCACAATGACAATCTCCATCATTCTTCTCATGCCTCTCTATGACAAGATGCTTGTTCCTCTGCTGCGCGTCATAACACGCGAAGAGAAAGGAATCACTGTGCTACAAAGAATTGGGATCGGCATGTTCTTGTCCATAGTAGCCATGTTTATTGCAACGTTGGTTGAGTCGAAGAGGTTGTATGAATGTAGAGAAAGAGGAATAGATTTGACGATATTTTGGTTGCTTCCGCAGTATGTTTTGCTAGGCATCTCCGACGTCTTTACTGTGGTTGGGATGAACGAGTTTTTCTATAGCGAGGTGCCTAATACAATGCGAACAATCGGCATTGCGCTTTACTCGAGCGTCTTTGGTTTCGGGAGTTTTCTCGGTGCCTTTTTAATCGACATATTACAAGTAGTCACTGCCGTCGGAGATAGTAACAAGGGCGGCTGGTTTTCTGATGATCCAAGAGAGGCACGGCTCGACAAGTATTACTTGTTTCTGGCAATTCTGAGTTGTATTAGTTTTATCGTTTTTACATACTTGTCGCGGTATTACAACAGTACCAGTACTTGACTGAACTGATTTCATTGTATTTACATTCCTCATTCCTTTCTTTTGTTTCTCTGTTTTTTTATTCCACTATTAGTGTGCATTTTGACTAATTCGTAATGTTCATTCAATCCAATTCTAATAACTTTTGATAGGACACAAAGAAATTAATTTAGTTACAAAGATACATATTATTTTTAATAAAGCACGGAATAAACATCAACAGAAATGAATTAATGGAAAAATGGATGAATCAATAAATCAATCAATTAAACAAATTAATAGAAAGCAAAAGAGAGGATGATCAAATCTTGATTCAATTAAACACACTAGCTAGTTTCTTTCTGATTTTCTCTGCCGATACTTGTCCTTGATCCATTGTACACCGGCCATTGTACCTTTCTTGATCTTCTTTAACCCATTCGAGGCCGAGGCCTTTGCCTTTGCTGTGACCTTTTGCATTCTCTTTGTTCTCGACTCTTCTTTTTGTGTTGCTGTCGGGTAGTTGCCAGTATCCCATTGATCAGCCCACGACAAACCGTTTGTGTTTTGACTATCCATTGGATCAATCTTTCTCTAAATCTTCTTGTTAAACCATGTGTGCTACTGTTAATCGCCCAAGTATTTATAAAGGAATGAAGAAGACCAGTAGCTGTCATTAAAAAGCAAGAGCTTACAGCTACTTGCTGATTTAATTGTAATAATAATAATAATAATAATTAATACAGTATGAGGCCGTGAAGAAATATTTATTGAGATTTTAGGATTGAAGGCTGGCCAAAACAGAATTCATGATCGCCTAATTTCTAGAATTAATACAATATATAAACAAACATAAGCGTTCTCTCTCTAGAAGGATTAAAAAAAAAGTCAAATGCAATTTCCACCTTTCTCAGAACAAATGTTTTGACCTTTTTGAACAAACTCAACATATCCACGGAAAAACCATTTTATTATTTTTCTAGATGTACTTATATCTGAATTCATTAAATTATAATAATTTTTAGACTCCTTTCCCCGCTGTTAATTAAGGGGTAGCAAGAAACTCGATCAACATGACTTTTGTGACACAATTTTCATTAATAAAAAAAAAAAAACAAGGTTTTTCCTTACCAATTCCTACCATTTTTTTTTTTTTTAGCGGTAACACTTTCGCAGTTGTGTGCGTAATATTATTCCCTTGTCCTTTTCTTTTGCAGAAATTAATTTCTGAAGAACATAAACCTAACCTGGAAAATTTAAAGAATTGGGCTGTGAACAAAGAAGGAATATTATGTGAACTTGGGCTGTGCTCCAATGCAGGCTTGCTGAGAAGAATGTAAAGCTGGCCCAATATAAAAATGCATGTGAGAAGAGAGGAGAACAGAAAGCAGAGCAAGACCCAAAACTGATTCTCTAAATACGCATAGGAATAGCACCTCCACAAGTAGGGCCTCTCAAGTAAAATATGTGCGGAGCGAATTCGCAGAACAGAGAGCTCAATAATCCATCTCAGGTCCATAGGCGTGAAAATGGAGCAAATTCGGAGCGAACAATGTTAATATCAAATTCATATCAGATAGTATAAAATTAGATAACAGGGAGAGAAAAAGAAATGAATCTTGTAATCTTTATTTCATCTTTTGTGTAATTGTACAAGCATGTATCTATTCTCTATATATAGCCAACACAGTGACTTCCTTCTATTCTCTAATTACAGTATTAACAACCTATTCAATCTCTAACAACATAGTCAACAATCTCTAACAATCTAGTCAACAACTAACTCTCAACTGATTCTGTTATAACTGCTGTAGCATTGCTGTTATGGCTGCTATCGGCTAATAGATAGTAAACATATTAAAATTTAAAATTAAATTCGTCGATATAGATGCAAAATGAATAATTATTGGATAATTAAATTATATAAATTTTAAGATAGAAATACTAATTAAAAAAACATAAATATGAAATTCATCTATTTAAATAAAATTTCTCATATATGTGCATAATAGTTGACCAATATAAAAGATGAATAGAGGAGAGATCTTTGGGTCTGGGTTTACCCATTAAAATAATGGGTTTTGGATATAACTGGGAGATCTGTTTCGTTTACCCATAAAAGAATTATTTATTTTTGGATTCAGATCTTTTCTTTATGTTTAGTAAATAGCTAAATTTGGATTTGCAAAATTATCCGCCCCATTTATTTAAATTCGGAGCGGATTCAGATGGATATTTCCGAATCCGTTTAACATTCCCGATTCAGAAATCATCATTCTTTTAAGTTTTAAGAATTAAAGTCGGGTCAACCGCGCCAACACACATTTATTAATAAGAAAACATTTGTTTAATTTTCACTGATAATATGGATATATAAAGGTAATTGTCATACCCATAAAAACTTATGAATATCTAATTCTGTCATTAAAATTTGAAAATTAATTATTTTCCCGCTAAAAACAAACAGCATATTTCATTTTCTTTTTTTAAAAGTAATTTGTAACTTTTATTTAAACTTATATTAATATTTTATTTTAAGATGAAATAACTAATTTATTATTTTCTTCAATCAACAAAATTCTTACTGTTCAATACCATCAATATTTTTTTTAATTTTAATTAATCAAAATTTAATGCTAATGTGCAAATTTAGCTACTGGATTTGCATTGGTAAAAAAACTAGATCTTTATTGATAGAAATGACAAACTGACAATCTACTTATTCCTTGCTAAGTTTTATTTTGCAAAGGAGATTACACAAAATTGGCTGTAAGAATTTATGCAGTCCGTAAATTAATTTATATGAAATCATAGAAAATGAATAAACTCAACAAATTTCTGATTTCATATAAGTTGATTTCTCAAAATAAAAGTTTAAAATTAGATTAAAGAAATGAAAGATGAGAAAGACTTTTTGTTTTTTACTTTTTAGTAGTGAAATAAGCGATTTTAAAGTTTTGATGGGTATAATAACAATTACTCCTATAAATTATTAAATTTATATCATCGTCGTTTGATTTTAGAATAATTTAATAATTTAACATATCCATCTAATTAAATGAATATGAAATTATGAATGATTTTACAAAGGAAACTTTTTATTTTCTAATTGGGACGCGTAAACAATTAATTATTGTCCTGTAGTAGAAAGTGATGTTTTGAACCTTTCTTTTGTTGATTAAATTAGAATGGAGACTTAATTATTTTTCCTTGGTTGAGTAGAACTGGCTGCGATTGATTTAATTTGGAAGATAGATTTATTCTTACTCTTGGAGTTGGAGACCTTGATTTAGTACGGAAATAAATCTAGGATCGCAGGGTTTCTGCGATTCTAATTTCAACCGTTCATATATTTTGAGATCCGTGCAAAAATTATCTCTTTTTAAGATTCTTACATTGTAATAAATGAAGGGTTGAAATTGGAATCGCAGGACCTGCAATCCTGTAGGATCACAGCAGATTTGCTTCCGATTTAATACCACGTTACATTCGGTAACATCCTGACCGTTGATCTAGCTGTTGGCACTTCCTGAATAATTGCCTGTTCGTAAATTAAATTAAATTAAATTAACGGTTAAGATCTACTTTTTTTTTTTTTTTTTTTATAGTCGTGAAGACTTAAAAGGAAAATTTGAAATTTTACTAGGAAAGAGCAAGCTCTCTCACATAATTACATAAACATATTGGCACAAAAGCTCTCACATAAACATTTCTTTTCTATATAAATGTGTCAACTGATTGAATATATGTACATTCAAACCTAAACCAAATTTTTGTAACCTATATATCCATACCCTAAATAAGAAAAAAATTGCAATGAGCAAAATTAAATTAGTAGATAATTTGTCATGACTAAAATGCCGAGTCCGAGTAGCATCCCCAACCCTCCTCTTAAAATTTCTGCACTGCCGCTGCTATCCATCGTCTCCCCGGCAACACCGGTCGGTGCAACTCCTTTAAACTCAGGGTTTGAACCATACAAATATTGCACGCCGGACACATCATCCTGCGTTAGCTCAACCTTTTGCTCACGTACCGTTATTGTCGGGTACATAATTGCTTCTTCTATCGTAGAATGCCCGAGGCCTAACAAATGCCCGATCTCATGCACCGCAACCGACTCCAAATCAATAGCTACATTTGAGCTTGACTTTGTCACATCATTAGCTACCCAGGTCTCTGATGCATCAAGGTGGAACCTCCCATCAGTCGGAGAGAAAGCGTGCGCTAAGGTCCCAAGAGGCCCGTCAAACGGCTCACCATCCCCGTGCGATCCATTGTAAAATCCGATGGTGATATCAGCGTCCTGTGCAGAATCAGTCTCGGTGAAGTTCATTGGGATGACTGCTGCCCACCGCGAGAAGGCACGTGCAAATACTTGGCGTAGGGTTGTCACATCAATTGTTGATGCTGATGTGGCAATCAGTGCATACCTCAGATCGCGTGAAGTATTAGGCCATGCGGGATTCCCTTCGAAGAAGGTGTAGAGGTTCCGGCCATGAGTATATGTGCCGTTTATTATATCTGCAACACCGCAACGTGGGGAGACCATTTTTTCGATGGTTCTTTCATCTAGGTACCCGGTGGCATTTAACCCCAAGCGGCGCTGATAAGAAAGAATGGCATCTTGGAACTCAGAGTCGAAGGAGTCAGAGAAATTGGAGTTGGAAAGCGGAGAAGGGAGATAACCGAACTCACTTAGGTACTTTTTCATGTTGGCGATGCCGGTCCTATTCTCGCCCATGTGGCAACCCGAAAGATTTTTGAAGGGGATCCATGGATTAACAAAGGAAGGAACATCCTTTAGCGGGTCCGGGACGGAGAGGGCCGACGAAACAGAAACAAAGGCAATTACAAGTAGGCATTGAAGAAGGATAGTAGAGGTTGTCATGGATCTCAATTTTTTTGAAGGAATTAAATGAGGGGTAAATTGTGAGAATGTGTTTTGTTCTTTGGTCTTATAGAATCTGAATAGAGATTGTACAAGTAACATGTGCTTGTTGAGTTGTTGTTACCAGTTATGATTGAATAAGAGGAGAACCAGTCCAATAAGACTGCTAATAGACGGGGTTGTTATGGTCAAGTTGGGTTTTTTTAATGGTGTTTTATTCCTTGGGGTTAATTAACTTGTTGAATCTTTCTGACAATGTGTCTAACTAGCACGCCTCCGTCTGGTTCTTAATATCTTATAATGTTTTTAATTCCTACAAGGGTCCACAGAACCAGAAAATAATAACTTTCCAATCCTGAGGTCCTGTGTTTGTCAAAATGAGAAAATGTCAAAGCCACCTTCAAATTCAATTTAGGAGGTTCGTCTCCGCTAAATCTATAAATAAATGTAGGTAGCGACCTAGCGTTTCAGTATTTTCTCGGGCTATTCATTTCAACGAATAGTATACGATTACGATTGGTGAAGAACTCAACAAAAAATTATAGACGCGTCACGCGTTTAGGCACGTAGGGTAGGGCCCATATGGCTAATAACGAGCACGACTCCAACCAGAAAGGCATTCTAATATCAAAATGGAGCACCCAATTTTTAAACACGACCACGTCTGAATACTACAATCATTGCTTAGAGGAACATTCCTATTGATTTCCGTATTTTCTTTCATTTCTTTTAAGTCAAATCTGTCATTTTATCCACATTTTTGTACATAATGCTTGGCTGCTATAGATAGCATAAGGTTATCCGTGCTACGGTCTCAAAAACCTATCGTATAAATTTCAAATTTCAATTTAAGTAGCTCAATAAATTAGTTATATAATAAACTTGTACAATACTAATTTTTACTATTTTTTATGATTTATGAAAGATGACTGAAAATAGTCAAAAATATTTCTAAAATTAAAAGAAAATTATCAATATTTTAAGCCATTTTTGACCATCTTCTATAAATCATAAAAAATAGTAAAAAAAATTTCAAAAATAATAAAAATTAGTATTCTACAAGTTTATTATATAACCAATTTATTGAGCTACTTAAATCGAAGTTTGAAGTTTATACAATAGATTTTTAAGGCTATAGCATGGATGGCCTTATGCTATCCATAACACCCAAGCCTTCTACATACAAAGTATGGCTAATATAACATCAATGTCATTTCAGTCTATATAACATCAACTCCAAAACCTATCAAATCGAGTTCAAATGGTGAATCCAAACCATTCAAGCCAATTTAATTTATGAGTGATGCATTTACATGCAAACTTTTTATATTTTCAAGTTATTTTATTATTAAATCAAGCGGCAAAAATTTGAAAAATGAATGTATTAAAATTAACTTAAAAATTCAAACATTTGACCGCTTGACTTGATATCAAATAAACTCAAAAACTTATAAATTTTACATGTAAACCTACAACTAATGAAGTAGATCGGTTTGAACGGTTTGGATTCACCATTTGAACTCGATTTGATAAATTTTGGAGTTGGTGTTATATAGACTGAAATGACACTGATGTTATATTAGCCATACTCCATAATACATATTAACAAAAACTCCAAACAACTCTGTTCTCGGCCATAAAATGATACCAAATTTCGATGTGTTACAGTTAGAAACAAGCAAATTTCGATCCTATGAGACCTGCTCCAACATTGAACCAGACCAAATCTGATCCAAGACATTTGGAGAAGTCCAATGGCTCAAAGCATAGATATACCAGAAAAAACCAAAACCCGACCTGATACTGATACATCAATCTACCAGAATTTTATCCAATCCGATGGGCTGATCTAACCAATTACCAACCCTAATTTCACCAAGTCGCCGCACAGTCAAAATATATTACCAGAAACTATTGGTTATCTCAAAAAATCCAAATCAACAGCTGAAAAGCCGCATTAACTATCTGCTACATCTAATTCAACTAGATAACTACTCCATTAATAATTAGTCCATTCAAGTATTTAAAGATCCCAAGTACTAACCAGACCTCAAAGTGCTTCTAAATTTTCCTTCTCCTACCTTTTATTTTATTTTCTTTGTTTTTTTCTTCTTCTAATATTAGGCTAGTTGAACAGAAAATTCTAGCATAAAAGAAAATTCAACAAAAGTTATTCATAGTTTGATTCTTGCATAAAAGAAATTGGTATTTCAACAGAGAAAATGGAAGTTCAAACATTACTTTCACATTACTTTCACAAAGAAATTGGTACAAAAGAATATACATTTTCTCCTTTGACAGCTACTTGATTCTGAAGCAGTCATCATTTTCACATTACTTTCACATGTAAACTAAAATGTGTAGACAAGAACAAACGACTAGGCAACCTGCAGTCCGGGTTAAGCTGCTGCTTATTTTATTTTCAAAAAACAGCCCAAAAGGGTTACATACTGTACACTGTATAGTGGTGCATACTAGTCAGCACACATATCCAATTGGGTCCGAATCACCTGAAATAACTTAAATTTTGAGTTTATATCCTGGCTGTCTGATCAGAATCCGGGTCAATCCGGCTTGAGGTGGTATGCACAGGGCCCTTTATTATTTGTGCCAAAGTAGATCGGACGGTCTAGATCCAAACAAAAATTCGAGTTACTTTAGGTGATATGAATTCTATCAAATTGGGCTCTAAACAAAATCAAATTCTCAAGGTTGGCATTAGATAATAAAGAGTGGAACAATAGTAGTTTAAAATAGTTTCACGTATCAGCTAAATAAAGTACATACAAAGAACAGTTGAACAAAACAATTAAGGTCTCGTCACCTTCTCATAATGGCAACTTCGAAGGGATGCCAGGATGTCGTGGATATTTTCTGGGAGTAGCACGGTCTTTAAAGCAAATGACTGCCGTTCTTTGTCCAAAAGGCCCATGTGATTCCACTGAAAAGCAACAATATCTTATAAATTATAATTCATTTTGTGAAGATAGGCTATAAAAGTTGTAAAGTATTCTGGTCTATGAAGAAAGCATACCAGTGCATGATTCTAATATGGAAGCACCAAGCAAATGGACAGCCTTCTTTGCATTTTTAATTTCATCCTATTCAACAAGAAGAAAAGGAAAAATTAATTGCAAACTCAAGAAATAAAGTAACATTTAATAAAGCAAGCAAATTTAGAAATTTGACCTGAGGATCATTTCCTTTTGCAGCTACGAACAAGCCACCAACACGGACAAGCGGAACGCAATATTCAGCTAAATTTAAAAAAGAAATAGACGTTTAAAAAATCACACGACTGAAAAGCAACCTCATGTTTGAATATATAAACTGATATAAAGTAAGGTAATATACAGAAAATAAACCTAGAATTCTCAGCTCAGCAACAGCTCTTGCCACTGCCACATCAAAACCTTCCCTAAAATCAGGAGACTGTCCGACATTCTGTCCTATACACAATTTCACAGAAAAGCCAAGAAACAGCCATCAATAAAGTAAACTTGAGCTTGATTTGACCCATGCCAATAACAAAAGATAAATTTTACTGCAAAAATATTCCAATTGAGAATAATTTTAATTGAAATGAAGTACCTCAGCTCTATCGCATACAATATTCACATTTGACAAGCCAACAAGCTCGATTACATGCTCTAAGAATGCACATCTTTTACGCATTGACTCCAATAGAGTAAATTTCCAGCCTTCAAGTGAAACATACACACACATGCACACACAAGGGGTCAGAGACACTGCATGTGGTCTGCACAATTTTTCAAAAATTGGTACTAGCAGCGTACCGGGACAAGCAATGGCTAGGATTAACCCAGGAAGACCAGCACCCGAGCCGACGTCAACTAGACTAAGATCATCACTATAAGGGGATCCGCTACATTTAGTGGAATAAGCTCGCTTTAAAGGAGGCAAAATGGCTAAAGAATCTTCCACATGCCTCGTCATCACCTCGCTCTCGTCCTTCACAGCTGTCAGATTCATCTTCTACAAACAGAAATACAACAGATAGAGCAACAATTACATATTTTCATTTTAAATGAGTTTTAATAAAAAATGGGTATTTCACATGCCTTGTTTTTCTTATACAAACTACATATTTTTATTTTTTTAATAAATGGTACAATAGGTACTTTATAAATTTGAAATGAATTTTAATAAAAAAAAGACGATAAAATGGGTAAATTTGTGAGTTTTGAAAATTTACAAGGATAAATATGATATTATGAATGTTAGAGGGACGTAATTTCGAGGTTTTTGAAAGGTACACGTGAAATTCCCTCTTTTTTTTTGTTACGTTTATCTAATGGATTGAAGGTACCTGATTCCATTGGAGAAGCGCGTCCACGTACAGCGAGATCTGATCCCTCTGGTGAGGCGAGAGGGTTAGAGAGGTAGAAGGGGGAGTGCAATCACCTTCGCCTGGCGCCCGAGAGTGAGATTTACTAATCGGGGATGAGGAGGCGGTGGATACGGCAGTGAGGGAGGAAGTGTTTAGGCGGAGAGATGCAGTGAAGCTCCAACTCCGGCGAAGGAGAGGGAAGAAGTGGCAGTGAAGACTGGGAAGAGCAAAACGGCTGCACAACATACCTGCCTCTTCGTACGAGCGCAATGCGAAATCGAAGATCGAGATTGCGCGCTCCAATTTTAGTTAAGCCCAGTTCTATAAAAAAAAGTTAGTTAGGCCCAATTTATTTGGGCCATGATTACCCGTAATTGAATTTCGGTAATTCATATCCAGGTCCTTTTACGCCTATAACTGAAATAAAGGCCTGTTCCTGCTCCACAGAATTTAACTTCAGGCCTCCAAATTCAACAATGCAAGCCTCTGTTTTAATTTCTCTGCTTATTATGTGTAGCAAGTCACTAACGAGTAGCATCCACCCTCAGAAAAAAAAAACACAATGTTCTTGGACCAGCTGTCGGAGCGTTGCAACACGAACACGTCGAACAGTACTGTGTTCCTGTTAATAGAGATTCCGGACTCGGTTCCTTTCTAGAAGGTCGTTCCCGGCTCCTGATTCCCGGACACGCTCCGGATGCTCCTTTCCAGTCCCAGCCGCTGTTTCTGACCCCGACCAACTGGAACTCGTATCCCAGAGGTAACTCAAGTCTTGAGTCTGGATCTGGACCGTCCGATCTGCTCTGCACGATATTAAAGGGTTCCGTGCATTCGACATCCGGCCCGGATTCTGATCGGACGGTTCAGATCCAAAGTTAAAAATTGAGTTACCTCAGAGGATCCAGACCCGAACAACTGAGCAGCAAGTGCAACCACTGCAAAACCAAAACGAAGACAACTGCCAGACGACCGACCTACCCGCGAACCATCTAACCACCTGACACACTACACACCACCGGTTCGAATCGCTCCAGTCCGTCGAGATCCGATCCAATGTCGGGCCTCCTCCCCTTCTTTGGCGCCGGCCTCGGTTTTCTCTTCATCTCTGCCGTTGAATCCATCCCCTTCTCCTCCGCCTTTCCTTCCCACCGTTACCTTCCCCTCCGCCTCCGTTACACCTCGTCGTTAACCCTCTCTTCTCTCTTCCTCCTCTCCTCTCTTCACTCCACCTTCGCCTCTCTCTCCTCTACCCATGATCCCCTCGGTGCTTCTCTTCCCCTCTCTTCCGTCGCTGCCTCCTCTTTGTTCCTTCTCTACTCCCTCTCCGGCTACCTCTCCCTTCCCCCTGTCGCTCTCCTCCCCCTCCCCTCCTCCTTCCTTGACCTCCTCGCCGTGTTCTCCTTCGGCCTAGAGTTCATCTATTTCTACCTCCGGCGCAAGGATCTGGATGGGATTGAAAATCGGTACTTTGAACTCCTCCTGGTGCCGATTCTTGTCTGTATAGTCTCAACTGTTCTTATAATCTCCTGGCCAAGATCTATCGCGCCGCGTCTTGCACGTGCAGCTGGACTGGCTTTGCAAGGTACTTGGTTTCTCCAAATGGGGTTTTCTTTCTTCACCAGTGCAATTGCTCATGGCTGTGATATTCATGAGAAGAGTAGAGCCAATTACACAATCAAATGCAAGACCCATGAAGAGTACCACCGCGCCAGAGCAATCGCTACCCTCCAGTTCAACTGCCATTTAGCATTGCTAATTGTAATGGGAACAGTGATTTATGGGTTTGTTTCTAGAAACAAGGGATCTATAGACAATGGGTACAGACCTTTGAACAAGGAGGTCCAGATGGGGACTGCTTTCTCGAGATTCACGCTGGAATCGGATGAAGAGGATGGGGAGATTGTGGTCGAGTCGAATGGACATGAATCAGGGGAAGTTGCGTTGCATGTGCCAGATGAAAATGGAACTGTGGAGAAAATATCAAGGGATTAACAGAGGAAAACGGTATCAGATCTTTTCTTCTTCTGTTTTTTTTTTTTTTTCTTTTGTTATTTTTTTGGGAACTTATAAACTGGTCAGATTTATTTAGGTTTTTCTTGTTGCTGTATTATCATTTTTTTCTATTTGTATACGTGTAATACGCAATTGTTGTCAGACTGTGTATTATTTTATTTGTATTGATGTAGAGATGGTAAATGTTTTTGCTTATTAAGACCTTTGCTGGTTACAATGAAAATGAGGCAGATGGAACTTCTTGTACTACTACTCTTTAACAACATATATTGTTCTATTTTTTTTTTCAAAGAAAATATGTATACTTTTAGTTGTCTTTTGTTCATAGATACTTGATTTGGGGATTACTTACAAGTTCCACTCATTTACCCCAAGTTCACCTCAAGGTTGCTAGAGAAAATAAAAGATGGTTGAAAAAATTATATTGTTATTATATTTTGTATCTTTCTTTTTTTAATAATGGTTCCTAAAGGGGTCTTTATAGAATGCAATACATCACATATGCTGCTGAACTGATACAACACATGTTTCTTTGTTCATCTAGCTTGATTTACATATTTAATTTGATGGTGACTTTTTTCTGTTCAGAAATTGGTTCTCTTTCACTTTTTTATAGTGCTTTTCTTTATGATCTTAGATAAGATTTTTAAAATGAAGTTAGTCCCTGAAATCCAGAAGATCATTCTTACCCGAAAGGTGACACTGGATTTTTGAAATAAATTTTCTTTCATAAACTATTGTTAAAAATATGCTTATTATATTAGTTTTCTTCTTTGCATAGAAGGCCCCCCAGAGGACAACCTTTTTGAAAGATGACTTGTGACATTCTGAGGCAATAGCATAATTAAGGTATGAAATAATAATTTCATATGTGGCTGAACAGGTACAGCAGTACAGGAAAGGCTACTCGCACCCACCCGAGTGCCAAATAGGTCGATTATTTGCGTTTGTATTTTGCTTGTGATACTTTTCAGTTTAAAAATCTTAGCAATTATGGTTTTGTATTTGTTTCCAATGAAGCTTGAAGTTGATATATGAAATGTGGAAATAAATTTTCTTTTGGTGTCGGCTCTTTTGCTATTATTATATTAATTCATTTTGATTTGACACTGTCAAAAAATAAATTTAGAAGTCGTTCTGTCGAGGCTTTGAAAAGGAGTTCAAAGGGAATAAGATTCTGAAATCAGACCAGCAAGGTGAACAATACCAACACAATGTTTGATCCGGTACATCTGTACATGCTATGAACAAAAATTGAATTTACATTCATTACTTCATGCAAATGCCATAATTAAACCATAATACTTAAAAAAAATGCTTATGCTAGTATAATAGACTGTACAACATAATGGCTTTGTAATGGTACCAATATACCAGAAACGGCCTTCACAATACCAGTATTAATTCATGGCTAATCTTTGAAAACCATTCTCAGACTTAAATTATAATTTTCTGTTTAACAGTTTATCTTTGATCTGAGTATTGGTTGGTTTAACACTGTGACATCTGCACGAGATACCCAGTATCAGAAAAGGCATGGGATCACTAAATTTGAATCAACCATAGCATCATCAAGATAAAAGAAGAAACAACCAGTATCACAAAAAAGGATGTGGCCCAATTTCAAGTTGGCCGGCCACTTTATGTCTCTTTATTTCATCGGTAATGATAATTTTCGACTTCTTGTGTTGATTTTCAAATTTTGCTGAATGACAAGATAGTCATTCGTATTGTGTCAAGACTAGACTATAAAAAGGAATAGTTGCTCTTTTGGGCTTTAGCTGATGTACATTGTATAGAAAGAGACCTTTTAGTTGTAGACTAGAGTTACTAGACTGGGTTTAAGATTTAGTATTAGAAATTTATATATATACCCGTCACAACTTCATGATTTAGATATTTACCCATCAAAAACTTCAAACTAGCTATTTCCTCATCTAAACACACTTAGGGCCTGTTCGACCGACAAATGGGAATGGGCACGGGCACGGGAATTGAACTGAAAAACACTGTTCCCGTGGGAAAAAAAAAATTCAGTTGAACTGAATTTTTTTTTTCCCACGTGAACAGTGATTCGGCCGAACACGCCCTTATTTTGTTAATATCCCCATTTCTTCATTTAATCAATTCAAACTACATATTAATATTAGGGAGAATTTACAGTGTTACCCATGAAAACTTCTAAAATAGCCAATTTCCCTATGAAAATACTATAATATCCAATGTCGCTATAAAAAC
Source organism: Carex rostrata (assembly GCF_964058835.1). Taxonomy (NCBI): domain Eukaryota; kingdom Viridiplantae; phylum Streptophyta; class Magnoliopsida; order Poales; family Cyperaceae; genus Carex; species Carex rostrata. The sequence continues at coordinate 9,522,446 of NC_135934.1, forward strand.
TCTTCTTTCTTCTATGCAAATTTAATGGATACCTCCATTTTAATGAAAAAGGTATGTGTAAATTATATTTATAAAATAACTAAATAAAAAGTAAAATAAATAAAAGGGGATAGAAAAAAGAAATTTAAGTTTTTTTGGGATATTAGATATTATGGTGTATTCATAAAAAAAATTGACTATTTAGAAGTTTTCATGGGTGCACAGGAAATTCTCCCTTAAATGTATTGGAAGAACCGACAAGAGACATCAACTGAGGGAGACCTGGAAAAAGCAAGTTAGGTTACATGATATTCAATTCAACCAAAGATTTGAGTATTAATCTCCATCTTTACTTTTACTTTCCTTATCCAAGTAACTCATGCGCATTCAAAAATATCAAAAACTGTTCATCGATAGGTATTGGTTTAGAAAATTTGGAAAGAGGACACAAAGCAAAACCAAAATTGGAGTCCATATCCTATTTTTCATTTTTCATTTCTCTTTTCTTCGGCGAAAATAAAGAGCTACAAAGAACTATTGAACAACAAACATAACTGAAGCGTCTTTTAATTTGAAATGAAAATTGTCAATAAACAAATATCCGTAATTTGATAACCCAATTTATACCCGCATGAATTAATTGCAAGATCTCTCCCAAGTATCACATAGCTTACTTTGATCCATATGCAGATCTTAAAAGAAGATGTGTTGATAAACAATTTGATAAAAAAAAAATTACATTAAAATAGTAAATAAATTTTGAGCTACATCTAGAGCTACATATCATGTATATTAGAGAATTTAATCTCTAAAAGGTCACATGTTAATTTTAGAACATTTTATATAGTCAAGCTCCCCTCATAAAAGATCACATGTTAATTTTAATCTAGTGGTAAGAGCTTGGGTTCAATTTTAACTAGTCACAATTTTTTGTATTTTAATTTTTAACCTCCCCTATTAAAATTTTTTAGTTCTTCACCTGCTTGACTGAACTTTTTATAAAATTATTATTAAGATTGATATTAATTTTTGGGAGCGAAAAAGACAAATGGACCATCTTCTTGGATATATAGCCGACATTTGGTTTTGTCAAGTGGGTCTCATTCAACCGAGGAGGTCATTATACATTGTTTCAAGTGGTGGCTTGTATTTTCTGTGAAAGGCGGGTGTGCATATATTATATATCAGTAAAGACGTAGAGTAGGCTAGCTCTTGCTAACGATCCGTTTGTGAGAGCTACTAATTAGTTTAAGGTTATGTCTTATCATCTTCTTAATTAATCATCCTCTCTCTCTCTCTCTCTCTCTCTCTCTCTTTGAAATCTTCGCAGATTACGAAGTCCTCTCTCTCTATCCAATAAATTAGTATGTAACATTGACGGGCAACTAAAGTTTGCACTTCCTAAAGCCAATGGAAACTGTGAATTAAGTGCTATGAGCTTTCTAGGATTTGTTTAAAAGTTTATAACCGGAATGGTGGGTTACTGGGTTAGTTGATTGATTGATTGGTTAACAAGAAGCTAATCACCAATAATAATAAAAAGATATCAAGCTAACTAAAGAACCAACAAATTAATATTATATAATGAAAAGGAGGAGATGTTTCCATGCACCAATTGCTTTTATTTTTGTAATTCAAACAAAAACGTGAGGAAGCAATTTATTTTTGTAATTCAAACAAAAACGTGAGGAATTATTAAGATTGTATTGCTTTTAACGATTCCTTGTTCAAAATCTATCTAATTGATTTTAAACAACGAATATAAACCGTTGAAACTGATCTGTTTTACAAGTGATGTGTTTATATGTTAAACTTATAAATTTTTGAATTAATTCAGTATAAAATCAGGTGATAAAAAATTAATGAACAATGAACATAATAAAATTAACTCATAAGCTTTCTATTTTTTTTTAACCACTCGACTTTATACTAAATTAAGACAAAATTTTATAATTTGATATGTAAATTCATCACTCATAAAGTAGATCGGTTTTGATAATTTAAACATTCCAATAGATTTTAAAGTTAAACTCATCAAAGAACTTGGTGAGCTTAAATACAACCTAATTCTATTTGTCAATTGTATTATATTTGTATCATTTTTATACAACAACAACTATAATTAATTAATAAGTACCATAACACATTCACTAGTGGAAAAACATGAATCAGGATCGGCCTATCTGGATCGGTTATATGAAACAACCGATACTAATACCTATCTGGATCGGTTTTCTGAACAAAACCGATCCTAAAAACTAGTTAGATCGGGTTTTTTAGTCAACCGATCCTAATTTGTGAACTATCCGGATCGGTTTTTTATAAAACCGATCCTGATACTATCAGGATCGGTTGTTCTAAAAAACCGATCCTAATAGTTAAACTATTATGATCGGTTGTTCTAAAAAACCGATCCTGATAGTATCAGGATCCGTTGTTCTAAAAAACCGATCCTAATAGTTAAACTATTAGGATCGGTTGTTTAGAACAACTGATCCTGATACAATTTTTTTTTTTCAAAATTGGTTCTGCAAAAAAAAAAAAAAAAAAAAAAAAAAAAAATCAGGGTCGGTTTTTTATAAAGAACCGATTCTGATACTATTAGGATCGGTTTTTTATAAAAAACCGACCCTGATTTTTTTTTTTTTTTTTTTTTTTTTACAGAACCAATTTTGAAAAAAAAAAATTGTATCAGAATCGGTTTTATTGCTAAAAACCGATCCTGATAGTATCTGGATCGGTTTTTAGCAATAAAACCGATCCTGATAGTTTTTTTCTTTTATTTGGAAAATCTTTTCATATGGTTATGTTTAAATAAATATAAAAAATTACATATTAGAAATATAAGTTAATTATTTAATAGAAATTTTATTTAATTTTCAAATTCTACTTAAATAATATTAAGATCCAACGTAAACTATTTACGGCCGTGCGATGTTGCTATATTGTTTTGCTTTGATGAACTAGTAAATGAATCCCGAATTGTATCAAATTTTATAATGGTGAAATTAATATGACATTCTTTCATTTTAACGGTTCTGATCGACAAAATGCTAATGTTCGTATTCGTTCCTTCACAACCCCACACAACAAGGGTTCAAGTCCTATGTATATTATTATATGGCACAAGTCATTGATGCATCATGCATCATTGTATAAAAAAATTCAATAGTCAAAATGACTTCAAAATGAAATATCAATGTCAAATAATTAATTATATTATCACATAAATTTTAATAATATAAATTACATTAATTTTCATCAAAATTACATTAATGAAATGTCAATGTCAAATAGTACCTATCTCCTGTTTAATATTATTTAAGTAGAATTTAAAAATTAAATAAAATTTCTATTAAATAATTAACTTATATTTCTAATATGTAATTTTTTATATTTATTTAAACATAACCATATGAAAAGAGTTTCCAAATAAAAGAAAAAAACTATCTGGATCGGTTTTATTGCTAAAAACCGATCCAGATACTATTAGGATCGGTTTTTAGCAATAAAACCGATCCTGATACAATTTTTTTTTTTCAAAATTGATTCTGTAAAAAAAAAAAAAAAAAAAAAAAAAATCAGGGTCGGTTTTTTATAAAAAACCGATCCTGATACTATTAGGATCGGTTTTTTATAAAAAACCGATCCTGATTTTTTTTTTTTTTTTTTTTTTACAGAATCAATTTTGAAAAAAAAAATTGTATCAGGATCGGTTTTATTGCTAAAAACCGATCCTGATAGTATCTGGATCGGTTTTTAGCAATAAAACCGATCCAGATAGTTTTTTTCTTTTATTTGGAAAATCTTTTCATATGGTTATGTTTAAATAAATATAAAAAATTACATATTAGAAATATAAGTTAATTATTTAATAGAAATTTTATTTAATTTTCAAATTCTACTTAAATAATATTAAGATCCAACGTAAACTATTTACGGCCGTGCGATGTTGCTATATTGTTTTGCTTTGATGAACTAGTAAATGAATCCCGAATTGTATCAAATTTTATAATGGTGAAATTAATATGACATTCTTTCATTTTAACGGTTCCGATCGACAAAATGCTAATGTTCGTATTCGTTCCTTCACAACCCCACACAACAAGGGTTCAAGTCCTATGTATATTATTATATAGCACAAGTCATTGATGCATCATGCATCATTGTATAAAAAAATTCAATAGTCAAAATGACTTCAAAATGAAATATCAATGTCAAATAATTAATTATATTATCACATAAATTTTAATAATATAAATTACATTAATTTTCATCAAAATTACATTAATGAAATGTCAATGTCAAATAGTACCTATCTCCTGTTTAATATTATTTAAGTAGAATTTGAAAATTAAATAAAATTTCTATTAAATAATTAACTTATATTTCTAATATGTAATTTTTTATATTTATTTAAACATAACCATATGAAAAGAGTTTCCAAATAAAAGAAAAAAACTATCTGGATCGGTTTTATTGCTAAAAACCGATCCAGATACTATCAGGATCGGTTTTTAGCAATAAAACCGATCCTGATACAATTTTTTTTTTCAAAATTGATTCTGTAAAAAAAAAAAAAAAAAAAAAAAAAAAAAATCAGGATCGGTTTTTTATAAAAAACCGACCCTGATTTTTTTTTTTTTTTTTTTTTTTTACAGAATCAATTTTGAAAAAAAAAATTGTATCAGGATCGGTTTTTTATAATAAAAAACCGATCCTGATACTATTTTTATACAAAAAAATTAGTATCAGGATCGGTTTTTTTATTATAAAATCGATCCTGATACTATTAGGATCGGTTCTTTATAAACAACCGATCCTAATGATAATTCCTATATAACCAGCTTAGCTAGGGTTCTTCTTATTTTCATTTCGCGCCTCTCATTTTCAATTTAGCATCTCTGTCTCTGTCTCCGTATCTTCCTCTCAAATCCTCAGTACTCTGTCTCTCTCTCTCTGTCTCCGTCTCTCCCTCTCCTCCGTGTCTCTCTCTCTCTTTCTCTCCGTCTCTTCCTCTCAAATCCGAGCCTCTCGCACCTCCGACTCAATTGTGCCAGTTTTTAATTTGTTTTATTGTTTCAAAAATTAATTAATGGTGTTTGTATATTGTTTTACAGTTTTGAGGACATCTCTCTCAAGTTACTTAATCATCCGGCCGATCAACTATCATGGTATTAGCTTTATCTAATTTTCTCATTATTATACTTTTAAAACACATTTTTTTGTATTTTTTATTGGAAAATGTTTTTCCATCTAATTGTTACCTTTGTTTTTGTTTTTAGGGTCTTTTTTAATCTCAAGTGATGTGATTGCAAAAGAGGTAATTATTGATTTTTTTTATTGTTGTGCTTTACATTAATTGCATAAATGTGTATATTGTATAAATGTGTGTTAATTGAAGAAATAGCCCAATTAGTCAATTGTATGTTTGTTAATTAATTTTTTTTTGGATTTAGATTTCTTGTTATAACATGTAATGCTTCACAAAACTTTTTATGAAGTACATGAATTTTTTGTAATAGTTTAAGATGTGTATGATAATTAATTTAGAATGTGTATATGATATTTAATTGATTATTGCTTCTTACTGTGCAACAAAAAAAAATTTAGGATGCTGGCCAGCAAAATATATATGGAAGCTGGTCAAATAAATAAAAATATTTTTTTTAGCTTCAATAAAACATCAGGATCGGTTATTTTAAACAACCGATCCAGATTACTACTATTAGGATCGGTTGTTTAAAATAACCGATCCTAATTCTAAAAAAAAAAAAAAAAAAAAACTTTTAGGATCGGTTTTTAAATAAAAACCGATCCTAAAAGTTTTTTTTTTTATCAGATCATAATTAAAAAAAAAAAAAAAAAAAAAAAAAAAAAAACTTTTAGGATCGGTTTTTAAATAAAAACCGATCCTAAAAGTTTTTTTTTTTTTTTTTGGAATTATGATCTGAAATACAATCAAGATCGGTTTTAATATAAAACCGATCTTGATAGTACGTATCAGGATCGGTTGTTATGTAATTTAAAAAAAAATTCGAAAATACTATCAAGATCGGTTCTTATATAAAAACCGATCTTGATAGTACGTATCGGGATCGGTTCTTAGTCAAAAACCGATCTAGATAACAACTATTAAGATCGGTTTTATTAAAAAACCGATCTAGATAACAACTATTAAGATCGGTTTTATTAAAAAACCGATCCTAATAGTTTCTATTTGGATCGGTTCTTGAAAAATATAAAACCGATCCTGATAGTATCAGTATCGCCTTCATCAGGATCGATTGGATTCCGATACTGATATGTGTATATAACCGATCCTGATTCCTGTTTTTCCACTAGTGATTGCAATGGGCCACTGTTTTTCAATACAAGCTTGCCACATGTATCAGATAAGTCTTAATTAGATTAGACATATATATACAAAAACGTTTATTCGTAGGGTCTTTACACTAATAATTAATGGTTGATCTGATGGACGAGTATCCAATTTAATTATATATATTGCTAAGAGGTGATAATTGTTAGTTCATAATTAAAGTATATATAGAGTATTCAACTCTTCTCAATCCGTTCTGGATTGTCTTTTTTGAAAACTTGGTAGTAGCTACCAAGGTTCGTGAGGGGAAATCAAACTCTCGATCTTTGGGTACAACAACTCTAGGATATTTTCCTAGCCAATTGTGTTATCTCTCCTTTCTCAATCCGTTCTGTATTGTCAATGAGGATGTTTACTAGCTATATGAGCATAAGGATTTAATAATATATTTTCAGTACAATTTGGTGAAATTCAGTATTTCTGATTTAAATCAGTCGAATAAATGGATAAACATACAATTAATAAATCATACCAAATGACAATCATTTACAATCAATTCAGTTATGTAATTATAGTGCTATGGATATGTTGCAACAATTTAAGCTGAAATATGACATGCAAAAATGACACAAATTTAATTCCACAGATGAACCTACAAATATATTCAGAAATATCGTAAAACGTTCAAAATATGAATCAAACTGATAAACTGATTGTTCAATTATGAATCAGGATTATTTAATCGATTTAAGTCATTATATTATCAGACTTAATAACATAATTCAAACAACCAATTAAATTCCGACATCTGTCTAATAAAGAGTAGATATACTTTTCAAGCGGTTTCCTAGATCCCGTGCTTCTAGCAGCTAGCACCTTAATTACTAGAAAGAAATATCTAGCTAAAAGTAAGTAATTATTATTTTTTTTTTTTGGATTCTAAAGTAAGTAATTATTGCAAAAGAGAAAGTATGCATACATGGCCACATAACAGCAACAGCCAATAGAGAGGAGGCATGATAGCAAGAGCACTTTTGGCCTTTGGGTGGAAGAATCTGCTGTGTCCTTTGTGGAATTGGAAAGTGGAGAACAGGAGTAATTGCTTTGTGCAATGGGCTACAAGTAAAGTAAGAAAGAGAAGAGAATATTGGAGGTTGCTAACTAAAAATGGGAAACAAAATCTTAAAAGAAAAAAATAAATTGAATGGACATGATGATAAACTTTGCTAATTTCCATTTCATTTAGAGAAAAGGTATTATCCCCCGACGGTCAGTCCCCGGAAAATCCCCGCCTTCTATTTTCACGCGTTTTCAATAGTCCGCCGACGCAGTTTCAACTGATGTTAACGGTTCGACCGTTCCTCCCACTTTCCTTATATAAACGAAGTTTCTGAGTTGCCGTTGTTTTCAATCTCTCCTACGTTCTTTCCAAATCTGACGATCTCCTATTCCAATTTTGACAATCTCTGATTTTCATCGATGATTCTATCTTTTACGGGAGTCGGTCTCCAAGATCAGATCTCCCTCCTCTCTTCGTGGCCCCTTCTCTACTGCACAATCTGTAATTCTTTGGCGCTAATCAATCTGTGTTTAATTTCTCTTATTCCTGTGACCTTGATCGTACGGATGAAGAATTAGACTAGTACCGTGAGGCATTGGCCAGGATGAGACACAAGATGAGATGAGGCACAAGATGGAAATACAAGCTCTCAAGGATGGGGCACGAGATGTAGTATAAAAGGTGCAGAGATGAGGCACGAGATGGAGATAGAAATACAAGCTCTCAAGGATCAGGTAATCTGTATAATTGAGAGTGAAAGGACATAATTTGAGTTGAACGGATTGTCAATTGCAAAATTCATGGTTGAATAATTAACTGACGAAAATTCAGGTTATTTTAGGTAAATTTGCAAGTAGGCATCCCATGAGTCCAAATCTGATGCAGGTATGGTCGACATAACAACAAGCAGAACGAATTTGTGATGATTCGACACGAAGGAAAAGGAGCAGTGAGTTATTTTGTTTCATTTTCATTGATTAATGAGAGGATTTTTGCATTTACTTGTTCATTTCCTTTGACTGTATGTGAATCTTTAGGTGAGTGAATTTCAGACAGATTATGTGTAATTTGGGGTTTTTGGGTGTGCACGTAAGTTGCTTGATAAAATGTCTCAAAGAGACATTACAGTATGGATATCAATGATTTCAATCTCTCTTTTTTATCTTAATACAACCCTGCTACTTGTGTGTACTGGCATGTTAATTGGCTTGTACACTCCAATGCTGCAACTACGGTTACCGGTATGGTACCACCAATACTGCAACTTACCGACTAGTACAGTACCACCAATGCTCCTACTTAGAATACAGTACCACCAATGCTCCTTTTTTTTATTAGACGGGGGATTATTAGTCCGGGGATTTCCAGGGGATTTCCGGGGGATTATTAGATCGGATTTTTGTATATGTTTCCTTGCGGGAGATTATCAGAAATCTTATCCAAACCATGAGGTGATATTTATATTTTATAGGATTGAAACTATCAGTGTACAGGATTCTTTAGTTAGATTTATAGGATTCATGGAGAGTAAGTTTATGATTTAAATTTTATATTTCAGAACTAATATTCTACTAATAGGTTGTTAAGGAACAGCTTAAAGTACATAAGGTTAAAATGCGCATGGGGTTAAAATGCGTTATTGGTTGTCAGGAAGAAGTTGATGAAGCCACACCATTAGTATTTTGTGGACTCCGATATCAAATCCTCCTTTTTACAAAATTACAGTTCATCTATGACCTGTCATCCCGTCTATACAAATGCATCAGGGCCAAAACATGTGCTGCTGCAGTGAGGTTTTTCACTAGAGCAAAGCTAAATTTCAATCTGAAGATGGTTTCTTGTACAACTGTTTAGATTTTGAATCTGAAGATGAAATAGGGCGTCTTAGCATATCCATTGATTTCTGGTCTTGTATCCAGACTTATTGTTTTGCTATTAGAACCTTAATTATAAATCGTTACATGTTATTCCCTTACTGGTCTTAATGTGAACTTGCTAATCCTGCATTGGTTTCTAGGAAATCATGACCTTGTCAATGCTTCTTCTAGTACAAAAATAACTTGTCTTGATGTCCATTTGGTAAGTTCACACACACACACACACACACACACATATATATATATATATTCACGTGCCATCCTTGTCTGTATCCTTCTTTTTTATCTATAATGTACCAGTGGATGTCATGATCAGTTTTGATTCTATGTTGCTGCCAGTAAATAATACCATCAGTTCGCTGACGGTATGTCTTAACTGGTATACACTGGCCTTGTTATGAATGTTGATATTAAAATGTTTAGTGTAGATAGTAGATGACTAGCGTAACATTAATTGAACTAAACAAAGCACACGAGACACACACAAGAAGCAGCCTGTTTTGGCTGTATATTTTCCCTTTTAAAACCACGATTTGGCCTTCCTTATGGTAGGTTACCGTCTTCCTTATGGTAGCACTGTAAGTGCATTCATTATGGCAATGCATGCTGTAAGTTAATTTAGTGAACAGATGAATCTTTTCTTAATCATTATTTTATTTACAAGGATGAATGCCATTTTTTTTTTCTTTATTTACTGTCAGGCCAAATTCAAATTATATTTCTGAGAGATCCATTGAACCAACTTTTTAGTTCTTTTTGTGGAAATGTAGAGGAAAGTCAAAGCTATATGCGTGTTAATTTTTAGATTTTTTATAATTTTTTAGCTATGTTTAACGGATGCTTGAATGTAGGGACATATATGGTAATTTGTGCAGAAAAATAATAGTAGTTTTTGTATTTTGAAATTTTGAATTATAAAAAATAGCTAATAAATTATAGAAAAATACTACAAATGTAAATTTTAATCCTAACTTGCTTGTTTTTTAGTCCTTTATTTAACTGCAGAGTTAGATTTTTGATTTGATTTTTTGTATTAGTCTGTCATGTTCTGGTTTCCAAAGAATGTCTTTTGAGTTTTTTCTTATATGAGCATTGTGCCTAATGTACCTGTATTTGAGTTGGGTGCTGGCTCAGTGTTTCATTCGAGTTATAGGGGGGCTATTTAGGACTGAACAGATCGTGCACATGCTATTTAGGGGGGCTATTTTTTGTGCCTAATGTACCTGTATTTTATGTTTCAGTACCGCATGCACCATGAGGTGAGATTTATATTTTACAGGATGGAAACTACCAGTGTACATAATTCTTTAATTAGGTTTATAGGATTCATAGAGAGTAACTCTATGATTTAAATATTATGAAGGTCTTCTCGACTTTTGAGCCATGGATTTGATGAAGGTCTTCGATTAGACAGTTTGTCAGATGTAAGCTTGTTACATTGATATTTTCTATTGATTTGAATCAGTTTATGTCAAATTGAAGTACTTAGTTGAATTTGCCGCTTTAATTTGCTCTTGCTTTTATTGTCAAATAGGAATGGCTGCCACTACATCTCATGGTACCCTTGGGTCTTTACAGTCTTGTTACCTCAGCAAATGTTCCCCATTTCAAAAGAGAAGTGCCATTGGTACACTGTCGGGTATGAACTTATAAATTGGGGTTGAAGCATGTTGAGCATGCCTCATCTTAGGTTGTCTTATTTGAAGTTTATAGAATTCATATATTAGGTTTACTGAATTGGTGACTTAGGTTTACAGAATTCTTGACCTGTTATTTTGGGTTTTAAAAACTTGAGATTATCTTAGGTTTATAGAATTCGTGTATTATGTTTACAGAATTTCTTGATGGCTATCTGGAGGTGATGGTGTTGATGGCAGAGGGCCGAAAGTGTATCACCTTCATCGGTCACTCTATCTTAGAATCAAAGAGGGAGAAAATTTGAAAACATTTATGTTTTATAAGTAGTGTTATATTATACTTCTTCATGTTTGCTTTGATTTGTATGAAATGTTATGTTTGGTGGAAAACATTTATGTTATTTATAGGTAATTTATTTTGTTTAGTGATAAGAATGATGTCTCATTGGTAGATGTAATAGCATGTGTGTTTTGAGATTAGTTGTTATGTTTTCAATATTTAACAACACTTTATATAGAGTGATATGATAAGATGTACATAATTCAAAACAATTAAAAGTAGTATCTAGATGCAAATTTTAAAAAAAAAATTCAAAAAAAAATTAAAATTTGAATTTTTTTACTGGTTTATAGTATTCAACGAAATTGTCTACAAAGTCATGTGATAAGGTTTAGAGAATTCAAAACATTTGAAAGTAGTATTTAGATGCAAATTTAAAAAAAATTAAAATTTGAATTTTTTTTGTCATTTACAGGATTCAATGAACTTATCTACAGAGTTATGTGATAAGGTTTATAGAATTCAAAATAATTGAAAGTAGCATTTAGATGCAAATTTAAAAAAAAAATTTGAAATTTTTTTACCGGTTTACAGTATTCAACAAAATTGTCTACAGAATTATGTGATCATGTTTATAGAATTCAAAATAATTAAAAGTAGTATCTAGAATGAGATTTGAAAAAAAAAATTGGAGAAAAATTTTGAAAAAAAAAATTCGAATTTTTTTTTTAATTTTTAAAAAATAAAATTTTGAAAAAAATTAAAATTAAAATTTTTTGTTTACCGGTTTACAGGATTAAATGAAACTATTTACATAGTCATGTGATAAGGTTTATAGAATTCAAAATAATTAAAAGTAGTATCTAGAAGGAGACAAAAAAATTTTGAAGAAAAATTTCAAAAAAAAATTTTGAAAAAAGTTTTGAAAAAAAATTCCGAATAAAAATTTCGAAAATAAATTTTGGAAAATAAAAATTCCGAATAAAAATTTCGAAAATAAAGTTTTGAAAAAAAAATTGAAAAAAAAAATTGAAAAAAAAATTGAAAAAAAAAATTTGAAAAAAAAATTCGAATATTTTTTACATATTTCCGTTTACAAAGTTTTAATGTAGTCATGGTTAGTTTTTAGTTTTGAAAAGCTGTTAGAGATCTTTTAGATGTGGTCCTGGTCAAAGGTCTAAAAGTGGTCCCAGTCAAAGTAGTTAAAGTGGTTAAAGTGGTGGTTAAAGTGGTGGTTAAAGTGGAAGTTAAAGTGGAAATTATTGGGGACCACACAAAATTGAAAGTTTTATGTTGACAGAATTTGTTGAATTAGTTTATAGGATTTAGTATTGATGTTTACAGGATTTAGTATTGATGTTTACAGAATTAGTTGAAAATATCCGGGAATTTTTGGGGGACTGGAGTTGGGGGACTGTTAACTGAATTTTTTCTAGTGGTTTACAGTATTCAATGAAAATGTCTACAGAGTTATGTGATAAGGTTTATAGAATTCAAAATAATTGAAAGTAGCGTCTAGATGCAAATTTAAACAAAAAAAATTTGAATTTCTTTTACTAGTTTACAGTATTCAACGAAATTATCTACAGAGTTATGTGAATATGTTTACAGAATTCAAAACAATTGAAAGTATCATTTAGATGTAAATTTAAAAAAATAAAAATCTGAAAAATAAAATAAAATTTTGAAAAAAAATTAAAATTTGATTTTTTTTTTATCAGTTTACAGGATTCAATGAAACTATCTACAGAGTTATGTGATGAGATTTACAGAAATTAAAATAATTGAAAGTAGTATCTAGAAGGATATTTGAAAAAAAAAAATTGGAAAAAAAATTTTGGAAAATTTTTTTTTTGAAAAAGAAATTTTTAAAAAAAAAATTTGGAAAAAAATAATGGAGGTTGAAGTTGAGGTTAAAGTGGAGGTTGAAGTGGAAGTTAAAGTGGTTAAAGTGGTAGTTAAAGTGGAAGTTAAAGTGGTTAAAGTGGTAGTTGAAGGGGAAATTAAAGTAGTTATTGGGGACCACACAAAAATGAGAAGTTTTTATGTTGACAGGATTCGTTGAATTAGTTTACAGGATTTAGTATTGAAGTTTACCAAATTTGCTCCATTAGTTTACAGGATCTTTGAAAATATCTGGGGGATTTTTGGGGGACTAGAGTTGGGGGACTATTAGCTGCTTCCTTTCATTTAATCGTCTCGATTACATCTACAACGCCGTGATTGGATACGTCAAGGTGGTATGTGTTTTGGTCATGTATCCCGTGCTGTAACTATTCACATAACGTGATTATTTTTTTTAAAATTAATACGGTACAATATATGATCACGCAAGTCATGTGATATTAATCAAATGATAAATTTTAAATAACTAACTTAAATCACTAAAAAAAAATTGTGACCAATTATATTTAAACACTATATTTATAATTACAGCATGACTAACGTGCTCTTTCCAATTTAGTCACTCATAATATATTATGACACGGTACGAATCTCGATCCCTCAAAGGCTGGCTGTGTATAATTTGTTCATTTCCGAGACTTGGCACAACCGATATTACTCGATACAGAGTGAAATTTTGGTCTACTAATCTGCAGTCAAAATTTGAAAAGAAAAAATAAAAACAAACTATAAAAGACAGTTTATATGTCCAAAATTGGGACTACTATACAAGACTTGTCCTGTTGTCCATTAGCGATCGATATTGAAAAGGATTTCAGTTGTATTAATTAAAATCCAAATATATATATAACATATATTTCGTTTTCAGCTTTGCACACCAATTTTCGTGAACTTGGTTGAAATAATTGCTAGACTGCAAAGCACTACCTTAATAACATTCAACGGAGAGCAAAAATAATAAATAACATGGGGTAATTAGGCTAAGGTGCTATGGGTTGCATAGAGACCTACGGTGCTACGGCTCAATATTCGAGTTTTCAAAATTTAAACGGTCGATCCAAACTGTTCATCTTGTCCTCCATATTAATATGTGTTTGGAGACCAAATTTTACATTTTTTGAAAATATTTTACTATTTTTTTTAAATAGGTAAAAAATCACTTGATCTAAAAAATTATACACCATTCAGATATTTGATTTTCTACATATCTAAAAAAGTAGTAAAAAAATTTCTAAAAATGTAAAATTTGGTCTCCAAACACATATTAATATGAAAAACAAGATAAACAGTTCGAATCGACCATTTAAATTTTAAAAACTCAAATATTGAACTGTAGCATCGTAGGTCTCTATGCAACCCATAGCACCTTAGCCTTACCCAATAACATGAGTTACATGTAGCACCTGTTTCCAGAAGAACAGAGTGCGTCACTGTTCAATTCAACTCAAACTTTTGTCAGTTGACATCAGCAATGCTATCAAATCATGTACATCCAGTCCTTTGAGATTAGACGATCAAGATTTAATTGGATAGCATGCATGAATTTGGTATGTGGTATCCGTATCTAAGCTTGAGGAATCAGAAACAAATTAGTAACTAGCTAGGCATAGAAAGGCATGATTTATCCAGAGATGCGTAATAAATTAATAAATTCTTCACTGGCATAATCAACAGCAATGAAAAGTCTGCTTCCTTTTTAAAAACTGAAATTGGTATTTACTAACTATATATAATTAAGCTCCATCCCTGTTATGCTGTCTACAACTCTACATACAACGTACAACGTAAGACCTCGATCTCAACTATATATATGAATTAATCAGTAGCTCTCCTCTTTTCCATATATATAGTACTATAGACCAATTAATACCCCCTCCCCTCCATCAATTAATTGCATATCAAAACTAGCAGTCTAGCAGTCTCTTTCTATTTCTCCTTGTGAGACTGAGAAGTGAGAAAAGAAGAAGATGATAACAATCGACCACACTGTTCAATGTAAAATATCTGATAATTCCCTCATCTCTAAATGCACCTCATTGTCTTCACAACCCAGCCTTCCATCTCTCCCTTCTCTCGACTCCCACGCCTCCGACTCACCTCCACCTCTCTGCCATTGCGCCTCCACCGTCACAGCTCATTCCTCCTATGTCTCTGGTCTCGCTGTATACGACTCCGGAACCCTCATCAGCTGTTCTCCAGATCAAAACATAAAGCTCTGGTGTACTAGTAATTACCAAAATGAAAATCACGAGCTCTCAAATATTGTTATTGCATCGGCTGTTAGCAAAAGCCCCGTAAAATCTGTACTTGTCACGAAAGATCAAATCATTTTCACCTCCCACCAAGACGGGAAGATCCGAGCATGGGAAGCAAATCTACAAGAGAGGGATCGTAAAATGCTCCGGCTTCTTGCGGTCTTACCAACGGTCAAAGATCGACTCTTCAGCATCCTCTCTCCCAAAAAATATATCCAGCTGCGTCGGCACAAGCACTGCACCTGGGTGAACCATGCCGATGCCGTATCGGCACTTGCTCTCTCGAACGATGGCGAGTTTCTTTACTCTGCCTCGTGGGACCGCAGTTTCAAGTTCTGGCGCACGTGCAACTTCAAGTGCATTGAATCCATATCCAGAGCACATGAAGATGCCATCAATGCAATTGTAGTGTCGAAAGATGGTTTTGTGTACACCGGCTCTGCAGACGCCAAACTGAAAGCTTGGAGGCGGCTTCCCGGTGAAAAGAACCATTCCTTGGTGGCAACGATGGAGAGGCATAAATCAGCCGTGAATGCACTAGTCCTAAGTGAAGACGGGTCGGTTTTGTATTCCGGGGCATGTGACCGATCGGTGGTCGTGTGGGAAGGATTTCGTGGTCAGATGACAGCAGTCGGGGCGCTCAGAGGGCACAAAAAGGCGGTGTTGTGCTTGGCAGTGAAGGGAGATGTCGTGTGTAGCGGGTCGGCGGATAAAACGATTAGAATATGGAGACGGGAGACGGAGAGAGGGTATTGCTATTTGTGTTTGGCCGTGTTAGAAGGCCATGCCGGAGCGGTTAAGAGCTTGGCAATATTCAGTCACCGGGATAGTGAGTCTGAATTAAGTGATAAGAGAAATAATGGCGATTCATATGTTGTGTATAGTGGAGCATTGGATTGCCACATCAAGGCATGGAAACTTTTACTTCCTAACTAAAAAATTAAAAATTAAAGGCCAGGAGCAAATTAATTAATTAACTAGTTGCATGCAGTACTTAACTTACTTTGAAGCATAGGTCTGTCCGTCTGTGTTATTTTTGTCTTTATAAATTGTTGTAAATCCCCCTAAGCGGTCTTCAATTTGACTCTTTAATAGCTGTATGAACGTGACATTGACACTAATTTGATTCCTGTTAGTTGTGAGGAGATGATGCATGCAATTGGTCCAAGTTCAGGGGCTATCTTTAATAATTCCCACTGACCACTGTACAGTGTATACAAACAAAAGGGAATAACTTTGTCTTCTATATATGCTCTTCTCGAGCAGACATGAGAGAACCAATTGAGAACGGAGTAGGTTTCATGCCATCGGATCTACTTTTAGGTTTAGCGAGTTTCAATACCGTTCAATTTCTATATATTTTAAACAAATTTGTACGGTATTAAAGTGGAACACACATTTCAATACAGATCGGACGGTGACTTGAGACCATTATGGGCCTACTCTGAATCGGAACCAATTTCTTTCATTTGGAGATTCCCAATAGCTAAATCTGATTTGAATTGATTGTCAGGCTACTTATTTTAGATAAATGAAACACGGAGGGGCAAAATACAAAAGACAAAATTAAATTTGGATCAACAAATCGTAAAGTAAAAAGGCTTCTTTGCTTGTAAAATTTGTTATATGGCTTAATTGCTAGGGCGTCGTGCATATCTCACAGATTTAATATTTTCTAAAATTATTTCAAATAATAGATATACATTAGTGAGACATATATGAGAGGAGAAAAAATCGATATTTTTTTGTGACATAGTTGTGAATGATTTCAGTTTTGAGTTGGTCGGACTGGCATTTAACTAGCTAGAGTCTGCACATTGTGTGAGTGTGCGAGCTCTCCATCAACTTCAACTATTCAACAATTAAAAGTTTATCAATTTTGTTTTCGATTATACTACATCGATCCCATCCGGTTGAGATACACAATACCTGCATATTAAAATTTACAATTAATACATCCGTAGACCGTAGTGTAAGAAGATAAATCTATATGCGTGGTCTTTAAGTAATAAAATTTCGAATCCATTATATATATATACTCGCCACGTAAAGTCTTATTATCGTTACAAAACACGAAGACGTGTTGAACGTCGTGCATTTTTTCAAGATGCGAGATATACTAGAGTGCAATTGATTCCATAAGAGAATTATATATCTTGAATTATAAAATTAATAACTATGATGAAAAAAGAGAGTAAATTAAGGCTATCCAAAGTAGTACAACTTTTGAAGGCGTCGATTGAGCAATAACCGTAAAAACAACTTCAAATAAATGATGTACTGCTTAATTTCTTAAAACCTTTGTTCTTATGGTAGTACTTTCAACTTTAGATCAAGAACTCTTAGCCTTATATTGGGGTCATTCCCATTCCCAGATAACTTTCTCATTTTCTACGATAAATTAGGATCTTTTATCTTTTTTATTAACAAATCGTGATAAGCCTTATTAATTTGCTTGTAAAATTTGATATATGGCTTGATGCAAGCATCATGCATTTCTCACAGAGTTTTTCCTAAATTTATGTCAAATAAAAAAAAAAATCCATTGGCGAGACATGAGAGAAGAGAAAAATCGGTATTTGTTCCAGAAATCAATATTTTTTTTTTCTTGCTACATAGTTGTGAATCTTGTTAAATTTAATAATAAGAATTAATCAGTACGATAAAAAAAAAATAGTAAATTAAGGCTACCTAAAGTAATACAACTTTTGAGTGCGTCGATGAAGCAATGACCATATATAAGAACAATTTCATATAAATGATTTACTGTTTTCTTAAAACCTTTGTTCTTATGTGAATATATATCTTCAATTTCACGTCGAGGATTCTGAACTTAATTAGGTTGGGGTCATTTCCATTTATAGATAACTTTCTCATTTTCTAATGATAAATTAGTAATTCTTATTTCTTAACGATAAATTAGGATCTTCTGTCTTTTTGGTAACAAATTAATCGTAACATGTACTTTTTTTTATTATAAAATTAGTAATATGACTTGCTAGGGGTATTGTGCATTTCTCACACATTTTTTTCTAAAATTATTTCAAAAAAAAATATACATTAGCGAGACATGCATGAGATAAATTAAGAGAAAAATATATCAGTATTGTTCTAGAAATCAATATTTGTTTTTGTGACATGGTTGTGAATGATTTCAGTTTTGAGTTGGTTGGACTGGACGTAACTAGAGCGTGCACATTGTGTGAGTGTGCGAACACATGCAACTCTCCTTCATCTTCAACTGTTCAACATAAGTTTATCAATTTTGTTTCAGATTTTTTTTTTTTTGAAGGTCAGCATAAGCTGGCATTTCGATTGATTAAAAGTTATTTACAGGCAATTTTGTTTCAGATTATATATACTACATGCATCGATCCCATCCAATCGAGATACTCAATACCTACATAATAAAATATACAATACATATGTAATGCTAGGAAGTAAATCTATTTGTGTCGTCTCTTAAATAATAAAATTTGAAATTTATTATAGTACTCACTGCGTAAATTTCTAGTATCATTACCAGATACGTAGGCGTGTTGGATGCCGTGCATTTTTCAAGATGCGAGAAATATTTGGCCGCATGTTGATTCCAGGTTGGTTAGAGATTTTTATATCTTGAATAATCTCCTTTAATATGAGACGATCATGTGATTAGGGCTGGCAAAAAAATTCGAGGTTCGTGATTCGATTCGGGTTTGATTCGGTTTGATTCGAGTTTAATTCGATTCGAAATGGGTTCGAATTGAAACGAACCAAACCAGGTTCGGTTCGGAATTAATTCAAACCAAACTCAAACCTAGCCTGGTTCGATTGAAATAGGTTCGTGATTTTTTTGTGGTTCGAATCTCATAAAATCACCGGCCATCCATTTACCTGATGAAATTAAAATCCAAGATAGAGAGTCATAATTTAACTTAGCCGACACTCCCTCGCTCTCAAATCTCAATAACCTAGTTCTCTCTCCACCTCTCCCTAACTCACTCTCCCTCTAGCTCTAAAATCTAGCCGACGCTCTCAGCGACTGGCTGTCTCTCCGGCCTAGATGACTATCTCTCATCTCTCTTCAGTCGTCTCTCATAGTTCATACCAAGAAAGCCGCCTCTGATGTATTTTTTCATGAACAATTTTTCAACTTAAAACACTTATTTCATAGTTCATACCGGTAAAAGGAAGTCATGTGAATTTTGTCCCGCGAGAAAAAATTAATGTACAAACTACCGGTATAACTAGGGCTGCTAAAAAATAATTTAGTTCGTGATTCGATTCGGGTTCGATTCGAAAAATGTGTAGTTCGCAATTAATTCGATTCGAAATGGGTTCGGTTCGAAACGAATCAAACCAGGTTCGGTTCGAAATTAATTCAAACCAAACTCAAACCTAAGGTAAGTTCGGTTCAGTTCGGTTCGTTGCCACCCCTACATGTGATTATATGTAGTTTTTATAAAAATGATATTTTTTTTTAGTAAAGATTAATTGGAGGTCAAGCTACCCAACTTTCTACTATCCTTGTTATTATAATAAATAATTTTCTCTATTCGGATTTCAAACCCATGATCTCTCGTATAGAGATCATGTGCATTTGTTACTAGATCATTATAAAAAGGACTTTGTTATTCTGATCTTGTGCATTTTATTTTTTAGACTACTAGCGCGAGTTAACGTAGTCATCTTCCTGAAAACCCAGTTCACTTCTCAAGTCACGGAACATTTTTGCATGATAGCAAATGACACTAAATTCAAAGCCACTGCCATAGAGGTTCGAGCAAACTCTAGGATATTTTATTAATACTACGCTCATAAATTCAAAGCCACTTCTCTAGCTTTTGCTCGTGTAAGTCCGTCAAAATTTATTAATACTACGCTCATAAAAAATAATTTAATTAATTTAATTTTAACTTTTCATAAAGTCAAACAATATATTTATTTATAATACCTTTCCTATTTTCAATATTATTAATTTTGTTTATTAATTGTGTAAAGTATCCTACATGACCTACACCAAAACGAATCCATAAAACAAGAGCGGTGCTAATTTGTAATTTCAACTGCATGTCCGTGACCGATCACAAAGAGAAGGATATATTTATTACAGGTAAGATCACACTGAGAGCGCCGCAAGATTTCTAGTTAGATGGGAACTATTTTATCCGTCTTACTGAGAATTGACCTCAAACCAAACTAATGATAAAAGTATAAAAAAAAAAAATTACTTGAAAACTGTAAACTACGCAGGTTGTAACGATACTTGAACTTTACACAGTGAGTACATATAATGGATTCTATAATTTATTATTTAAGAAACCACACGTGTAGATTTAATTTAACACTACGGATGTATTATATTATTTTTATTTTTTGGTAAGGTGAAGCACACATACAATAGTGTCTTAAATAGCTATTAGTATTTGTGTGTTTCTTATTAAGTTAAAAAAAATGATAGAAAGCAAGACAACCATCAAATTAATTATTATATAGAATTTTATGGCTGGTAATTATGATAACCATATTTCATATGATCTCAAAGGTTTCAATACTCTCGATATGTATCGAACCGCCTCCGTCTTACAAAATGTCAATTATATGGAGCAAATGCCATCTAAAGCAATTTTTTAGGACAAGAAAAAGAAATGTCTTAGAAAACTTTTTCAGTATGGACACTCATTCTTATAGCTTACAGGTGACCAAATTTGCCAAAAAAAATAAAATATATATGAGTTTTCTCCAATATCTGTAAAAACAAAATTTGTTAAATTTGAAAGAGGTATTTTTATGTACTCATATTGCTTATTAATATTCACTAATCACCAGTAAAGTAAGTAAAATCATATATGATATAACTTTCTTTCTTTTTTCGAAGAAAGGCCGGAATGCATCTGCTACATATATTAAAGAAACAATATCGATATACAACTTCCAATTATACAAGAAGAAAGAAGAAATGCAAACTGAATGCTTTATCATTTGAAATGCATTTGTAGCTGATGACCCATAAAAACAGGGGGAGGAAGAAAAAAAATGAAAAGAGGAGGGCCGAAATGAGCTGATTCAAATGAATTGGGTTAGACCCAAAAAAAGAAAAAGAAATTAAAGGGGTTGGGCCAACACTGGTCCGAAAAGAGGTAAAAAATTGTTGGAACTGGAGAGGAGCAGTTCGGTCGGTGCTGGAGAAAAGAAAGGAGAGGGATGGGTATCCCTATCTCACGCTACCTGCCGGATGGGACCCTTTAGTCAGCGAAACAATGCTGATTTTAAATCTAGCGCTCCGCCGTCCCTTCAATCTTGGACGCAGAGCGCAAAGACCGCGCTTGGTTCGGGCTCTCTGTCAGTCTCTCAATAGGTGTGCGCCGCTCCCATTCTCATTGAAGAGACCTTCTTCCTTCCTCAGAACATGGAGACAAATCGAATTAGGCAGTCAATGGAGAAGAAAGGGAGGAGAGAAATTAGCCCTGGTAATTCGATTCCTTGCGGATAAAAGAAGAAGGTGGTGAGGAAAATACGGCTATGCCTTCAATTCAACCTCTAGTCACTGGGAGTTGGGAGGAATGCTGGAGGATTTCCTGGTCAAAATTGGGTCAAACTGGCAAAAATGACTTCTCAGTTCTCATATACTTATATAGCTTTCACTCGTGTAAGTCCGTCAAAATTTATTCATACTGCGCACATGAATAATAAATAAATCAATATAAGTTTTACCTTTTCATAAAGTGACTGAAAACTTACGGTGAGAAATATCAGAAAATACTACAAGTGCATGAAACTCAAAACACAACTCAATTTATAAGTCCAACAATATATTTATAATACCTTTTCTTATTTTCAATATTATTAATATTGTTAAAATATGAATTGTCTTAAGTAGGCCTACAGGACCTACACCAAAATGAATCCATAAATCAAGATCAGGGGCTAATTTGTATGTTTCAAGTTAACTGTTTGCCCGTGAGAGTCTATATCCCTTGACGTAACAGAGTATTTGAGTTAAATCCAGCCGTACGATCAATCCGAACCAATTCAATTTGAAGTAGAACGTACATGGTCCCTTTAATATTCGTGTCAAAACATATCGAACAATCTAGATCTAGACTCAAAATTTTCTGTTACCTCATGTGATATGAGTTCTGCCCGTGACCGATCACAAGTCACAACTATAATAACAAGGTTCACAAATTAATCGCGAATAATTCAGATTTAAGCGGTTATCGAATCAATTCGTGTATTAGTTGGTTTCCTGATTTTTTTCTCAAATTATTCGTGATATTTTTTTTTGGACTAAGATCTCCGGTCCAGACTCAATATATAATTCCAAATTATTTTCGAATTATATCCGGATCACAAACTTTTGACCCCGTCAAATCTTTCCCGAATCATTAAGTTGTCACTATTAGGAGTGTCAATGATACCCTTTTGACCGTTTATCCAACCCGTACCGTATTCGATAAGGTGGGTATAGGTAAGTTTTTTTTCGTTAGCTTATTAGGTATGGGTATGGGTAAGGATTTTCTTTTGTTAGCTAAATGGGTAAGGGTACGAATAAAGGTTATTTCGTACCGTAACGGTGTTACCTTATAGTAGGCCTGCTGCTAATGAGCGGTAACTCGTTCAAAACTCGGCCCAGTCCATTCATTCTTTCATTAAAATCCGACTCGGCTTGGCTCAACTTTGAAGAGTAAAGCCCGACTCGGCTCGGTCCATTGGACTCTTTAGGCTCGGTCCATTGGACTCTTTAGGCTTGGCCCGAACTCGGCTCAAACTCAATTAATTGTAAATGTTTACATTTTTTGGATTCTTTTCAAACATAAATTCCACAAACTTTCTTTTCATGCATAACTACAGTAAAATTAATTGAGTTTTAAATGAAACAAGAGGTAGACTTAAAGAAAAATAATTTCTATAATATTACAAATTAAAGTTTTCAGCGAGGTGAGAAATTTAAAAACAACAAATAAGTTCAAATTATAACAATAAACTAAATAATCAATAAATTCAAAAACAACAAATAACCAGAATTCAAAAACAACAAACAACCCCTGGCTGAGAAGGTTCTCAAAGAGTTGCATTTAAATCTAGTACAATTAAACAATAAAAAAAAAGTGACCTTCAAAAGAAACTTGTGTGAATCAGCAGCTGTCTTGGTCTCCAGTGGTGTAATTCTCTTTCATGGTGTTACGTTATGGAATTTTAACAATTAAATTTCAAATGATTTAAAAGCAAGAATCGAAAATCGTGCTAACAAAATAGAAGTTTAAACCTTAATTAATGTTTCTCTAAATAAGTAAGTCGAGTGTGAATCGAAACCGCGTTGAAATTTCGAGATTTTATACACTTTATAGGCTCAGTGCTTCAGCACTGGTGGTGAGTGCGGGTGGCTGACCTGCACTGGCCTCTGTTTTCCTTAGATTATTTTTTGAATTTCTCCTCAGTGCGTTCGCACTGGTGGTGAGTGCGGATGTGTGATCCGCATTGACTCCAATTTCTCTTTTTCTCCAATTCTAACCAAGTCCTGAGTGCGGGTGACCGACCCGCACTGAAATTGAGTGCGTCCGCATTAGGCTCAGACTTTCTCTTGTTCAGTGCCATGTTGATGAAAATTTGACCAAGTACTGAGTGCGTCCGCACTGGGGTATTCTTTTATGTGTTTTCCAAGCTGCCGAAATTCTACCAAGTATTGAGTGCGAGTGATCGACCCGCATTGAAAATGAGCGCGTCCGCACTCGTGTATATTTCTGTGTATTTTCAACTGCTGAAAATCTGTCCAAGTGCTGAGTGCGGGTCGGCGACTCGCACTGAATTGAGTGTGTCCGCACTGAAGGTGTCTTTTTTGTTGGGGTTTCGGGGTGCTAATCCAAAACCCCTTTTAGGCTTAAGGTGCGGAATGACCGTAGAACAAAAATTTCTACGGCCAACTTAAGCTCAGGATTAAACGGGGTATGTCAGGAAACTTTCCAAGGCGGTCCACCTTCAGTATTCCTTTGGCATCAAAACCCAATTTAATCCTTTTACAGATCTACTCCATGATTGATTTCTAAAACTTTAATCTACTTACCAATTAAATAGATTAATATAACATATTTATACCTTGTTTCCAAATCACAGTTGGAATGCAGACCGAGCGAGTAGAGGCTCACCAGGGAAGGAATCGACTCGGAGCGGAGCATCAGACGTCTAATGCCTCTATCGGTTATCCACCAGGACTAACCGGAGAGCGGTTTATTTCTTCTGCCAGAAATACCATAAACCGCGGAATTCTGCAAAAACACTATTCACGGGGAAAAAGACGAAAACCTGTAAACACGAATTTTCGGTTGCTCAGTTTCATCAATATGCAAAACTGACATACCGCTAAATTCGGTAAAACACTATTCATCGATTCCGTAAATATACTCCACAACAACCCGCAAGATTATACGTCAACTACGTATAACTTTCTTTTCTCAACCGAAACACTATTTGGGAGAGAAACCGAGAAAGAGAGAAAATACCGATCCGTTTCGACACGAAACCGGTACGAATGAATTAGTGAATTTCTCTCTACCCCTCTATCCCTATTTATAGTGTTTAGGGTCGGTTGCAAAAGACCAAAATGCCCTCCAAGTTCGGCCTATTTACAAGGTATGCCATTGACACCTCATCCTTTTATATGTGAAATGACCAAAATACCCCTTCCACACCCTTCCACACTCTTCTCCATGTTTCTACACATGCAAGGTGGCATAGGTGTGAAATGACCATTTTGCCCTTGTGGATAGGATTGATGACATGTCATCTGGATAGGATCAATGACATGTCATGCGGATAAGGACGAATCTGAAAAGACCCGAATGCCCTCGGCCCGAACACAAATAATATTCGTATAATTATTCTGAACAATTATATATATATTTTTCTTGCGGTTTGTTGTTTCGGTAATTTATACAACGTGTCCTGCACATTTATAAATTAACCGGTTAACTTTTATACAACGTGTCACACACGTTTATAAATTAACCAATGTTTTTGCTTGTTATTTTTACATAACATTTATAATTTAATTATAACACGTATAATTAATTATAACCATCTTACTATTGATCATAACCAATTTATAATCAATCACAATAAGATTCTCCGATTAACTCCTATATGGTGTGACCCAATAGGATCTGTGTTATGTTGGTAAATAGAGTTAAAACTGTTTTAACTTCTATAATCATGGGTGGCATCTGGCAACACATCATGACCATCCAATTACACAGATGATGCTGTACTGTACAATATCACGATCCAGTAAACAATTTACTTGTGTCTGTTCTTCTGTCTCATAGCTATCAGATCAGTTTCAAGGTAGATGTGTGTCATCCTTGCTAACTGAATCTTTTCTTGATCTTGAGCAGATTATCAAATATAATTACTCTTGTAATTATACCGCATGCAGATAATCTAACTCTACCAAGGGGCCCAGTGATGCTATAGCTCGTATAGAGATACGAGGGACAAATAGTATTCTTGGTAAACTATCACTTCCTCAGCTAAGCTATACATATGGAAAAGCTACCGTTATGACTGCTTTTTACGAACAGCGGTGGATAACAATCACACATACATATTTCTCAGTGGGAACAATAAATACCTCATACTGTAGAACTTGACACGGAATGAAAACATAAATGACACGAACACAATTCTATTTAATGTTTCATTCGGGGTCTGTCAAATACCATGTTCCTAGAACATGTATCTATGTGATTAAAATGACATCTCGTGTCAGGTGGTTTGTAAAACTTAACCATCTTTTAATCCACATACTAACCTTATCGCGGTAATTAGTGTTCCTGCTAATTACCTTGGTCAGTGACCTTTTAAGAGTATATATCATCTATATTATGGAGTTTCACAATTTCAGTCATGAACTCGAAATGATCCATAAATTCAATAATACTCAAGGCAACAAAATGATATATAAATCATCCAATTCATGAACAAAGCTTTATGATAATTTATCGTATTATTGACTTCTAGATTATTACAAACTAACATTTTTAACCAACACCAGATTTTCTTTCCTTTCTCTCTCTTCCCCTCTGCCCCTTTCCCTATTTTTGGTGATTTTTGCCCAAGAGAGAAGAAAAAGAGTGAGAGAGCTCCCTTTCCCTCTCAAACCCCCGATTGTTGTGAGAAATCGAAGTTGGAACCGAGCAAGTGGCCGTAGATCTCTCCTAACCCTCCTATTCGGTAATCTTTTCTTTTCCTGTTTCTCTCTAAAATCTCGGATTTCTCGATTGCTCGAGTTTTCGTTTTAAACCCGAGATTTGTGTTTGAATTGCTTGTAGACTAGTTCCTTGAGCTTCTTTGATCGTTTGTTTGTCGATCCTTTCCCGATTTCATCTCAATTTCAGATTTTGATTTTTAGGGTTTTCGTGCCAAAATTGAAATTTGGCATAATCGTGAATTGATTAGTTTAATCCAACCAATTAGACTTGTAATCGGTAGGGTTACCTCTTGATCTTGAATTGCTAGAACGTTTAACGGCTAATTTGAGGTTTTGACCAAATTAGGGTTAACCACTCGGTAAATTGAATTGTTGCGGGAATCAAAATAGAGAACCGATACCTAGATTGTTACCGAATTGAACTGTATATGATTTAGAGGACCTGGATGCAAATGTGAGATTCTTAAGCGAGAAAGAGGAATAGGAAAGTATAAGCCCTAATATAACTCGAGTAAACATCTCGATTGTGAACTAATGTTAAACCAAATATATGTGTAATATAGGCGTAGGCTCGGTTGAGCAAGACCCTGTTGGGTTTTGACTGTTCAAACCCATTGATTAATTATGTTGGGGTTTTGACTGTTCAAACCCATTTATATGCTTAAGGTGCAGAAAGAGTAAAACAAAACTTTTACATCTACCTTAAGCTACAGATTAAACGAATCAAGAAGATCCATTTAATCATATTTACAGATCTACTCCATAATTGATTTTCTAAAACATTAAATCTATTTATCAATTAAATAGATTAATATAACATGTTTATACCTTGTTTGCAAATCACATTTGGAATGCAGACCGAGCGAGTAGAGCCTCACCAGGGAAGGAATCGACTCGGAGTATCACACGTGTGATACCTCTATTAGTTATCCACCAGGACTAACCAGAGAGCGGTTTATTTCTTTTGCCATAAATACTATAAACCACGGTATTCTGCAAAAACACTATTCACCAAAAAATTTGTTTCAATCAGATTTGCTAATTAAACCAAATCTGAAATACCGCGAAAATTCGGTAAAACACTATTCACCAATCAAAAAACCGTAAATAGAGAAAGAGAGAAATCCAATTAACGAAGTAATCAGATTAACACGTGAATTAGTGAGTTTTCTCTTTCACCTATGCCCCTCTATTTATAGGCATTTGAGGAGGTTCGCAAAAGACCGAAATACCCCCGAAGTTGCCAAAATTACCAAAATGCCATTTTGGCATTCAAATTTGATTTTGCAACTTCATATTAGTTAGATTAGTTTAATGGATTCTAAACCCATTAACCCAAACCCATTATGAATAGTAAATATCCAAATCAAATATGTATAATTGTCATGTACAATTATATTCGTTTACGGTTTTCGTTTGGTAATTTTTATACAACATGTCAAACACGTTTATAAACTAACCAGTGTTTCTGTTTGTCATTCTAAATGACGTACAATTAATTATACCAAGTATAACTAATTATAACCATTAGTTTTTGCTTTGTCATTTTTAACATGACAAATATAATTTAATTATAACACGTATAATTAATTATAACCATCTTAATATTGATCATAACCAATTTATAATCAATCACAATAAGATTCTCCGATTAACTCCTATATGGTGTGACCCAATAGGATCTGTGTTATGTTGGTAAATAGAATTAAAACTGTTTTAACTTCTATAATCATAGGAGGCATCTGGCAGTATACACTATGACCATCCAATTACACAGATGATGCTGTACTGTACAATATCACGATCCAGTAAACAATTTACTTGTGTCTGTTCTTCTGTCTCATAGCTATCAGATCAGTTTCAAGGTAGATGTGTGTCATCCTTGCTAACTGTATCTTTTCTTGATCTTGAGTAGATTATCAAATATAATTACTCTTGTAATTATACCGCATGCAGATAATCTAACTCTACCAAGGGGCCCAGTGATGTTATAGCTCGTATAGAGATACGAGGGACAAATAGTATTCTTAGGAGACTATCACTTCCTCAGCTAAGCTATACATATGGAAATGCTACCGTTATGACTGCTTTTTACGGACAGCGTTAGATAACACTCACACATATATATTTCTTAGTGGGAACGATAAATACCTCATACTGTAGAACTTGACATGGAATGAAAACATAAATGACACGAACACAATTCTATTTAATGTTTCATTCGGGGTCTGTCAAATACCATGTTCCTAGAACATGTATCCATGTGATTAAAATGACATCTCGTGTCAGGTGGTTTGTAAAACTTAACCATCTTTTAATCCACATGCTAACCTTATCGCGGTAATTAGTGTTCCTGCTAATTACCTTGGTCAGTGACTTTTAAGAGTATATATTATCTTTATTATGGAGTTTCACAATTTCAGTCATGAACTCGAAATGATCCATAAATTCAATAATACTCAAGGCAACAAAATGATAAACATTCAATTCATGAACAAAGCTTTATGATAATTTATCGTATTATTGACTTCTAGATTATTACATTAACAGATCCTGTGGGACATTTCGAGACGTCTGAACCATAACTAAGTGGTACGCTCATCTTAATCAGGTGCGGGATTCTTGGACTTGTTTGATATTTCATTTTCAGGAATTAAACTGTTTATTCGATTGTCATGTTGTATATTTGGTTGATGCATAGTTTGGAATTCATGTTGTATGTTGATTGTTGCATAATTGGAATTACGTGAACTTATGTGCATAACCCAACTAAATTAGAATTGAATTGTTGTGAGATAGTTGATTTGCATATTCGTATGGTTGTCGATTGATGTGTTCTAGGAATTGATCTATGTGTGAATGAATCTGCCAGGCTGACCTGTTTAGGTGGCTTGGATAAGGTGGCGATGACCTATCCGTTGACCTGTTTATGAATTGTTGCAAGACTGATAGCTGACTTTGATCATATTTGAATGAAATTGCAAAGTTGAGCAGTATGGCTGACTTTGATTCCGTGTGAATGCATTTGTAAAGTTGAGCTGTATAGCTGACTTGGAACCAGACTTTAGGAAATGGTTAAGCCAAACAACTACAAATGGGTGTCAGATAAAGGGTCCAGCTCGGTGGGACGTCTGTAGGTGTCAGTAACCCTACAGACGAGGGTTTGATAAAGGGTCCAGCTTAAAAGAACATCTGTAGTTGTTACAAGTCCTAATGAGTCAAGTTAAGCCAAATATGTATTGTGTTTGAAATCCATCTTGGAAATTCCGTAAACTGTGATTCGGTTTATTATTTGTTGTCGAGCATATGCATTCCTTTTTATTATGAATATGAATTGATTTGAATTGCCATGGTTTGGGTTTCATTTTTGAATATGGAGTTTGATTGCAAGTCCAATAATCTAACTGTGGCAAATTCGCACTGATAATTTATTCTCACCCCCACCCTTTGGGTTATTTTACAGGTACTGGTGCGACTGATTCCAGAGAGGCACGCGAGTAGTAGGCCTTAGTAGTTTACCATCACATGACCATAGATATGTTTTGTTGTATAACTTTAGGGTAGGCCTCAGGGTTGGTATCCGGATGAGATACTTTTGATGTATTATATTCTGACCAGACTGTGTACTCTGATTTATATCTATAAACTTGGTTTTATATTAATTTGTCGGGAATTATTGAATGTAAATTGAATTGCCTTGTAAGTATACACGGAGTTGTATGCTTACGGTGGGGCACTGTCGCTACCCGTGACTGCGGGGTGTGACACATGGTACCACTAATACACTATAATCCAAATATCCAAAAATAAATAAATTAAGAGCTGCTAGTTTACCACACTATTCCAGTAAAATCTAGTAAGAGGGTGTAACAGTCAATAGGTAGAAATCTCTACCACCCAACATAAGGAATGTTACACATACCCCTTTAAATAAACAAAAAATTTGCAAATTAAAAATATAGGAAAAAAAATAACATGTAAATCAGCCCGAGAAGATAAGTGCCCAACTGCACCATTTGGAACCTACCAATAAATAATTAAAACCACATTCAAAATTGATAAATATTACATAATTAGTTAAAAAAGACATAATACAAAATACACAACCCTTAATATTGTCAATTGTGCCTCTGTTTTCATGAGTCCATTTCTTTCCTTAAGTTCAAACTAAACTAATTCTACCATAAAATAACTTAACAAATAGAAAAGGCATAATACATAAGCAGTGAGTAGTACCTTTTATGATATTGTAAGCCGCATAATTTGAGATAATGTGTGGGGTCGGTTCTTCTCTTCTAGACTGCTGGGTTGCTCGCTGCTAGTACTCTCACTGGATAAAGAGAACAAAATTAACTACTTAATTTTGCCCATTAAGTTCTACCATTGAGTTCTGCCAGTACTCAAATCAATATTTGTTCAGCATGTTTTAACCAATAATACAACAAACTACAAATACTGATAAATGTGCTGGTACAAGACTGGTACAACCCCACTCAAGCCAAATAGTGTTAAATATTATGGTAAATGTTACAGGTACAGGCTTAGTATATTGGTACAACATCAAAATCAGTACAGAACCATGCAATTTATACAATAGTGATGCTTCAATCAAATTTCAATTAGTGGAACAACTGTGCAAAGAAGCGGATACGGGTCCAAATTGAAACGTTAAGAAACTAGAGAAATAGTCAAATTATAGACTCACAAACCCATTTTATTCATCTAATCTTGAATTGAACAATTCAGAGAGAGAGAGAGAGAGATAGCACCTGAGAGAAGAGAGAAGATGGAAACTGGAGAGGGATGGAGCGAGAGAGCAAATGGAGACTGGAGAGCGAGATAGCGACCGAGCAAGAGACTCTTGTGTAACCTAATCTCGATCTGGGGAGGAGGAGGAGAAGAAGAGGCGAAGAGGAGGAGGAGGTTCTCGTGCGCAAAGAGGCGAGCAGCTTGGGAACGAAGAGGAAGGAGGCGGTGCGCGATTCAACTCAATGAGAGGCTCGAATCGACTCGGGGCGGCCCGGCTTGGTTAGATTAGGGATGATTTATTTTGAGTTCGTGCTCAACTGACTCATTAAAGAACTCAACTCAAAGTCCATGGGCAGGCCTGACTCGTTTAATAGGGTAATTATATAAAATATAATAATATTTGAGCAATAATTAGTGAGTACTTTTGTTATTTAGTGTATTATTTTTGTTGTAAGAAAAATATTAAATATATTATTTTTATTTGCATGTCTTGTTCTTTAATTAGATAATTAAATTTGTCGGAAAATATATTCTTGTTTTTAAATTTTCTTATTTTATAAAAAAAATACAATTTAGTTGAAATTAATTGTACATTTAATTTTATTTTTTATTAGTAATATCATTGTATATGTGCAAAATAAATGAGTTTTAATGTTCTATTTGTAAAATATAATAAAACTAATTAGTATACTAGTATTATTCGTTATTCACCCGCTACCGTTTCATTACCTGATAATTTAACAGATAAAGATAGGATAATGATAGAGTAAGATCAATTATTAATAAATAAAAATATGATATGAATAAGATCATTTTTAGAGGATATGGATATGAAAATGCTTCACCCTACCTGTATCGTACTCGTTGACGCACCTAGTCACTATGGTCACAACTCACAACTCGCCACAAAGAAAATGGATGTATTTGTTACACGTAAGATACACTGAGAGCGCCGCAAGATTTATAGTTGGATGTGAACTATCTATCCGTCTTATCTTAACTATAATGATAGTATAAAACTGGAACAAAACCAATGATTGTTTGATCAATCGGTTTTAACCCAAAAAACTCCGATTCAATCAATGTCTCGAGCTCTCTGCTACTGTATCTTCCTCTTCAATCTCCTCCTCCTCTCCTCCGTCTCCACCGCCGGTCGACTTCTCCGTCTGGCCAAGCCCGATCCCTCCGCCGCCGCGGCTACCGCTCGATGGCTCGCCTCCCAGAATTCCTGGGGCGTTCTTAGGTATAAAAAAAAAAAAATTCGTTGAAAACAAAATCGGAAGCATCTGATAAAGCTATCGACTGTAGCTACATAATTTTTTATATATTTTTTTTAAAAGGATCTTTCTATTATTTGATAGAATCATAGCATGTTTAGAAAACCTCACTGCTTCTTTGATAGATTAAAATATACTTCTGCTAGGATTATAATCTAGAAGTGCTGAATTCCATTGGAATCTCTTTATCAATGACCAGGAACGTTTAATTAATTTCATAATTGTGGTACGATACTGATTGTAATCATATACTTTTTTTTTTTCCAGCACAATCTCAACTGATTTAGGGGGATCTCCATTTGGGTAAGTAAACCTCACCTTATTCAAGTTTGCCCGAAGAATTGACCCGGTGTGTTCTTAGATGTAATGGATGATTATTGTTTGTTTTTCCTTTTTTTGTATAGAAATGTTGTTTCATATAGTGATGGATTACCCGGGGAAGGCTGTGGGGTCCCCTACTTCTATCTGACCGCATTGGATCCTACGGCAAGGGATGCGTTACAGGATCCGAGGTCTTCTTTCACTCTTAGTGAATTTCCTCTCGGCACTTGTGGCGATATAGACCCTGAAAATCCTACCTGTTCAAAGCTTACTCTTACTGGGAAGGTACCGAATTCTATTTTTCTTAATTGTATAGAGAAAGCAGTTTATAGATATTGTTAATAGTAATAGTTACATCATTTGCATTAGGCTAAATAGTGAATTAGTGATCCTGACTTTATTTAAGAAACAATATGCAACATAATGTAACTTTTTTTTTTAATTGAGGTACAAAACTTTTGCAGTTAAAGTTGGTGGAATTGAATACTACGGAAGGCGAGTTTGCTAAGAAAGCATTGTTCTCCAAGCATCCTGAAATGATAGGTTATAATTATAAGAGCCTTTGGCTTAATTACAAAATATAACACTAGTTTTTATCTTCTTCTAAATAAATGTCTGGTAAATGTGCTTCATATATATAGGTTGGCCAAAGAACCATAAGTTCAGAATCTTCAAACTGGATATAGAGCATATATTCCTCATCGATTGGTTTGGTGGGTCCAAACCTCTTTCTCCATCTGAGTACTTGGAAAGTGTGATGTGAGTAAATATCTTCATAACTATTTTCTTTGTATTTTTCATTGAATTTCTGTGGAGTATTAAAATTGTTTTTTTACAATGCAGAAATCGACTTTCTATCTGAGGCCTTATGTGGTGGGAAGTTGGCCTATTCTGTGTTGAACGCTCAGGTTACAACTTAAACATCCCTTGTTAAGGTGTAAATATTGGCTTCGTTGTTCATAAATTTCATATGTGAATATTTAATCTGTGACTGCCATAAATATAAGGTCATGAGAGGGCATTGGAGTGCCCCCTTTTGGATGATTGATCATATCTATAATATATTAGATTTGTATGTAATTATAACCGGTGCAAAAAAATTAGCCCCTTGGTCCGCGGACATTTATAATAATTCAGATTTGTATGTTATTGCCCTTCAAGAGTTCAAACCCAGATAAATGGAACAAACAAAAACAGAAAAATTCAATGGTTCAGTCAGGGTCTATATGATGCATGGTTCGGATGAAACAAACCCGTATTGTTTGAGTATTCAATGGTTGTTTGGGTTTTATCGGTTGAATTCAATTTGGATTGCAGCAGCTAACATCACCTTCTGGTATTTACTGTTACTTACCAGTACAAGGCTTACAGGCCTGGTACTGAGAAAGGAGAATTTTATCAATTTTTAACTATGCCCCCTTTTGAAGTTTATCATCCAAAAGCTTCTCCAAATCTGGACCGATTATCAGGTGGTTATGTTGGCAGTTAGGCTTTATATTATTTTAAGAAGAAGAATCCTGTTGTTATATTTTAATTAAAAAAAAATTAAGAAGAGAAGAAACGGCGAGAATCATAATTTATTAACAGAAACCATTTGGTTATTGTGAGTATCACAGAAGTATTGGGATAAAAGTATAGCTCACAATTCTAATCAAATTTAACAGAAAAGGTGAGAATTTTCTCGGGTGCAAATGGAATACAAATATATATAATTCTTCCATTTGTTCGGCTGCCTGCGTCTTTGCTTACCTGAACAAAAATTCGATTGCTTCGAGCCATCTATTTTTTATAATTTAAAAACTATGTTTCAGTGGTTTGAGCTATTTGTTCCCTGAAATTCAAATGTTGACTAAAAGAATGCAAGATGCTTGTTGTTAAAGAAAATATTGTCATAGAAGTTCTAAAATGTTTGTGTGCCCTAGGACCTGCTAAGGCAATTTTGCCCAAATTAGTGCTTGTTTTTTGTAGAAGTATAAATAAGCGTGAGTTTTGATTTAAAGTTCTTGAACAGGATTCATACTTTTATAAATATTTTGTACAAAGTGCACCCACATGTATGTACGTACAATGATGTATATGTTCAAATTTTATTATAAAGAAACTAAGAGTGGTGGAAAAGACGGCAATAAAATTATAAGAAAGGGAAAATTGGTAGAGGCAGTAAAATAATATAAAAAAATGTTGTTATTACCAGAAAACATACAACAAACTTTTTTCAACTTTGTCTCAGCTACTGGACTGATACTGGCAAAAGTTGTGCTTCAAATGCCAGTGGCAAAAGGTAAAACTTGATTACAACGGAGGATAAGAAATTCAGAACTGTGCCGATTTGAGTTTTGCAAGCTTGTGGTGTTCATTGTACAGTTGCCGAAATGGCGATGTATCAGAGAAAGAAACCATAATAATACCATCTCCACTACCACACATGGACCTCGAACTCGAACTACCATCCTCCTCTTCCCCTGCAATCGACCTGAGCGTGCGCAGAGCATACTCCTTGCGAGGCCCATCGACAGTAGATTCCTCCACCTGTCTCAACACCACCTCTGCACCCACAGCTCGTGCCATGCTTCTAAATCTAATGCTTGCTCGGCTCATCCATCTCAGAGCCCTTAGGCAGTTTTCCTCCTCAACCGAACCCGGTACAGCCACCTCATCGTCCCGCATCACCCCAACCAGCACCTCCACTGTCCCGCAGTCTATCAACACCTCCCTTCCCTCTTTACACACTGCCATATTTGCTAAGACCATTAATGCTGGCCGCCTCACCTCCGCCTCGTCATTCATCATCTCTAGAAGGGTCCTGGCTACGCCATGTAGCCTCGCTATTTTTGACCTGTTTAACTCATCCAGAGTCAGATAATAAAGCCCCATGCCGGCATCCCGCCTGGCCCGCACACCCTCCGATGTCGTGGAAAAGAGTTTCAAAAGTGGTGGTATTGCGGCGAGAACACCAATTGCTACCCGGTTCTTCTCCTCCACTGCCAAGCTATATATTGCGCCGGCAGCATGGTCACGTAACTCTGAAGAACCATGTGTTAGTAACTCTACAAGTGGTGGCACGATTTCGGCTCGAACCATAGTTATCTTGTTGGAAGGTTCTAGAGAGAGGTTGACTAGAGCAGCAGCAGCATTTATCTGCACCGCAGCGTTGCGGGAGAGAAGATGCTGGCGCAACACGCCAAGCATCCTTGACGTGCAGAGAGAGCATCTCTTCTCTTGACTTTCTCTCGTGGCTTCTCGTAGTGAAACCAGTGCAGCCACCTGCTCGCCCGGCTCTGTATCAATCAGCCTTACCAGCAAATTGTCTTCTAAAGAACTCTTTTTCATTTCAACTTGAGTTACTTCAGGCACTAATTCCAAAGATGGTTGTCTGGAGTGAGAAGAATACGGTATGTTTTCTCGAGCAATGGTCAATGATGGTTGAGATTCTGCGGTGGGGATCTTTTCTCTGGCAATAAGGCCATGTACTATCTCGCGGGCTGCTACCTGGGTGATCGGAAACGGTTTCGGGAAGCCAGTTTTGGTGCACCAATTTAAGATGGCGGTTTTCAGGTTAATGTTAGGGAAGAGCGGTAGAGACGATGGCTTGGAGATAGCCGAGAGGTCAAGGTACGGTGAGAGCAAGGATGGAGTGAAGCCGAGATCAACACATGAAAGGATACACCCCCGCTCAAAGGTGTGACCGGTGGAGACAATCACCGGGTCCGCCATGAGAAGGCCAGATATCGGGCATGTGAATTCCTCCGGCAGCTCCAATGAGGAATCCTCCATTAGATTTTGTGATGTTGGTAGAAAAACAAAGGAATTGAATTGAGATGGCTTGATTAATTCCTGAAAGGATTTAAGTATATACTCAGTTACCTTGTTCAATTTGAATATTGACCAAATGCTTACATAATTTTATTGAATTTCTTTGAAAGTTACATTGCCTGTTGAGTTTAAGTGAGCAATCAACCTGAGATTTGGACATATTATTTATTTTTATTTTAATATTTGATTTTTGGCCCTTTTACTGACTTTTTTATAACCATGTCATAACTGCATTTGACTAATTAACAATTGGATTTTATTTGGCTTGCAAGCATTACATTAATATGGTGCGAATCTTGCTTGCTGCTGTCTCCCACGGACGCTAAACCACCAGTAATCATATTAACACCCAGGGGAACTGAGATATTACGTTAATATTATAAGAAAATAAATGAGAAAAAGAAGGAACTAATGGAATATTTTGAGCTTGTTTTTATCTTTACAAAAGGCATCCGGTTTTTAAAATATTATAGACATTTGTACACATTAATCTGTCTGATTAATAATACAAGTGTCGTCTCCCGCTGGGAAACATATATCATCATCCGGAAATAATCTAAAATTGTGTATTGGATAGAACAGGGTCAATTAAAGACTATTTGCCCATTGGTTTTGTAATCTACTTCTGTACTTGTTATTGAAAAACAATGGGCTGATTTTGACCTAATTGTTTTCTAGTCTCACAGATAATAAATTAAGCGGTAACCGAGTAATATTAAATAATAAAAATATGAAAAATTTAGATATATACTCATTATAAATATATGATTTAATTTTTTTATTCAAATTATGAGAATTAGCCATTTCCTCATCTAAATTAAATGTTTTATTATATCCCTATTTATTAATTAGAAATTAAAAAAAAATACTATTTAATAAATTAAAAGTTAGATTGATAATTTTGTTCCTCATTCAAAATAATGTCCTACTATTCTGCTAACAACTGGCGATGACAAACTTGGATGCGTTTAGCAAAACCAAATTTGAAACTTCTGCAAATAATACCTTCCTTCTCTCTCGCCTTATATTTTTTTTTCTTTTCTTCTTCCATTTATTATCAGTAATAGTAATTGCAATAAATTATTTGATAAAAAAAATGTAATAAACTAAAAGGCATAGTAGAAAATTATTCTATCACTAGCAATCATTTATATGCTTCAGATAAAAAATGTAATAAACTAAAAGGCATAGTAGAAAATTATTAACGTACTGTGATCACTGATAAAAAAAAAAAAACTCTGAATAATGGATCATCAAACAGTCTGCACCTGTTCAAACATTATGCAACATGGACAATAATTACATATTCCGATCCAGGAAAAATTGATTCCCAAAATTTGTGAAATAGCAATGAGTAACCCTTCTTCATGAATTAACAATGTAATTAAAATGATATTAAAACATTAGTTCATGAGATGAAAGATACTCTTCAGACCTATTGATACGATTAATTTTCAAAACTACCCTTCTTAGCACAACTGGCAAACCAGACAACCAGTCCATTCAGCACTCATATCAGTCTCGGTTTCTCATAGAAAAACAAATGTAGATACTGCAAATCAGTCTACAAAAACTGCAAAGATATTATATACATTAAGATGATTTATATTAATAGTATCATTCGTAATTCAACGCACAGTACTGAAAAAGAATAGAAGTGTTCTGAACATCATGATGAAACGTCAAAATACGTTGGCAAAAAGTATAAATCAGCAGCTATCTTTTGCAAAAGATGATGAAGTGTTTACGATGAAAACATAAATTTAGCTTTGTTCGGTCTCTTTTACAGAAAGGAAATCCATTCATTGTCTGTGCAAGAAATCATAATTGCTTAACAATAATGAAGTAGAATGACATGTTCTTTGCAAAAAAATTGATATAAAAGATAAAAATATGGTGCTTGTCAATTTTTCCAAAAAGTAGGGATACCGGATACCAAGGTAAAAGTATTCCGATTTGGATAATTAGCAGAGAAAACCATGATATATTGTGTAGTTTCGCGAAGGGTTGTGAAAGAAAGAACTAAATTCTTTCTATTTAAATGTCAATTAAATAACAAGCCAGGGAGGAAAACTAACCTAACTTGAACAGCCGATTCAAAAGTCAGCTTAATTTTAACTCTGTTTTTTTATAACCAAATTATAATAAACAAAATCTAAAATCTTGTTTATCTTTCTCCACAGATTGCCAAGAGCTTGTCCTATCCACTCACACACCAACCTCTCTACAATACGCTGATTGGCGAGCCTATAACGAAATCATGCAAATTGCAAACATCCTTGCATGTAATCAAAACTTCCAATGCGCTTATATAACACGGGAAGAAAACTCTCAGTCTCACTTGTT
Organism: Carex rostrata; assembly: GCF_964058835.1. Lineage (NCBI taxonomy): Eukaryota > Viridiplantae > Streptophyta > Magnoliopsida > Poales > Cyperaceae > Carex > Carex rostrata. Next base: position 9,561,455 of record NC_135934.1, read on the forward strand.
AGCAAATCTGGCCAGACAACATACAACGCAATTTGTTGGTCATACATACCCTCTTCCTACAATATGAATTACCTGCCACAATGCCATGCGAAAGACTGCACTGTCACTAGCGCCCTTACTTCCATGCACCATATTTTGTTTTTACAAAACAGAGTATGTTCCTGGCTGAAACATATGTGTTCCGGGCTGCTCCTGGGGATGAACAAAAAGTGCCTTGTTCTGGAAAGACCGAAACAGATTGGTCCGGGACGAAACAGGGGCCGAAGCATCCAGTTTCTGGCCAGAACATGGCTGTTCCGGGCGGTTCCAGGGAATGTGCAAAAAGGAACTGTTCTGGAAATACCAAAACAGATTGGTCCGGGCCGAAACATCCTGTATTTGGTTTTTTATTATTTTGCTATTTTGTACTACTACTACAATAATTTCCAGTCAACCTACATGGCAACAGATGTGCTGGTAGCTGTTAGTAAGCAATAATCCGACTTTTTTATTAATCAAATGCCCATGAGCTTTCACCAAAAAAAATAAAAAAGATGATAAAGAATTTAAAACTGAATAAAAATAGGAAACAAAAGCCAACAACATTCATTCATAAAATTACATTACAATTGCCCTGTTCATGACATCATACATGATTCTTAACAAGTAAGAACAAAAGAAATCAACACTACGTATTACACAAAAAAAAAATTAATAATGAAATCATTCTGTAATTATCACTTGATCAGAATCAGAACCTGGTTGTGTTTGATCCATAATCCTTTGGCCGGCGCTTGAACGACATCATCCCTTCCGACACGATGTTACCGTCGTCATAGTCACCCCCAAACACCAACCCGGCAGCTGCCATGGCGGCCGCTGCCTCATCATCCTCTCCCCTCATGGCCCTCAATGTGCGCTTCGCCATCTCCCGTCTCATTGCGCCTTCGCCGCCCCCCTCTGCCACCCTCATGAGCACCGCCTCTAAACCGGCCGCTCTCGCCAACCCGCGAAACCTGAGACTCCCCTTGCTCAGCCCGTACAGTGTTGAAAGGCAGTATTCCTCCTCGGGCGACCCGGGGCCAACCAGTCCTTCTGTCATCAGCCCCGCTACAACTCCTACGGCACCAGAATCCATCAGCACCGCCCTTCCATCGGTACATCCTGCCAGGTTCGCTAGCACCATCAACGCCAATTTCCTGATCGCGGCTGCCTCTGCCGGTGCCACCCCGTCTTTTATTGCTGCTAACCCAATAATAGACCGCACTGCCCCGGTGGCCCGGGCAATCTTATTTCTGTTCATGTCACCAAGCGAGACATAGTACAGGGCCATCCCAGCCTCCCGACGTGCACGGTAATCTGCGGAGGTGTCGGCAAAAAGATCAAGCAGAGGAGGTATTGCTCCTAAGACACCTATTGCGGCGCGATTTTCATCCTCCAATGCTAGACTGTAGATTGCTCCTGCGGCATGGTCCCGTGCCTCCGGGTGACCTGCTTTGAGCACTTCGACTATAGGTGAGACGGCACCAGACCTGACAATTCTGACCTTGTTCTCAGTTTCGAGAGACAGATTCACCATTGCCGCTGATGCATTGATCTGGATCCCAGGGTTGTGAGACAGAAGCATCGGTCGGAGTATGGAAAGCAGTTGGGGAGTACAGAGGGACTTGCGGCGAGCTGGGTTTTCCCTGGTGGCTTGGCGGAGAGACATCATTACGGCCTCCTGCTCTGACGGATCGGCATCGGCTAGACCGTCAAGGCTGAGTTCGTCAAAGGAATCCCCTTTCATTGGGCTTCTGGGAGGCTGTGGCATCACTCGAGGGGCTTGCTGCCTCGGCAGGTTTTCTTGCACCAAGCGATTCTGATACTGATTCTGATTTTGATCATAAGGCGAGGAAAAGGAAGAAGAAGAAGAAGTTGTCCTGAGGCGTCGGACGATGCTGTGAGCAGTGTCGGGGGAGATTGCGACGGGAGCGGGGATGTGAATGCGAGCGCACCAATTGAGGATGGCATTGCGGAGGTTGACATTGGGGATGAGGAGGAGAGGCGAGGAGGCGGAGTAGCGGGAGAGGTCGAGGGACTCAAGATTGGGAGGGGTGAAGGAGAGGGCAGCACAAGCTTGAATGCAGGCTCGCTCAAAGGTCTGTCCCGAGGGCACAATGACGGGGTCAGCCATGAGGGAGCACGAGATCGGGCAGATAAACTCCGCCGGCGGCTCGGCCGTGATTCCCATTGAATTCATCCTGCTCTAGTGCTCTTCCTCTTCCTCTTCCTCTTCCTCTGTCTCTCTCTCTCAGTGTTCTTGCAATCGTCTCAATTGCGTGCCTCCCTTCGCTTCCATGAATTGAGAAGGTGGAGGCTTCTCTGTTTTGTTTGGTTTTAGACTTTGAAGGGTGACTTTGGAGGATAGTCCAAGACAAAAAGGCCAAGTCAATTCAACTCTTTCTTGATCGACAAGAGAGAGAGAGAGAGAACGCACGCGGTTGGATGAATCCACGTAGGATATTGATTTTGTTATGAATCTTATGATGATGATGATGATGATGATGATGACTGATGAATTAATGCAAATTTCTCTGCTCTTGTTCTTTACTTTGCAATTTGTTTAGTTAAGACTTCAGATTTAGCTCCACATCCAAATAAATAAAAATAGAAGACGAAATTTCATGTATACCCTTAAGAAACCTCAAAATTGCGTATTTTTTCCTTTAAAATTTATAATATTATATTTATCGTTAAAGATTTTTAAAGGTCAAGTCAATAAATTGAATAATTTGTGAGTTTTGATATTTAGAAGAATAAATATGACACTATTAATTTTAGAGGGGGGAATATGTAATTTCGGGATTTTTGAGGGATTAACATGAAACTCCCCCAAAATAAGTAGTCAAACTAGAATACTGTTACTTTCAACTTACGAGGCAATGATGTGATATTTATCAAAAATCTTTAGAGCGCTGCCTCTGCCTGGAGTTACCAGTTAATAAACAAAATGGAATCATTTTTGGTGGTATTAAAATGTTGACTTTGAAAATTTTGAATTAGTCAACAGCACATCATATTTTGTTAACAGATCCGAACTGGGTTGCTTTTATTTGATCACTATTTTATTTTAATGCAAGTTGCGTTTAAAGGGAATTATTTTGTCATTCCGCACTATTATAATATGAACGGCAAATAATTTATTAGACATCTATTAATAAATTAAACATGTATTAAATTACAGAGTTCAACGGTAGCTAAAGTAAATGCCATCCATGTAGTTCGTCATATATTTTTTTAATGAAAATTAAATTAAACAAAAAATTGTCTTCATCTTTATCTGTATTGCTTACTTGCTCTCATCCAAATCTTCTTCTAAACCAAATGTATTATATCCTGAATTTGAAAATGATCTGTATAGTTCAGCTGAGAAATTTTAAATTGATCAGAAGTGGAAAATTTTGTGTCTGTTGCTTCAAGGCAAGACAGATATGATAGCCAACCTCTTTGTTGAATTGCTTCAAGCTAAATACTTCTAGTTAAGATGTCACATACGAAAACTTCCAATGTATTTGCGTCAAGCTAAATACAAATTATAAAAATGCGACCTCTCATAAGATAAGACGGTTCTTTATCGTTTAATTCTTGACAAATTATAAAAATATTTAAGACTATATCAAATTGAATAGTCTGTATTAAGTGTTATTATGAAATGAATTGTCTAAATTTATTGAAATTTTCGATCTCAATAGTGCTATTCTTTGAAATTTAGCAACATCTCAATAGTAGCGGTCAGAACTTTTTTTTTTTCGAAATCCTGGCGGTCAGAACTTAACCGTTCCTTTTTTTTTATAAGGAATTCAAAAAATTTAGCAACTTTGAATATGTCCAAATCGAGCTCATTCTTTCAATTTTTTTATTTAATAATTGAAAACCTACATTAAATTTTTAGGAAAATCAAATAGGGGATTTCGAGAAATAGAAGAACTGCAAAAAAAAAAGTGTTTCATTCAAGATTCTAAATAGTGATTATCGCGTCATCCGGAAAGATTAAATTTTTTTTATCACAGATAGCGTTTCTATAGCGAAAGCTATCATACATAGTATATTTTTTAAATTATATTTTGTATTTCTACTAATTATTAACATTATTTAAAGTCTTATAGAACGATAAGTAACAAAAAATTGATTAAAGAATTATAATATTCATATTGAACTAGTACAAAGTCCAAATTGCTATTCAAAATATTTCTAATAATATTATAAATTATCTATCTTTTTTCCATTCAAAATAAACATAAACATAATGGCATAAACTATATATATTTTTCTATTTAAAGAAACCTAAGACTAAGGATAATGGCATAAACTATATTCAAAAGCAAAAATAATTCGGACCTTGAAAAAAACTAATTCTTAAAAAAAATTAGTTTGGACCTTCAAATAAAAGCCTATGTAGCATAACATGCACTATAGCGCGTAGCATGTATAGCAAATAGCGGACTGCTACTACCGCTATAGCGGTCGTAGCTAAAATAACACATTTTCATCTCATAGCGTAGCGTTTAAGGTCCGAAAACGCTATAGCGTTACTATTGCAATGCCATAGCACGCTATTTAAAACACTTTCATCTAATTTTCAGTTGGAAATATTTCAAGTTCTTAATTCTTTTGTATTCTTTTTTTTTTTTTTCTTCTTCTTTTTGAGCGTGAGACAGGATGAGTCAATTTTTTTTTTTTTAATCTTGTATTGTAGGAATTTGATTTCAAAATGCGATTTCTCATAAGAAAGACAATTCTTTATAGTTTGATTCTTAACCAATTTTAAAACAATATTAAGAATTGTATATCAAATTTAATCACACCAATGAGATTCATTTTTATGCACAACCTATGGCCATTTAAGACAGTTAATTACAGTATTCGCGGGTAAAATTATTTACCCAATAACTATTATATTAAAGAAAAATTCAATTTCACAAAACAATGCTATATTATTATAATCTCACTTATCAAAGTACCATTAATAATATTTTCTTGCTTCGGCTACTTAAATTTAAGCTTACACATGAAATTTTTGATAATATTTTAACTACACATTAAATATAATCTCACATTTCTTTTTTCTAGTGACTGATCATGATCAAGTCCCAAATATGGGCGGGAATTATTAAATTAATTAGCGTTTATTTTACTTTCTCTAATAGTTCCCATTGTTTCCAATGTTTATTTGCAAAAAAAAAAAAAGAAAAAAAAAAGGTAATGAATGTATCAACTATCAAGTGCGTACGATGTACAGTTCCCTTCTGATTATGATCAGCTTATTGTTCAGGTAATATGATACTTGTGTAATTATATAATTATTTTTTATTCATAAATATTTTGAAGTATGATCCGAAGTCCTAATCCAAGGACTGCTTAATTGATGCTTTTTGTGTAATAATTTAAGGCGAAAACAGAAACTGACTTGGCATTGAAGGATGGAAAGCACTTGGATAAATGGTTAGTGATATTCTCTGGCAACATACTTGCGTATTGTTTTTGTTTGATTATTTCATATAAGAGAAATTTAGATATATACCATCATAAGCACATGATTTAGATAGTTCTTTATTCAATTTTGAAAATTATTTTTTACCCCCGTAAACTTAACTATTTTTAATATAAGATAATTAATTAATATTTGGTTGTTAAGACAAGATAAGATTCTAGGAAGCTGATAATAGTACCTGCGCTACAGTATCCGCACTATATCTGCAAGGGGACTACTGAAAATTAAATGTGAAAAAAATAACTTTTTGTGGGGATCACAAAAACTCTACAATTCATTTTTTTTCCTAAAGTATTAATATCTATGTACAAAAGTATTTATACCTATATACGGAATATTTATATCTATGAGGTGAACAATTATTTATTGTGCGGGTACTATAGCGCGAAGATAATAGGACCCGCATCACTGTACCCGCGGGGGAACCACAAAAAATTAAATGCAGAAAGATAACTTTCTGCAGGGACTGCAAAATCTCCACAATTTTTTTTCCCATGTTATTAATATCTACGTAATATTTTCTTTCAAATGAGATCCATGATGACGTACTTTCAGACTCATCGTCGCGCAAGTATTTATACCTCGCCGTACAAGTATTTTTTACATATGACACTGAAAGTATTAATATCTAAGTATTGAAAGTATTTATACTTATACATTGAAGTATTTATACGTATGAGGTTAACTATTTTTGTTAGATGAAGGCTAACGCGAGGATGATTGGAGAACTCCAAAAAAGATAATCATAACAAGTCACACTTCAAAGTATTAATACTTTTTAAGTGTTAATATCTTATCTTCTAAGTATTTATAACTACGAAGATATACATATCTAAGTATTTTTTACATATGACACTAAAAATATTAATACTTAAGTACTAAAAGTATTTATATCTATTATAACTACGAAGGTATACATATCTAAGTATTTTTTACATATGACACTAAAAGTATTAATATTTAAGTACTAAAAGTATTTATATCTATACATTGAAGTATTTATTCCTATGAAGTCAACTATTTTTGTTAGAGAAAGGTTGACGCGAGAACGAGTGAGGAAATTATATAATTAGTGGGGACCATAGAGAAATGATGCTACTGGAATTTTAGAATAATAATTAGTTGAGACTATATAATTAGTGAGGACCATAATATATTATTTCTCTAAGTGCGGGTACTGTAGCACGATTACTATAGCGCAGGTACTGTAGTGCGGGTACTGTACGTGTACTGTAGAGCGAGTACTAAAATGATTATTCAAGATTCTAACCAAAGCAAATTTAGTAACCAAAGGCTGGACTGGTGACCTCAGCTGCCCATTCTGTGGTCAATATAAAACTTCAGACTATCTCTTTGTTACTTGTCCCCTAGCCTATGCCATATGGTCTTGGATAGCAAACCACAATGGTTTTGTTTTCAACTGTTCTACTATTTCATACCTCTGGTCTCTTGACCAATTTATACCAATTAAGAATTCATTATTAGTTGAATTGATAAGAGCTGCCACCCTTTGAATTATTTAGTTAGCAAGGAATAAAATTTGTTTTAACAGCACTGTAATCCCCATACCTCAAAACATTGGTAGTCATATTATTTCTCTTATCTCGTATTGGTGTCAAACTAGATCTGATGATACTTAGTTCAAATTAACATTAATTTTGCCAATGAATGTGACTTTTTTAACTATAATCCCCTCGGGGACATATACGTCATCGGAGAACAACAGCACTTGGGATTCAGAGGAAGACCCCTCTCATGGACTAGAGGGGTCAGACCTCTCTGAGTATCTACAAGACATGGCAGATTTTGCAGCACTGGATGCACCAATCTCAGTATCTTCAGACAGAAACCAAACTAGCTCCTCCTTTGTTGACTCTTCATGATGCTTCTTAATTTCTACTAGGACCTTGATCAGCTTTTACTACTACTTGATGTTGTTTTGTAATATAACCTCTATGTTGCTTTTAAAACTTTACTGTTAGATATCACTTAGTTGCTTCACAACTAAAGTGATCCTCTTGATTGTTGACTTAGCAGCTAAACATTGCTTCAGTGCACATTTTGTATTATGCAATAGTTTCTAATGAAAGTGGTTGTTAACAACCACTTTTATTAAAAAAATATATATGGACGACTAAATTCATTTAACCAACAAATGGTGGCATCAGAAAATTTTAATTTCATAAAACAATGCTATATTGTTTATAATCTCACTTAAAAAATTACCATTTATAATTATTTCTTGCTTTAGCTACCTAAATTTAATCCAATATGCGAAAATTATGTAACTGGTTATAACAAATTATATCGCATTAGATTCATAATACATTTAATACTGACGAGGTATATTTAACATAATTTAACCAATAAAATATATTTAAATGCTTTTATTTGCTTATTGTTGTTGTTTAATAGATTATTTCATATAGAAACTGCTTGATTACGTAGCTCCGTTTCAGTTTGCTTGCGTCAGGCAGCCTGGCTTATTTCAATAAAATGGAATAATCAAGCAAAGCAGGCAATAAAAACCCTGCCACTCAAACTTGAGCTGTTTTGCACTCCCTGAATCCACCACAGGCTGTTGCATTCTCTATTTTTTCCCCCATTTGTTTTTTCAATCTCTCTGTTTCTTATTAGGCCGAGACGCCGAGTCCATATTAGATTAATCATTTTTTCTATTAATATATCCCTTATTTTTCTTTCGGACTGTGTGGATTGTGTACCAGTCCTGGTACTATTTTCAATTTTTAAGCCTTGTGTCTATTTCATTTCCTTTTTTTTTTTTTCTACTAGTTGGTTTTATAATAATTTTTGATATCTGCCCACGTACAACATTTCGTGGATCTATTAAAATGAAGAAAGGAAAAAAGGAGGAGGGATCCACTTACACTTTTTTTTTGCCGACACTGAATTACATTTTACATTATTAAAGTTTAAACAGTCGATTTAAACCGTTCAACATGATGGATATATTAAAATGTGCTTGCAGATCAAATTTTATATTTTTTTGAATTTTTTTACTATTTATTAAGATGAGTACAAAAATTTAATGATCTGAAAACTATTATTTTGTAATGTACTTAATAAATAGTAAAAAAAATATAAAATTTGATCTGAAAGCATATTTAAATATATTCATCATGTTGAATGATTTAGATCGACTGTTTGAACTTTAAAAACTTAAAAAATATAAAGTGTAATTTAATGTCACTAAAAAATAGTGTATGTGGATTATCTCTCAAGAAAAAGAATTTCATATAGTGGTTTTTGGAGAATTTGGAGCCTGCTTAAGCGCTCATGATCAAGCCAAATATTTTATTCTTAGTTTAAAAAAAGAGAAAAGGTAATGTCCCCGGGCTACAGTCCCCTAAAAATTCCCGTGTATAAAAGCATTCATTTTTTAACTGCCACAACTGCCATAATTTCAACTGCTATAATTTCAAGCACACTATGTATGTTTATAGAATTATATGTGTATGTTTATAGGATAATATGTGTATGTTCACAGAAGGTGGTCCCCAACAGCTGTCACGCGTTTTTAACAGTTTTCACGCGTTTTTAACAGCTTTTACGCGTTTTTATGTTTACAGGATTTGTTGAATTAGTTTACATGATTTAGTATTGATGCTTACAGAATTAGTTGAAAATCTCCAGGGATTTTTGGAGGACTGGAGTTGGAGAACTGTTAGCTGCTTCCTTAAACAAAAATAGAAAATCTTAGAGCAGAATTTGAAAAATGATCATATCTCAGCAGAAATGCAATGCATTTCTTAATCTGCCCGCTTCGGAATCAAATTTTCAGTCTACATGTGAATAGAAAAATTCTGTTAACATAGTCAATCTGTTCATTCATTCATGATTTGAATGGTCTCAAATCTCAATTGAAGTATGAGTTATGATTTGTCAAAATCCAATACTCTCAATACTGACCGTACAAATTGAACTAGTTGTTCATGTCCACTTTAATTACGACCGTACAACATATAGATTGACTTTATTGGCAGGATTTTCTGACCTCATTAGCATGATATTTCTGCCCACTTTAATTGCGACCGTTCAAATCATAGATGAATGGATAGATTGACCTCATTGACAGGGTTTTTCTACCACATGTGGACAGGGGCGGATCTATTGTAGCACAAGAGAGGGGGGCAGCCGCCCCTCATTGATTTTGAGTTTTAGTGATGATTTATTGGTACGATTGACTTTGTCTTTTTCTGAAAAATTTTTTGCCTCCATCTGGATGTTTGATTTGTAATTCGGATTAAATTTAGTGTTAAAATCAAAATAAATTTCTTGAATTATGATTGGTAATATTAATTATAAGTTATAGGATCAGAAATTATAAATTGGGTATTGAAAAATATAAGTCAAAATATTATTTTTTTACCTGACAAAAATCCTGGATCCACCCCTGCATGTGGACAAAAAATTCACTTTCCTGTACCCAAAAAAATGATATGCAGACTAGATACATGTTATCATTCCAAAGAAATGCGTAGATTTAAGATCTACATTTATGCTAAGATCTAAGATCTGATTTTTTTTTTAATAAAAGATATATAAATGTAACGAATCAGATATTATCCGTCTGAATCTACATTTATAAATTAAATACGGATATGATATACGAATATGATTTTAAATTTTAATTATTCAAATCCGAATAATAAATATATATTATATAATTTAATTTATATTATAAAAAAAAATTATGTTATTTACTGTTATAAAAGACGGATCCGTATCCGTATCCGATCCGTTTGCACCCCTAAAAGCAAGCCCATTAATGCTTTTGCCATTATTTGAGCTTAAAATCTCAATCTCTCAAATCCGGCCCTTTAATTAGTTAAACTGGATCTATCTCCTCAAATCAAAATGCCTCCCTCTCCGAATTCACATCCTGTACCGTAAAAGGGAATCTTTTAGAAGTAATCGATCCGGACCGTTCTTTCAAATTTGTACGAATTCCAAAGCCCAAATAGTATTGCCCCCTGAACTAGCCCGAATCTCAAAGCAGCTAAGAGTAAATGTCAAAATGTAAAGTGAAGGGAATCTCTTACCCCATGTTTGATTGTGGCCTAAAGCTAAGGAGGTCTAAATTGGTTATTCCAACTTAGGCCGGTCTAAATTATTCATGTTTAGTTGAGACCTAAAGTTAAATCATAACTTAAACTATTCATTGTTTGATTAGAGTTGGCGGAAGACTAAAGTTTTGAAAGCCTAAATTGATTAATTATTTATAATAAGATAATAATTATATGATATTAATACATTAATAATAACTGTAATATATTATATATTATTATAAAATTTATTTAATATATTAATAATATAAAATATTAATTATATAATTATAAATTAATAATAATTAATAAAAAGATACTAATTATATAATCTTATTAAAATAATTATTTAATATATTAACAATATAAAATATTAATTATATAATTATATATTAATAATAAGATACTAATTATATAATATTAACATATCAATAACAACTATAATATATTATAATACTATTATAATAATGATTTACTATATTAACAATATTAATTATTAATTATAAAATTATAAATTAATAATAATTATTAATAATAAGATAATAATTATTAATAATAAGATACTAATTATATAATATTAATATATTAATAGCAACTATGATATATTGTAATATTATTATAATAATTATTTAATATATAAACAATATAACATATTAATTATATAATTACATATTAATAATAATTATGAATAAGAAAATATTAATTATATAATATTAATAGATTATAATATTATTATAATAATTATTTAATATATTAACAATATACGATATTAATTATATAACTATATATTAATAATAATTATTAATAATAAGTAACTAATTATATGAATAAGGCTACGGTGAATTGCGAAGTAAAACACATTTTTACTTCACGCAATATCTTCATTTTCAAAGTTTAAATAGCCGATCCAAACCGTTAGATGTTTAATCTATATTAAAATATGCTTGGAAACTAAATTTTACATTTTTTGGAATTTTTTTACTATTTATTAAGGCACTTTGAAAACTTCAAAATCCGGTGAACAGTAAAAAACAGTAAAAATTTCTGGACCGCTGGATCGCCGATTTTCAAAGTGGCTTAATAAATAGTAAAAAAATTCCAAAAAATGTAAAATTTGGTCTCCAAGCACATTTCAATATGGAGATCATGTTGAGCGGTTCGGATCGATATTTTGAACTTTAAAATCGCAAAACATGAGCGTGAAGTAAAATAGTCGCTTTACTTCACAACTCACCGTAGCCCAACTCCTAATTATATAATATTAATATATTAATATTAACTATAAAATATTATAATATTATTATAATAATTATTTAATATATTAACAATATAACATATTAATTATATAGTTATATATAGTTAATAAGATACTAATTACACAATATTAATATATTAATAATAACTATAATATATTACAATATTATATAATAATTATTTAATGTATTAACAATGTAACATAATAATTATATAATTATTTATTAATAATAATTATTAATAAAAGGATACTAATTATATAATATTATTATAATAATTATTTAATATATTAACAAGAGTTGGGCTACGGTGAGTTGCAAAGTAAAGCGACTATTTTACTTCACGCTCATATTTTGCGATTTTAAAGTTCAAAATGTCGATCTGAACCTCTCAACATGATCTCCATATTGAAATGTGCTTGGAGACCAAATTTTATATTTTTTGGAATTTTTTTACTATTTATTAAGCCACTTTGAAAATCGCCGATCCAGCGGTCCAGAAATTTTTACTGTTTTTGACTGTTCACCCGAATTTTCAAATTTTCAAAGTGGCTTAATAAATAGTAAAAAAATTTCAAAAAATGTAAAATTTAGTTTCCAAGCATATTTTAATATAGATTAAACATCTAACGGTTTGGATCAGCTATTTGAACTTTGAAAATGAAGATATTGCGTGAAGCAAAAACGTGTTTTACTTCGCAACTCACCGTAGCCTTACTCTATTAACAATATAAGATATTAATTATATACTAATAATAATTATTAATAATAATATACTAATTATATACAAATAAAATATTATTATAATCATTCAAGTTAGACGACGAGGTGGAATAAAAATTAAACCATCATATAAAATTATTTAATTTAAATCGATCTAAAAATTAGTTTATACTATCTTAGTCCAACTCAATTAAAACACATTTGATAAAATAATGAATTCTAAACTTCTTATTTCACTCTTTACACCACAACCAAGCATAGAATTACACAGTTACACACATTGGAGAGGGCACTCTTCCTCCCTCTCCGCGGCCTTTTCCTCCAAATCAAAATGCCTCGAAAACCCAAGAGCAAAACTAAAACCCAAGCAATTGCTCCAAGCGGATCCAAGGATCCATACCCGCAGTTCGACGCCCCGACTCCGGACCAATGCCTCTCCGTACGAGACTCCCTCCTCTCCCTCCACGGTTTCCCCAAGGAGTTCGCTGAGTTTCGCCGGATCCGCCACGAACCGGGTCTTCAATCCGAATCCGTACTTGACGGCCTCGTTATCACGCTTCTGTCGCAGAACACAACCGATTCTAGTTCACGCAAGGCGTTTGAGCGCCTCAAATCTGCTTTTCCCACTTGGAATCAAGTATATATACATTTTTAAAAGCTTCATTTAGTTATCACTAGATTGTTAGCTTATCATGTTGTTCTAGATCACACTGTATCTGTTAGTTTTGTCTATTGGGAACGGGGGCAGAGTGCCGGAGCCAGACTTTCAAGCTTTCGGGGTCTAAAACGCATTACAGGGTCAATCATACAAAATTCTAGAGTTTACGGATCGACCAGTGCTATGAATTCACATCTCTAGCTTTGAAGTTCAAATAGTCATTCCAAACTGTTGTTGGAGATCAAATTTTATATTTTTTAGAATTTTTTTACTGTTTTTTAAATAGGAAGAAAATCACTGCTTGCGGATAATTCATGATTTTTAAATTTTCTACCTATCTTGAAAAAATAGTAAAAGAATTCTAAAAAATGTAGGCCTCCAAGTACATTTTCATATGAAATTATGTTTAACGGTTACGACCAATTGTTTGAACTTTAAAAATAGAGATATGGATCCATAGTATGGGTCAATCAATAATATGCATATTAACATAGCCATACTCTTTTTAAGCTACATTTTAATTATCTCTATATCTTGTGCAACTAGATTGTTAGCTTATCTTGTTCTAGATCATGCTGTAACTGTTAGTTTAGTCTATTGGGAACATCATCCAAAATCTGACGGTAATCTCTACACTAATTACTACTTCTCCTTTTGGCGCATTTTATTCAGATGAAAACCTAATTTCCCAATTTTTTGTTGGTCGGAGGTACTTGATGCAGAGTCAGATGTTCTAGAGGATGCCATCAGATGTGGTGGATTGGCCCGGACAAAGGCAGGTCGGATCAAGAGCATTTTGAAAACTTTAAAGGAGAAAAAGGGTGATTTCTGCTTGGAATACTTGAGAGGCTTGTCGATTGAGGTGGTCAAGACCGAGCTGTCCCAATTCAAAGGCATCGGCCCCAAAACAGTATGTATTCAATTCAATAAAAATGTTAATATGATTAATATTTTAGTCCCAAACCAATGTTGCACATTACTTTGCAAAACTGTATCATGTCTTTTGAGTTCTATCAAGAGATAATCATAATTAACTTACCCTTTTCATTTTATTGCATATTTTGTCAAGGGGCAATCAAGATAATGTCAAACAGTCTCTTATAATATCTCGAACAAAACAGAAAAGCTCAAATTTTAACTAAAGTTTTTGCAGGTAGCTTGTGTGCTCATGTTCTATCTTCAGAAAAACGATTTCCCAGTGGACACTCATGTCAGTACTGTATTCACCTCAATTCAATTTTTTAACAAAAATTGCATTCATAATTTTTAAAAGTAGGTGTATTTTACTTCAGGTTTTTCAGATAACAAAGGGTATTGGCTGGATACCAACGACAGCAAGCAGGGAAACAGCTTATCTTCATTTAAACAAGAGAATCCCAAATGAACTGAAGTTTGATTTGAACTGTCTTTTTGTTACACATGGAAAGCTGTGTCGATCGTGTAAACAGCAAGATAACAAAACAATAGACAACTCTAGTGCTTTATGCCCTCTTGTTAATTCCACTTATGTAAATAGGCAGGAGGTACGACTCTCGGATTCCAACTCAAACATTTTCTTTTGTTATCATAAACCCTTTTTGTATTTCTTCTTGTTTATATTTCAGTAGTTTGGAGGGTACTTCAAAACTAAAATCTAACATATCATTGAACATAAGGTTTGGTGAAATGCTATGTAAAAAGCAGAAAAGTAGATTAAGTGTTGCCACTGCTGACTAATGGCATTAGAATTAAGTTGATTAAGATAGTGCCCACCTTTTAATATCCTTTAACCATTTTTTTTAAGATGAGAGCTTTGGAACGAGATACAGTACAACTAGTGAGAAGCACTCTCAACAGATTCTAAATGCACTTAAAAGGGTCCAATAAAATAGCTGCCACAATATTATGTACGTTCTATACTTAATCAGAAAGGCTTAGATCCTATGATAGCAATTTGAGGTGTCATTATGCACTCTTGGACCCCGGTGTCATTGTTTGTTTTTCTCTGTTTTTTTCCTGTTGGTAGGTTGCTTTAGTGAGGTCATATCCCAGATCACCTTGATTTATTTTTAAACAATAATTTATCAACCTCAGCTAATGTTTTTTACTATATTTGAATGCAGATGCATGTAACAAAGGATTCTTGAAAGCACTTACTAGGTAAACTCCAATCACAAAGACAAGGCAGCTGAAAAGCACTTTGCATGTCAGTTCTGTCGAAAGGTGTTCACAATCTTGTGGGGGGGGGGAGGGGGGGGCACCAAAATGCACATAAAAAAGGGAGTTGAAGAAAAGAGGTTCAAGGTTCAAACAACAAAGGCACCTGCTGGTTTAAACCTTGAGCTGTTTGTATAGTTTTGCGGTACCATGGTGGTATGGTATGACCCTTCATGCTATGTGCCTTCATCCTTGCACCACTACTAGCTTGTTCCATTTGGTGACAAGTATTGGAGGAGATGAGAAAGGAAAATGGCTGGGTTAATACGTAATTACTATATAATTTCCGTTTTGTTTGTAATCTCTCGAATAGCAATTGCAGCTATTGTTTTTACATGTAAAATATTCTATATATCAGTTCTTGGTGCCAAAGATTGATTCTCCCTTTTCATTCCACCTCGTTAAGCTTTTACAAAGGATTTTTTTTTTTTGAAAGATAGTTTGGTACCACCGATTTTATTACGAAACCAAAAAAAATATTTGCAAAGGTGTCCAAAATGGAGACCTAGTACAAGCACAAGTAATACATCTATTCAGAATTCAACACATGACAAATATTAAACATAAAACAGAAATAAGAAACCAGCTAGAATCTCAACAACATAATAAAAGTTTGCTACTTCTAAATTACTCCAAGTCACTCCAGATAATAGTCTTCATCTTCTTCATGAACTTGGTCGTTTTCAGACGTTCCATCCTTTTCAATAGGTGCTATGGTGGCAACAACATCTTCTTACAGGTCCTCCTCCATGGTGGACATGGCAAGGAGTAGATCCACTGCCTCCTCCTCTGTGGTCAACTAATATGGAAGATCCTTGACATCAGAGAGCATTATCAGAGAGAGTTTTAAAAAAAATTATCATTTCTAGATTGACACCAAAAAGATAATAATGCAATAATTCTTGTACCCAATTATTTAGCTGAGGCTAGTCTGGTGTTATTAAAACAAACTTTATTCATTTCTAACTAGACAGTTCCAAGAATAGCTTCCCTAATGAGTTCAAGTAACCGTCTATCCTTTAGAGGAATTACAGCATCAAGTAACTATAAATCATCAATGGTATAAAAATTAAATGAAAAGTTGTTAAAGATTGCAATTCAATTCCAAATTTGTCTTATATAAGTACAGTAGTACACTGAACAAATAAATGTTCTACTGTCTCATTATGTGAACAAAATGAACATTTTGGATTAACCTGCCGCCCCTTTTGGGATAAGTTTACTTTAGTTAGAATTTTGTTTTGTCTAATAAGTCAATTTTTTTTATTTTATTTTAAATGACAATTTAGAGGACCAAATAGTCAAATATTATTTATTTGAAATCCCTCCATACTGCAGCCATTTATAAAAGGACCTAACTAAAATTAAGTGATTGGAAGACCATTTCCAAATAAGTTTATCAATTAGGGAATCATTTAAGTCAAAGTGTAAAATTATTTCTTTAATTTGCATCCAATCATACAGATAAATGACAGTAAGCTGTCCAAATGATGTGTTTGTTAGTTCTGCTGAAATCACGATAGACTTGGGATGTACTATGTACTATATTTTGAGACGGCAAACCGTTTCGTTTGCTCTTGTTGATGTGATGGTAGAGGACTCCACATGGACCACATCTGTTATGGCAGCCAGCTGTCATAGCTATCAAAATGTTTGATTCAATTTTAAGTTTTAACGGTCCGAATGATGCAAAATTTATTAACAAAATGTTTTTGTGAAACTCAAATGTAGGGGTGCACAAAAAATTCGTAGTTCGTAATTCGATTCGAGTTTGATTCGAAGAAGTTCGAAAAAAGTTCGATTCGAAAGTAATTCGGTTTGAAATTAATTCAAACCAGTTCGATTCGAAATTAATTCAATTTCGAATTCGAACTTGATCAGATTCGATCGAAATAGATTCGCGAATATTTTTGGTTCGAAAGGTAAGCTCGACTCGTTTCCTAACGAGAGGGAGATGAGTTGGAATTAAGTTTTTGACTGTTTGAAAGCGTTACATTTGAGAAGAAGGCTAGTGGGCAGCGGTTTGGTTTTCTGTAGGTTGTTTTATGTTTTTGTATGTAGCAAGTTCTGTAACACTGTGATGCAAGTTCAGATTCTTGGGAGATGGGTTGTAACCTGGACTCGTTTCCGTGTAAGCGAGTTCAAATTCTTGGGAGCTGCGCATTCTTTATGAGCTGTATTTAATTGCATTTAATAGTTGATTTCGATTCCGGAGTTTAAAATTTGGGTTGTGGGCCCCACATAAAAGAAATTCTGTGACTATTAAATACTATTTGCATTGGCGGAAAAAGGTATCCAATTAATTTGTGATGAACATCGCATCTCTCTTCCTCTCTCGCTCCCAGTCTCGCCTAAACCTAGCCGACTAAAAATCAACTTTTCGCTCTTTCAGGAAGCCGTCGCCTCTCCTTCGCTCTTTGTTTGTTTCGATAGTTCTTTGTTTGTTTCGATCGTTCTTTGTTTATTTGTTTTAGATTGTAATTTGTTTGTTTCGATTTGTAACAGATTTGTAATAGATCTCAATTCCTTTTAGATTGTACTTTGTTTGTTTCAAAAAACATCTGTATAATCAATCATTTAATCGAATTGTTGTCTTAATTTCGAACTAATTTCGAATCAAATCGAACTAGTTCGAATTATACCGAACCAAATTCGAACTGACCTTTTAGGTTTGAAATCTATTTCAATTTCGAACTGGGTTTGGTTCGAAATTATTTCGAATTCGAATTCGAACTAGGGCAGATTCGATTTGGTTCGGTTCGTTTGCAGCCCTACTCAAATGCATACTCTTCTTTATTTTCTTTCCGCTTCCTCCTATTTATTCTTATCTAATCCCGTCTTTTATTCAAATTGATTTTTTTGTTTGTTATATATTATTTGTTAACGTTTAGTTATCATGGTAGTCCTTTATTTTAAATTATGAATATGAGTATCATAAACCAAAACAAACTTTTTCTCTGGCACTACCCAGGCGAGACAAAGCAACTTATGAGCATGGCATTATTGTTCTAAAAGCGCATGGCGTAGCATGGAAAGTTGATGCTTATGAGCATAATATATAATATTTTAAAAAATAATTTCTGCAAGTCAATTTATTAATTAGATAGGCATGAACATTTTTGACTCAGAGAGAGCTTATCAGTTAATTTTACGTCCTCAAAAGATAAAAACGGACCCGATGCTACTTCAAACAAGTATTCAATATTTCAATGTCTTTTGGTTGAATCCAATGTCGCTCATAATCTGTATTTTTTTTGCCACTCGTCAGTTGGAGTGTGAAAATATGTGTTATCCACTAATGTTGATAATTTTGGTCATGCAGGCATTAGCTTACACAATAGAATAGCACAGAAACAAATTAAAAACTTACTGTAAATTGCAAATTCAATA
The DNA here is from genome assembly GCF_964058835.1 of Carex rostrata. Taxonomy (NCBI): domain Eukaryota; kingdom Viridiplantae; phylum Streptophyta; class Magnoliopsida; order Poales; family Cyperaceae; genus Carex; species Carex rostrata. Next base: position 9,580,253 of record NC_135934.1, read on the forward strand.
ATAATTGCTAGTATCTGAATAACTGTATATATGTTTTTCTTTGATTTCTCAACGTTGATCAATCTCAACGTTTTTTTTTATTTTTTTTCTCAAAAAAATTATTGAAATGAAATATATAAATATAGATGTCATTGGATCTACTTTGACAACCCACTAACAACATAAGTATCACACAGTTGTAGTGCTTTCAAGAAGAGAGTGTCTTAGACATATTCATCCTTTACCAGCAAAGAGCCTTTCGATAAGAAATGAAAAGAAGTACAACCTTTACATTTAGGAAAATAGGTGGAAAGATTATTATTTTCGGATAAACTCCTCTAGTTCCTTTATTCACAATAGGGGCCAATTAGCTGAACATCTCCAATTGATATACTGAAATAAATGAGTATGTCATAAACTTGTAACATTTACTATCTGTCTGACCACTGTTGTTATATAGGGGTTGATTAGCTCAACATATTCAAATTTTATACTGAATTGGATCCGGTAGCACTCTAAGCAAGACTAACTCACTCGTTTATTAGACCTAGATAAAACAAAAATTAACCAAAATAAATACTGTGAGACCTCAATATTTAATCAGTCAGTTTGCACTTGTACGGACCATCTCAGTAACCACTAACCAAACAGTTGAGTTTTTTCCATGTATATTCCAGAGAAATATTATAATTGGGCCTCAATTACGCACAAAATCAACCGAAGAATTGAACTAAACTTAAGCCTCAATCTAACTATTTTGCATCATTCTATTGTGATTTGTGAATTTTGCAATTGTCTCATTAACCAAATGCAGCCTCCATTTCCAACATTGATGCAATGAGTTTACCCATCAAGCCAGTGACAACAAAAAGGAAAAACATAAGATATTGAAAAGGGGAAACACAGCAAGATGGTACTGAATTCTAATGGTTTTTCAATCCTAGTACTACAAAAAAAAGTGAGTATTAATTGCTTATGTTGGTCCTTTTTAGTTCAAAATTTGTAACTATGATTTTAATTTCTGCTTTGCAGAAATCACCTTAAGCAATCCTTCTTCACTGTATCAACTTACACATCCTTCTCCACCGATTTCTTCTGTCTTAGTGGAGAATATAAGCTGAAGTTTGTTATTTGGCTGCTGTACAAACATGCTAACCTTTCGACCTGTGCATGAAAGATAGAATATGAACATACTATTTTTTTATATGTTGTACTTGGATCAAATTATCCAAATTTAATAGTGTATTTTTGTTATCTTGGATGCAATATTTTATATTGTACTTGATCATCTAAATTTAATATTATTATTTTTTATCTTTGATGCAATATATACAGTACCTGATGCGTAAAATGGGAATTCGGGTAATCTTCATAAGTTGCCTCCATACCTTATGGAACTGCAATAAGACCATAAAATGAAAAATAGACATATGTAATTCATGTAATTTTTTTTTCGGATAACCAAAATTGCAAATCAGGTAAACAAAATTTTCTCCAAATTCCCATTTTACTCATCGGGAAGGAGAAAATTTCGGACAGAGTTTTTTCGCTAAAAAGTGGGATCCATTGTCAGTTATATTGTTCATTACACTGTAGCTCTGGATCAAGGATTAGATATACAGTATAAAAATAAGATTAACGGAGAATGTATATTTGAGTCCCACAAAAATATTTTTCAATAATTATTTTGTTTGATAAAATTGTCCTTTTTTTCAAAAATAGATAAATTACCTTTTTTGTGTGTGTATTTTGGAAAGCCAATGTCTAAGGAAATAAATCATGGGCACAACTAAAGATTTAAATATCGTTTATCGCATCATAGCGGAACGGCTAAAAAAGTAGCGCTATGTCCATATAATAGTGCTATAGCGCCAATAATATCATAGTTTTAATTATCTAAAAATGCTATAGCAGCACTATTGCATTGTAGCGCGCTATTTAAAACGTTGGGCACAACACATGATCACAATGCAACAGCCCTGAACGAGAACGAGAAGCTTGGTCATTTCGTTTTCAGCGTTCGTTGACTTCACAGTCAAAGAGTCACAGGATCACAGTGGATATGTCCGGTTTTTTATTTCTTCAAATGGAATAGTTTTGCTCACAAGTAAAGCAACCCGACCGGATTTTATACTTAACGATAATATCGTACCCATCCATAATAATTAATAGCTGTGGATCTCCACCAAGGCACCAACAAAAAAAAGAGAATTTAATTGTTAGATCTAATCGAACGGCGTCAGCCACACTGAAGTTCGGGGTAAAGATTTTAACACACTAGTCTTGACTTCATGCAGCGCACGGACTGTAGAGCTAAAACAGTTTTGCATGTAGTTTATACGCTGCATGAAGCCAAAACTATTCTGTTAAATTATTTACCCGAAGTTTGGTGACGGTCGAAATGGAGCGCATCTTCACCAACTCGCTCAACGACAGAGAGACCCCGCTCGGTTGGCCTAGAAAATGATGAATATTGTCTTCCTCGTACAACCACGTACTGTGTGGATCTTTATGCAAAGCTCCATCTAACCGTTGGATTATCATTACAAGAGCTAATCAACGGGAGATCTTTGAACGGAAACGTATTCTCTACAGAGTCGTAAGCTGTGGAGCTTTTAATTTGATCCGTTCATTTTGATCGGACGGATCAAATCAAATCTTGTCCGAATTAAAAAATTCTCAAAATTTAAACTAAAAACTACATAGATCTGATCTGATCCGTCCGATCAAAATAAACGGACCAGAATAAAAACTCCACGCACCTCCGCAGCTTATCACTCCGCAGAGGATACCCTTCTGTTAATGACCCGGTCTAATAACTCCTAATCAGACAAATCCAGACTATATTCTCCGAGAGAGACAGTTAAACAGTTCGCTTATTGAGAAAATATATTGACTGCACATGGATCAAAGATGTATAAATATCAATTTCCGGTAACTTTTGACTAATGTAGTTATTAGTTTATTACGACCTCGGTTGTTGGTAATACGTAATGGAACAGGTGTAGCTATCGTGTTCTCCTGCTCTAGGAGCACAGCACACTCGTTCGCCTCCTCGCCTTCTTGGCTCCTTTTTATTTTTTTTAACCTCAAAAGGTTCCTTTCAATTCAATTCTTTACAAAAAAATAATTATTAGATCGAGCTCTTGAATAACTTACTGCCTTTGTCTGGTTTGAATTTAAATTTATCTCCTTTGTATTCGTTGCGTCACCTCCAGCTCAAATGCGAAGATGCGGTGGGGGCAGGGTTTTCCCACCGCCAAATTCTGATCTCTAATCGTGATTTTGTACATTTGGCGTTTTGATATTGAGGGGACGGATTCAATCGGGAAACTGAGAGTCTAGGGTTAGGGTTTCGAGGTTTATTTTGGCCCGGGAGTTAAACAAAATGCCCGGTTCGAAATCCACTTTTTTCAAGTCGGATAAGGGAGATGCGGCGGCCGGCGGGAAGAAGCAGCCTCGGACGCAACAGCAAGAGCGGAGAGATCCGTACGAGGTCCTTGCTGTCAGTCGCACTGCCACAGATCAAGAAATAAAAAGCGCCTATCGCAAAATGGCTCTCAAGTATTCTTTTCTGTTTTCATTACTTTTCTAATTTGTTACCTTGGTTGGGCAGTGTGTTGCTGTTGAGCAATTTGAGATACTTCTGGTGCAATTTAAGCTGGATTTTACAAACAAAATAAATAGGATTAGCCCTTAGTTTGGAAAAATAATAAGAAATAACGTACTTTATAAGTTTCTGATTTTTAAATTTGATTTCAGTGAAATGCAGTATCCTGCCTTCTAACTAAGCTTAGGTTTGAACCGTTTGTAATGCAAATGCCTATTGAAAACGAAAATAAACTTTTTTTACCAATTTAATAAATTATGAACTTCAACAGTGGCAAAACTTAGTTGTTCTGCATTATTGTTTGGTGTTCTATTGTCAACTTATCTTAGCTTAGCAATTTGTAATGCATGTCAGTTGAAGTGAGTGTTTTGTAGTTTTCTAGGGAAAAAACAAAATACAAACTAGATATTTGAGTGTTCCACCTTATTCCAGGTACCATCCAGACAAAAATGGAGATGACCCGGTGGCAGCTGACATGTTCAAGGAGGTCACATTTTCATACAACATTCTCTCAGACCCGGATAAACGACGCCAGTTTGATAATTCTGGTTTTGAGGTAATCTCATATCTGCCTTTTAAATCTGAAGATAATTTATACTGTTTACATGAAATGCTGGTTCTGAAGTGACTATTTTTCTTACCTTCTGGATCAAGGCTATAGAAGGAGATAATCAGGAATTGGAGCTTGATTTATCTAGCTTAAATACAGTTAATACAGTATTTGCTGCTCTTTTCAGGTAAACACACTGTAAATCTTTGATACTATCCCTGATTAAACTTTTTTTTTACTTTCTTTCTCATTAACAATGTTGTTTACTGGTTTTCTTTTAATGTCAGTAAACTTGGTGTCCCAATAAAAACAACAGTCTCAGCAACTGTTTTGGAGGAAGCATTAAACGGAGCTGTTACTGTTAATGAGCTTCAGCTGGGGCAGTCTCTTGTTAGAAAGGTTAGTGTTATATAACCTGCCAGTTGGTTTCAAAGCTCAAGTTGTCCGAATTTCTAAAATTCATAATATCATGTATACCCTTCTAAATTTCAAAAACTCACAAATTTATCCAATTTTATTAACTTTTTATTAAAAATATTTTAATTTATAAAGGACCCATTTACCCTTTGTTAAGAAATAAAAATATGGAACATGTTTAAGAGAAATATTCAGTCTTTTAATTTGTCGGTTCTAAGAGCAAATTCGTTTTCTTACTTGTGACGTACACACAAGCATATGCCCAAATGCCACTGTGTATGCGTCACAAGATACTTCCCCCTTTTGCTTTTGACATATTAACTCTCTATGTATTTTTGTTACATCTGTGATGTTTCATCTAAGGATATATCACAACTAAAATCTTTGGATATCAATAGGTGGAGAAGCAAACTGCTGATTTCTACTCGGTTCAGATAACAGAAAAGGAAGCTAGATTGGGACTTGTCTGCAGAGTACATTCTTCTAATAAAAGTAAATTTAAGGTATTTCATTTATTTTTGTTATCCTGAAAAACAAAAGTATATGTTTATACTGATTACTCGGTAATCATCCGTTTTGACAAAATCTCTGTAGTTGATGTTTCATGTGCTTAATGTTTGTTTTAGATGCTTTGTAACAAAGTATATGTTTATATTGACATTATTCACTGGATGCCGAATTGCATATATTCTTTTGTTCCTAATCACTGCTTAAATACTTTTGCTGGAATAGGCACACAATATTTTAGCTCTCTTTTTAATTTCACACAGATTTACTGCTTGGTGTGGAGTTTTATAATAGCTATTTGTGGGACTATCATGTGTACATTTTCGTAACTACCATTTTTTCTCTTTTTAGCTGCTATACTTTGAGCAAGAAGAGAATGGTGGATTGAGCCTTGCATTACAGGTAATGGGGTCTAGTAAAAAGAAATGAACCTGGTATATTGATTTTCCTTGTACTATGTAAAATATTAGAAGGAACAGAACAATACTCTCATTATTTTTCTCAGATAATATTTGAGGATTTTGATGTTGTTGTAGAAATTCCAATCTCCCATGATTGATGTAATTTTTTATTTATCTCAACAGGAGGACAGTATAAAAGCTGGAAAAGTTACCTCAGCAGGCATGTTTTTTCTGGGCTTCACTGTTTACCGCTTTGAGCAAAATAACTCGGTAAGATTGCTACCTGACTGACTGGCGTCAAAATTTCTTTAAACATTGTAACAATGACCATTCTCTATATTCAGATGTCAGCTGCAAAAGACCCTGACTCAGCATTTTTCAAGAAATTGGATGGATTCCAGCCGTGTGAGATAAATGAACTAAAAGCTGGCACTCATGTATTTGCTGTCTATGGTATACTATCCCCTTTCATGTCTATGATTGTTGCATATACTAGCATGTGCATTGGACAGTTACTAAATTTTATTTTTTGATTAATGCAGGTGATAATTTTTTCAAAAGTGCAAGCTACACGATAGAGGTCATGTGTGCTGAACCTTTTTCAGAGGAGAAGGAAAAGCTAAAAGATGTAGAAGCTAAGATAATCACTAAGCGAGCTGAGCTCTCCAAATTTGAGTCTGAATATAGAGAAGTATTGGCAAAATTTACTGAGATGACAAGCAGATATGCACAAGAAATGCAAGCAGTATGTTCAACCCTTCTCCCACCGCTAATTTGTGTGAAGCTGTGAACATTTTATTTAGGGGGAATTTCATGTATACCACTCAAAAACCTCGAAATTACATATCCCCCCCTCTAAAATTCATAATATCATATTTTTCTAATAAAGGTAAACGAGGTAATTTATAAGTTTAGAATGAGTTTTAATAGAAAAGTAGATAAATTGGGTAAATTTGTGAGTTTTTGAAATTTATAAGGGTAAATATGATATTATGAATTCTAGAGGGGGAGGGGGATATGTAATTTAAAGTTTTTGAGGGGTATACATAAAATTTCCCCTTTTATTTAATTTCCTTCTGTGGGCTCGTGTGCTCTTGCGTGTGGATATTATATTATATTAATACTTGTTATGATGAAATGTACTAAGCGTGTTACATGAATTGTGCAGATAGATGAACTTCTTGGTGAAAGAAGCACAATTCATGCTGCCTACACAACGAACCCTGGTCTTAAAAGAAGTTCAAGTAGTATCAAGGTCAAGAACTCTGCAAAGGGGCCGAAGAGTGGAGAGGAGGATGAGGAAGACAGCGGAAAGGAGACAAAAGAGAAAGACAAAGAGAGAGTAAAGGATCGGTTGAGAAAGAAAAAATGGTTCAACATTCATGTTAAAATGGACAGGAAGAAGCCCTGCTGATTAAATTAAACTTTTTGTAAGTTGATCCTTATCTTCTTCTTTTTTAAATAAAGGGCCCCGGTATACCCCTGCATCTTCTTTAGATACTTTTTGCAAGAGTTGAGCATTCGTGTCTCCGTAGAGAGACAGGACTTGTGCCACTGCGCTAAGCCTCTAATTCTAAGTTGATCCTTGTCGATGGTTTAAACAAGAAACTTGGCCTATTTGCTTTTTCTTCTACTGTTTTCTGAGGAAAACCATAGAAGCTAATGCATATTTTCTGAGTGATAGTGTCTGGTGGTGCCCCCTTACATGTTAGGTACGTATCAAATGAGAGTTTGGCTAAGGTGCTATGGATAACATAAGATGTCTCGTGCTACTGCCTCGAAAATATATCAGACTGACTTCAAACGACGAATTGAATATGTTAAAACCGATATACTTCGTCATTGATGTGTTTACATGTAAAAATTATAAATTTTTTAGTTCATATAAAGTCAAGTGGTCAAAAAATGAATGTACTAAAATAAACTTAAAAATCATTTTTTTTTACCAACTTTATGGTAAATGAATTCGAGAATTTACAAGTTTTGTATGTAAACACATCAATGATGAAGTACATCAGTTTTAACGGATTAGATTCGTGAAGTCAATCCAATAGGTTTTTGAGGCAATAGCACAGAATGTCTTATGCTATATCCATAGCACCTTAAGATTCATCAAATGACCTTTTATAGTTGACTGTAGCCTAGAGAAAGGGGTTTCAGACCTTGTTATATACTTCAAACCATACTACAGATTTGCACTTTTGTATTGATTATATATTGCAAAAGTATACATTATATTTTAAACATGTAGAAGTAAATTGAAATTTTCATTAGGATTAATAAGTAATTTTTTTGTATTATAAGTTGTATATATTTACTTTACTTTAATCTGCTTTCATTTTTTTTTCATTCCACTTTTTAGAGGCTCTTTCATGGCAAGTGGCACATTTTGGAATTCCGATGTTTGTCGGCCTTCTTCCTGAATTTTTTTTCCTCGATCAGGAGTTTAGCATGAAGAATTGATGTAAAGGAAAGTTAAGGGGGGTTCATTTTAAGATATGCTAGCCTCTCTTTAAATTAAGGAAGTGCTTTCCTTGCATGTATATGATATATGATAGACTCCTAGCTTGTATCAGTACCAGATCCTTTCATTTAAAAGATGGTAGCGTTAGTTTTGCAAACTTTCAATTGAAATTTGATTATCCTTCTGTTGCAATGTTTTGTTAATGACGTCGTTATTGGAAAGCGACGATATCATATAGAAAAGAAGGGTACAGAATTTAAATGAACAGAACAGTATTATAAAAAAAATGATTTTGTTTTCCACAAAGAAAAAGAAACCGGCGGTTAATGAAAATGAAATAAAGAAAAGTATTATTAATAGTAACACAAGTTTGGCAACTTGTCTGATGTGGGTTTCAAAGATGTTCTTTGAGTTCTTATAATATTTTATAAGTCATGGCGTATTTTTTTTTTTTTATAATTGTGTTAGCGGGTTTCTTAGATCCTGGCAACTGACTACTGATTATGACATGGAGAAATTTAATTATGCACGCTCCATCAAGTATAGAGAGTTGTGTTTATCACAATTTGAGGACTTCTATTTATTTCCGAGTGCTATATTTATTTGTACGAATTAATCGTGGCTGACCACATGATCAATGTAGCATTCAATTTTTTTTTTAATCAAGCGTGCATTTATATAACTATTTAAAAATTGAGAAATGTCATGGTACCCTGAGCCATCATATCCGAGCGCGTCTCCCAAGTAGTTTAACATAAAAAAACTTACAATGTTATCTAACTTTCATTTTCAGCGCTAATATCAAAACATTTAAAGCTATGTTTATAACATTTTATAATGCTACTCACAAGCATGTAAACCTCCGTCTGAAAGTATTAAAATTCTAAATCTGTATAATTTTAACTTCTAACTACTTTTGTCTTCAAGCTAAAAACGGAAAGATTCATTTCACTCATTCTTTTTTTATTTTTTCTCTGATCATTATAATTTATTTTCCCGATGATCTGTGATGAATTTTACGAATCTAAAAATACGAACGTTTTCTATTCAATTTTATCTTTCAAATAAGATCCATGAAGAAATACTTTTGAGTAATTTTAAAGTCATTTTTTTTTATTTATTTTTAAAGTAAAACTCATGAGCACTTTAAATTTTCAAGTTTTGAAATCTCAGTCTGCAACTATTAAAATTTTCAAGACTTTGTACATGAGATTTATATGCTTTGTAAATGAAGTGTTATTGTTGAGATTTATATGCTTTGAAATGTTATTGTTGAGGTTTTAATTCTTTGTACATGAGGTTTATATGCTTTGTAAATGCAGTGTTATTATTGAGGTTTATGTGCTTTGAAATGTTATTGTTGAGATTTATATGCTTTGAAATGTTATTGTTAATGTTTTAATTCTTTCTATATGAGGTTTATATGCTTTGTAAATGCAGTGTTATTGTTGAGGTTTTAATTCTTTGTACATGAGGTTTATATGTTTTATTCTAGAGATTTAAAGTGTTATTAATGGAGTTTATGTGCTTGTACATGAGGTTTATATGCTTGTAAACAGAGGTTTAAATTATTTTGAAACAAAAAAAAAAAAAACTGAAAGTCACAAAGATTTAAAGTGGTAAAAAAAATTACGACACAAATATAACTCGAAAGTTATTCTTCATGGATCTCATTTGAAAGAGAAAATTGAATAAAAAACGTTCATATTTTTAGATTCGCAAAATTCATCACGGATCATCGAGAAAATTGATGAGAATGATCAAAGAAAAAATTAAAAAAAGTGGGTGAAATGAATCCTTCCATTTTTTGCTTGGAAACAAAAGTAGTTAGAAGTTAAAACTATACCGATTTAAAATTTTAATGCTTGTAGACAGATATTTAAATACTTGCGAGTAGCATTGTAAAATGTTATAAACAGAGCTTTAAATGTTTGGATATTAGCGCTGAAAATGAAAGTTATATAATATTAAAAGTTTTTTTTTTCTGTTAAACAATTTAGGGGACACGCTCGAAAATTTTGTTTGAGGTATAATTATCATACTCCTTAAAAATTTCATATTTTCAATGCCTCCCTGTGAAGGAGGCATTGTTATAGGAAATAATGGAACCAAAGAAGAAAAACAGAGAACACAGAAAAGCTCGTGTTTCATTAAAAACACACACAAACACACAAACCTTGTGAATTATAAAATTGTAATCCAAGCTCGACAATGGTAATCTGCGTTTCTGCTACAAAAATTCTGAACTAAAAATCATTGATTATTTGCTGCACTTGCGATGTAATTAACAATAATAACGACATTACGGGCAACAATTCACAACACGATAAACAATTTTAAACATTGTTAGAAAAATATTTTCTTTTTGTCAAATGTTTCTCTTCATGATAATATTTATGATATGCTTTATGTAGAGAGATGGTTGAAGGCATCGCACCGGAGCCTGACCTCGCCTTTCCGGCCTGTCTTGATACCGAGCACACTGAGTTTCTCCATTGCATGTGCAAAATCATTGAAGAAAGCCGTCTGGTTCGATGCATACCGCTGCACAATTGGCTTCGTCCGTTTGTCTTGGAACAAGGCCTCGTCAATCCTCAGAAGACCCAGTCCCTTCTCTATATTTTTGTAGTAGAAATTGTCGAACTTTCCGGGTGTCATGATGTCGTTAAACGTTGCAATGGTCGGATCGGACTTCCACTTTGCGCATGCCGCTTGGAGCCCCTTCGCGTACCTCGGGTCCATTGATGGGTCAAAGGCCTTGGGGCCTCCGTGCTTGTAGTTGTATAAGCGGTCGATGTACTCCTTGCAATGAGAGAAACCAATGGTGTGTGCTCCGGTGAGAGCGACGAGTTCTTGCACTGTAAAGCCGTTCTTTTCAAAAACACCTATAATTTCAGTCATGGTTTGGTTCGTCAGGGGAATGTGGCCTTTGGCGGAGGAGGCAGTTGATGTCAGCGAATCTTTGCGGCCAAGACGCACCGTGTAGAAGGGCCCGCCTACCATTGATATAAGATCTCGTGTGGCCAGAGCAAGGATGTCAGAACAGGAGACAATCCCTGCAACATTACAAAATTAATTCACAAGTTAATATAGACAAACAGATAAGGATCAAATTAAGTAGCAAGTAAGTACCCGGGCATTCGAGCTCTAGCGTGGTCTTGGCACGGATGACGAGATCAAAGGCATCGCCGGGGAGGGAGAGGTTGACATCAGCATCGCGCTCTGCCGTGTTGAACCGGTTGCTGCTAATGAGAGTAGATGCATCGCAGCCAGAAACAAAGCAGTCGTGGAAGAAGACACGGAGCGTGCCGGCGGCGGTTGTCGGGTTGGACAGTTGCTTGCTGGTCACGGCTTCGGATATGATCTTCTCCATGCTGGGGCAGGTCTTCTTGTAATAGTTGACCGTGAGCTTGGCATCGGCTGAGGAGAGGCAAGCAACAGCCACTGCTACAACGAGCAAGGTCGTGAAGGCGTAGTGGCGCCGCGCCATTTTGGTTCTTTCTTTTGAGATAGCGGCGTGGATGGGAAATATGTTTAGCTTGATAATGGGGGAAGATCGATGGGGGTATCCTCTCAAGAGGTGAGAGGAAGGGAGAAGAAAGGCGTGTGATTAGAGAATTGACAGAGAGGATTCTGTTTTGGAGGTGAGGAGAGAATAGAAAGAGGATTCAAAGGACCGGAGTGGTTTAAGGAGGTACAAACTGCACTGCTCAAGTTTAAATTTAGAGCTCTTCTTGACAGCGCACACACATTTAATTTCATCAATGGTTTCTAACTGTTTTCCTTTCCTCAAATTGGCAATTTCTTACCTCCTTAATGTAGTAAGCCAAGTAGGGGTGTCAACGACGGATACTGTAAAAGTCGGTGGAAGAAATGTAGCTCAAATTTAAAAATCAAGGTTCAACATGTAAAGTATGAATTCAAATTCTTCGAAATAGAAAAGAGCAATGCGAGTAACTCTGATTTTTCTTATTTTAATTGAAAATTGAAGTACCATATTTATTGAAAAACTCGTATAGAGATTTTCAATTCCAAGTTCAAAAATGAAGAGAAATAAATAAAAGTTCAGGTTATTATTCATTTCAACTAAAAAATATGGATATTAACGAAGGTTCCGATTTTTTTAAAAATACCCAAAAAATTATTATTTTATTAAAAATAACCAGGTTTTGGATGAAATTTTAAAAATACCCAGGCCGCAGATTTTTTCTGTGCTCCGATATTTTTATTCCGGGCCGCAGAAAAAATTTGCGCCTCGAAATTTTTTTTTTTTTTTTTTAGAATTTTTTATTCCGAGCGCAGATTTTTTCTGCGGCCCGGATTTTTTTTTTTTTTTTTGAGAGTTTGGAGAAAAAAAAATCCATTATGTATATGTATATGTATATGTATATGTATATGTATATGTATATGTATATGTATATGTATATGTATATGTATATGTATATGTATATGTATATGTATATGTATATGTATATGTATATGTATATGTATATGTATATGTATATGTATATGTATATGTATATGTATATGTATATGTATATGTATATGTATATGTATATGTATATGTATATGTATATGTATATGTATATGTATATGTATATGTATATGTATATGTATATGTATATGTATATGTATATGTATATGTATATGTATATGTATATGTATGTATGTATATGTATATGTATATGTATATGTATATGTATATGTATCTATATGTATATGTATATGTATATATATGTATATATATGTATATATAAATATACAAATATATGTACATATATATATACATATATGTGTATATAATATTTATGTATATGTATATGTATATGTATATAATATTTATGTTTATGTATATGTATATGCATATAATATTTATGTTTATGTATATGTATACACATATATACACATATAAACATATACATATATTATATACACATATATACATATACATATACATATACATATATTATACACATATTATATTATATATACATACACATATATTATTAAAAAAAATCAGACCATGGATATTTTCTTTCTCCAAACTCTAAAAAAAAAAAAAAATATACATATACATCTACATATACATAGACATAAACATAAATATTATATACATATACATAAACATAAATATTATATAAATATACATAAATATTATATACATATACATATACATATACATAAATATTATATACATATATATGTATATTTATATATACATATACATATATTATACATATATTATAAAAAAAAATGAGTTATACATATATTATATACACATATATACATATACATATACATATACATATACATATACATATACATATACATATACAGAGATATACATATACATATATATACATATACATATACATATACAGAGTTAGGCTGGGGTGCTATGGATAGCATAGTGGCCTCTATGCTACGGCTCAATATTCGAGTTTTCAAAATCCAAACGGTCGATCCGAACCGTTCATCTTATTCTCCATATTAATATCTGCTTGGAGACCAAATTTTATAATTTTGTGAATTTTTTTACTATTTATTAAGCCACTTTGAAAATCGCTAATCCAACGGTTTTACTGTTTTGTGCAGCCACCGTTGGATCAACAATTTTGTAAAATACTTAATAAATAGTAAAAAAATTCAGAAAAATGTAAAATTTGGTCTCCAAGCAGATATTAATATGGAGAATAAGATGAACGGTTCGGATCGACCGTTTGGATTTTAAAAATTCAAATATTGAGCCGTAGCATAGAAGCCACTATGCTATCCATAGCACCCCAGCCTAACTCTACATATACATATACATATACATAGAGTAAGGCTACTCTACTTTGCAAAGTAAAACACCTCTTGTGCTTTGCATTTCAGACCATTGGATCTACTTCAAAAGCTGTGCAAATCAGATTGATTGGATTTCAATTTTTTCGGAACTGGACCCTCCATTTCATTAAACCCTCCCTCCAGTGACCTCTCTCTCTCTCTCTCTCTCTCACGCGACCCAAGCGATTTCACCCCAATCTCTCTCGGCGCCACCTCCACCTCCAGCGACAAACTCCTCCCTCTCGACGCCACCATCTTCCCGATCCTCTCCTTCTCCAGTGACCTCTCTCCTCTCGGCGCCACCTTCTCCACCGATAACCACTCCTCTCGGCACCACCTTCTCCACCGATGAATATATGCAGCTGTGTGTTTGAAAACTGGTACGAGTGATGTATGTAGCCCGTTTCATTACAGACTTGTGCCTTTTATGGTTGTCAGTTGTTGTTTTGATGAACTTCTTTTATTTCTCTTGTTATGATTTAGGTCTATCAGGTGTGCTAAGGGTTTTGGTTTGTAATGGATTCTAGTTTCTTTAATAAAACATGCTCAAAAGCCTTTTTAAAAAAAAAAAATACTGGTACGAGGAATTTCTGTAGTTGTAGTTTGCATTTATGAATACTAGTATGCTACGCTACTGAATGTAAAAATAAAATAGTTTTAGGTTGACTATTATTTGACTCTGTAATTGATTGCCATATAAATCCATGTACAGACAGATTGTAAATACAATAAGAAAATACAAGATCATTCAAATATCTTTGTTGCTATTCTTGTTTTATGTTGAAATCCAAGTTTCATTTTGTTAAAGTTCATCTGTCTTTAAACGTGGCTAAGTCAATGAATTTATTAATTTCTTACGAATAATTAAGATTGGTTGGGCTTATTGTAGTTTATATTTCAAGGTTTTTAAGGTCTTTTTATTAATTAAGATTTGTTGGTAATTTGTAAAGGGGGAAGATGGTGTTTCATGTGGTAATGAAACCTGTAGTGTCATGGTGGTGTTATTTTTTGCCAAAAAAAAAAAATCTTAAATTAAAACAATTACCTTGACAGAAGAATTATTGTTTTGTGACTAAAAGAGAGACAAAGTATTTGTAACTAAAAGGTTACACCTAAAATACCTAAAATGAACAACATGACTTAGCAACTCTAATTTATTTATTGCAACATGTCTTCATCGTGTAAAGGTAAAGATATTTGATAATATAAGAAGCAAGCATTTTATAATTAGTACCATGTACCAAGCATAAAAAAGAGACCATGTACCAAGAATAAAAAAGAGCAAGCATTTAGAAAGGACCAGTTTTAATTTTTTATTTTTTATCATCTGATTGCAATTTTAATGAACAATATAAATTAAACATGCTTTCAACATATTGCAAGTTTAAGCACAACATGTTTAGAAGAATATATTGTATTATCCAAAGTATTCAAACATTTACATCCAATTAACTCTTGCTTCCAATTGCCACATCAAATTGAAAAACATATCAGTTTAAACAACAATTAATCGTATTACAACTCTCTTTACATCAAATTAACTCTTGCTTCCAATCGCAACATCTTTCACATGCCGCTTCCCATTTATCAGAATTTGTTCAGCAAAGTCGACACGTATCAGTTTGAATTGATAATGCTGCTTCATATTGAAATCCAATTAGCTCTAACCAAGATTGGGGAAATAAATTGTTCTTACGGCTTCAAACTGGAGCCCAAAAACCGATAGAATGAAGCAGCACATATTGGAGTGACACAGCAAATAATACCTAAAAAAGGCACAAAATCTATTAAACTAACACATCATATACAGTCTGGAGCAAGGTATCAACAGCAGTGCCAACCCTTCATTATTAAAAAAAAAATAATAATAATAAAGTTCTTAACATAACAAGATCCTTAAAGGGACTCACAATGGAGCAATATTATCATGCTTTTATAAAGAGAAGCACTTTTGCTAGAACTGCTGAACCACTGTTGATTCCTTCTGAAAGAGAGTTCACAGTGGCTTTCTTGTACGCCGGTTCTACTATGTTAAAACCAACAATAATTAGTTTTCAATGGTTAAAAAAATATTGTACATGTTTGAATTCAATGGACGAAAAGAACACTTACACCTGACTTCACTCAAGTTTAAGGCTGTTGATGCTAACCTCTTGTTTCACACCTTAGCAAAGGTTACAAAAGAATATAAGAGGTGATCAATAGAAAACATATCCAATTTAATCTAGTGGAATTCAGTATGGTAGAATACCCCTTTACCCAATTTTGCCCGTAACCCAAATCAAGCCCTATTACCATTGATTAATCTGATGCAACAATGTATAGAAGATGCCATAAACCCAGATATAAAGCTACTCTACACCTGAATGGACAAAAACACTTCATCCAATTTCACAGGTGCTAATGAACGACTAATTTCAACAAAAATCAACAAACCAATTTCTTTGCAAACAGATTTCAAAATTTCAGCAAACCAGTCTGCAATTAGAAGTTTTTTGCTATGAATTATAAGAAAATTAGAGAAAACAACTTCTGAGGGAGAGAGCTTACCGAAACCCTAGGTCTGGGCGACTGTCGCTGGAGAAGGAGAGGAGTGGTTATCGGTGGAGAAGGTGGCGCCGAGAGGAGAGAGATCACTGGATAAGGAGAGCATCGGGAAGATGGTGGCGCCGAGAGGGAGGAGTTTGTCACTGGAGGTGGAGGTGGCGCCGAGAGAGTTGGGGGTGAAATCGCCTCTCTAAAGGCTGGGTCGCGTGAGAGAGAGAGGGGTCACTGGAGGGAGGGTTTAATGAAATGGAGGGTCCAGTTCCGAAAAAAATGAAATCCAATCAATCTGATCTGCACGGTTTTTGAAATACATCCAATGGTTTGAAATGCAAAGCACAAGAGGTGTTTTGCTTTGCAAAGTAGAGTAGCCTTACTCCATATACATATACATATACATATACATATACATATACATATACATATACATATACATATACATATACATATACATATACATATACATACATATACATATACTTACACATACATACACATACACATACACATACACATACACATACACATACACATACACATACACATACATATATATACATATACATGATGGATATTTTTTCTCCAAACTCCAAACTCTAAAATAAAAAATAAAAAATATAAAAAAAAAATCCGGGCCGCAGAAAAAATCTGCGCTCAGAATAAAAAATTCTAAAAAAAAAAAAAAAAAAATTTCGGGGCGCAAATTTTTTCTGCGGCCCGGAATAAAAATTCCGGAGCACAGAAAAAATCTGTGGCCTGGGTATTTTTAAAATTTCATCCAAAACCTGGTTATTTTTAATAAAATAATTATTTGTTTGGATATTTTTAAAAAAATCGGACGAAGGTTTAACACAAGAATACAATACTATTTTATGTATATGGACAAAACACCTGCTATAATAAAAATTGGCTATAGATGTGTCATTAAGTACATGAACATATGATCAGATTGTACGATAAAAATCAAATAATTCCTTTTAAGAAAATCAAAGTTTAATTTGAACTAATTTAAATCGAACTGTCATCAAATTATGATAATACGCTGGCACTACAATCGCAATGCAACAAATTACACGGCCATTTTTATTAATAACCCAAAAAAAAAGTTTTTTACAAAAGTAACCCCAAAATCTGAGTTTTTCCAAATATAACCAAACCGCCAGGCATGCTGGCGGTCCACTTCTATAGCGGACCGCTAGGCACACGGGCGGTCTGCTGGCGGTCCGCTTTTTTTTTTTTTTCTTAATATTTTCATTTGTGAAGTTTTAGTTTTGCTTAGAGTATTTGCCAAAAAATAAAACATTTGATATATTTATAAGTGATGTCGTAACTCTTTATAACTTTCAATTGATTTGTCAGTTGGATATCACAAGTCTAAAGATAACACTAATTAAGGACTTGGCCTTGATTCAAAAAATTTCAACCTCTGACAGCTTGTTGATCTTCTTCTCTATATTTATGGTACTAAAACAATAGTTTAGAGATACTAAAATATGTTCAAACCTCAAATTAGATCTCTGTCCATGCACAAAGCACCCTAGACTGACCTCTGGTATGGTACCAAGTCCAAACTCAGCAGCCAAGCACTAGGCAAAAGCTGCTGGTATAGTGCAATGCACTAAAAACATTAAATTTGACCTCTGTTGGTAAATCAGCAAGTCTGGACTGATACAGGGACCAAACTGAAAAAGTTATTACACCAGCATGTAGAGCATTAAAAAATACACAGAATTGATACAAATTTCAATTTATTTGGATTTTTCTACAATTAAACAACATCACTTATAAATATATCAAATGTTTTATTTTTTGGCAAATATGATGCAATATGGTCCTGCGCATGCTTCACGAAAAAGGGCGTAACTTTTGATCCGTCCGTCGGATCGGGCTGAAATTTTGACAGGAACTCCACAGCCCAAAATTTTAGTTTCGCGCATGCAATATGATTCGTTTCGCCCATTTTTGGGCTCAGATTCGTGATCCGAGTCTTTCTTCATGGACTTTTGGACCTTTCTTTATAATTTTAGAGTTTTTAGGGTCTTTTATGTTTTTTTTTTTATGTATTTTCTGTTTTTAGGGTTTGTATTTAAACAGACGTCATGTCTTTTGGCAGAAGTTAGTTCTTGATGTATCAGTTTTATTAAAGAATTGAGAATCTGTGTGATCTCAGAACCAAATCTATCTTTCCATTACTTTTTTTTTCCAATTTCTTGATCGTTCGTGCATCAGCAAATACCCTAAGCAAAAAAAACTAAAACAAATGAAAATATTAAGAAAAAAAAAAAGCGGACCGCCCAGAACGCTGGCGGTCGGGTCCCTAGCAGACCGCCCGTGTGCCTGGCGGTCCGCTATAGAAGTGGACCGCCAGCATGCCTGGCGGTTTGGTTATATTTGGAAAAACTCAGATTTTGATGTTACTTTTGTAAAAAACTTTTTTTTTTTGGTTATTAATAAAAATGGACGAATTACAAATGCTGACTTTAAATAAAGGGGGAATTTCAATGTATACACCTAAAAAACCTCAAAATTTCATATTTTCTTATCAAAAATTCATAATATCATATTTATTCTTCTAAATTTCAAAAACTCAAAAATTTATCAAATTTATTGACTTTTCTATTAAAACTTATTTTTAAAATTATAAAGTAACTATTTTACCATTTATTAAAAAAAATATGTAGTGTGTTTACGAGAACTTTTTAGTATTCTAATTGATCAGTTTTGATAGCAAATTAGTGTTCATTTTCTTAGGGTGTGCTATGTAATTAAGGGTGAAAACCCTCATTAATGGAAGGGAAAGGAAGAAGCTTACTCCGAACGGTGATCTTTACACCCCGATTTGGGGTGAAGATTGTCGCCAAAAATCAGTACGTGTTCACCTCCGCTTCCTTTCCGCTTCTTCAGTTCTAGAACAGGTGAAATCTTCGGGCAATTGCGGTCTGAGGCATGGTTCCCCTCTGCACAATGTTTGTTCCTTCCTCTCCTTCCGCGTAACCCCAATTGGAGCACACCCTTACTTGTGAGTTGTGACCCAGACACAAGTATGCGCCTATATACTATTGTGCATGCGCCTAAATACTATTGTGCATGCGTCACAAAAAGAGAAATGAAGTATTTGTCCTAAAAAAAACCGATTAATTAGAAGACGAAGCATTTTTCTTATAAAAACTACATATTTTAATTTTTTAAATAAATGATAAAATGAATATTTTATATTTGAAATGAGTTTTAATAGAAAATTAATAAATTGAATAAATGGATGAGTTTTTGAAATTTAGAAAGGTTGAAATATCATATTAGGAATTTTTGACGGACATACATGAAATTCTCCCTAAATAAATATATGTGCAAAACTTAAAGAGCAAAAATGCAAAATTTACGCTGCAGCTGGAAGTAGGGGTGGCAACGAGTTGCTAAAGAGCGAGCTAGGTCACACTCGTACTCGGCTTGTTGGTGTATCAAGCTGAGCGAGTGAGTTTGAATTTTAGCTACCAAGCTCAAATTATTGCTCAAGACCGATTCGTGGCTTGTCCGAGCGAGCCGAGCTAGCTCGTTACTAGCTTGGCAGATTTATAAATTTGTATATTTTCTTTCCTGCTATATCTTAAATTTTCATAACACATCTTATCAATTATGGCTAAAACAAAATAATATTTATATAACTAATTACTGAGGAATACTCTTAATTCAATTATAATTAAGCAAATCAACTACTATAAATTAACTTTACAGCTAAATTCATACATACAAATATATCAAAATCCTAAATTCATACAAACATATTCACAGAATAAATTCATGCATACCAAATCAAACAAATTCATAGAAATTAACTTAATTGCTTATAATTAATTCACACATATTCCATACAAAATTACCAATCAACTTAAACACAGTCCAAAGTGCAATTGTCATAACATTGACTATAACATCCATAGACCATAATATCCCTAATCTAAAGTGAACGGATCCGATTAAACTATTAAACTATGTATATTAAATAGCTCGCTAAATACCGAGCTGGCTCGTGCCGAGCCAGGCCAAACTCAAACTCATTAATTCTGGCTCGAGTATGTAGTGAGCGAGCTAATTTTAACTCGATCCACTAACGAACGAGCTGTTACCGATCGAGTCACGGGCGAATACCAAGCGGGCCACGAGCCACGAGCTTTTTTGCCAGTCCTAGCTGGAAGTGACTCCCCACTGTCCCTAGAGCGATGGATGCATGCATTATACCTGCATGTACTGGTTAACAGTCTTGTTTAAACTGTACTCTAGTATAATTGTATAAAAGGAAAATTAGATTCATGTCACTCCAAATCTCTGAATTTAGAAAAATGTCACTTCAAAGTTTTCATTTTGCTAAATGCCACCCCAAATCTCATATATTCAGAAAAATGCCACCCTATACAAATTATTATACATTTGTATTTAAAAATAAACATAATATATTATATTTTGAGTAGTATTTTCGTATATTCCAATAATACCCTCACCGTCTCCTCTCTTCCCCGTCTTCTTTCCTCCCAGTCGATCCTCTCCTCTCTTCCGTCGAGCCTCTCCTCTCAGTTTTCCTATTTATTGCAATATTACGAATAAATATGTACTGGTTCCTGATACACTGGTACAATGTGCTCGGTGTTGGCATAAGATGATTCAATCACAGAAACAAAAAGGAATGAACGACTATCACTGGTCATTACCTATAATTCATGAATCAAGCAAAACAATTAAATTCAAATGAGTCACGATAATAGGCCTGATATCAAGCTACAAATATTATACTTTCACTTGAGACCCAACCATTAATATAGAAATGAGTCATGACAGAATCGGTCTCAACCATTAATATAGAAATGAAGTATCGCCTCCTCCAAGAGTCATGACAGAATCCTTCATGAGTCATGACCGAATCCTTCATGCAATTTACATTCCATAATTGAGGAAGGACTCACATTAGAGGAATGGCGGAGAGAAGAGGAAGGGCGGAGTGGAGAGGAGGCACGCGAGCCCAAGGTTGCCAATGGAGAGGAGGCGAGCAGAGGTTTAGGGTTGGCATTTCATCTGTTTCATAGCTTCGTTCTGGTAGAAGGAAATTTGGATCCCTATACTTCTAAATTTCTGAGGAGAAAAGGAAATTTGGATCAAGGTTATTTTGGTAATTTCAATTATTACGTAAATTGTTAAATTAAAATTATACATTAATACTATATTGGTGACATTTTTCTGAATATATGAGATTTTGGGTGACATTTAGCAAAATGAAAACTTTGAAGTGACATTTTTCTAAATTCAGAGATTTGGAGTGGCATAATCTAATTTTCCCTTGTATAAATGGGTAGATATTTTAACAGAGTAATTTTAGCTTCATGCAGCGCAAAACCCATACGCAGCTCTGGTTTGATTTAGTCTGTGTGCTGTCTGAAGCCAATACTACTCTGTTAAAATCTTAGCCCCTGCTCATTACGTGGCCACGTCAGCAGCTTTTTCAAATTCTCATTGGCTGTCTCTCCGGCGTTGGCGTCACTCACTCTATCGTCTGGTCCCTCTCGCGGAGTTCGTTATCAATTCAACAAGTCACATTTTTGGGTGGGGTCCACTTGTCTGTGACTATGCCTACCCCCAGACCCCAGTTAAGACCAAGGGTCGGACGGGGTCACATGGACATCTATCGGGCAAAGAGTTTAACATAGCACTTTTGGCTTCATGCAGTGCACGGACAATAGAATCAAAACAGCTGCATATTGCTCGTGCTCTGTTTGAAGCCAAAAAAACTCTGTTACAATCTTTACCCCTTCTATTCGAATTTAACGAAGCAATCGAAAGTTCGAAACCTTCTCTGCTCTCTTGCCGGCACAATTAAGGCTTCAAGGAAGAACAGACGAACAGCAATAGGTTAGTATATCAAAGGAGAGATAGATCGAATTACAGCGATCCATGGGGTCTTCTCGATGCGAGAAGAGATTTGTTGTTGCGTTGCTTGTGTTACTTCTCTTTGCATTTGTAAATAGCAGGGGTAGTGCCTTCACCCATAAAAAGAAGGTGCAGATGAGAGAGAAGGTTCGAAAGATGTAAGTTTATTATTCCATTTTCTCTCTCTCTCTCTTTTAAAAAAAAACATTGCTCAAATGGGTTCTAATTGTCAGTACGATATGATTTCTTCTTTTCTCAGGTTTTACCATGCTTACGATAACTACATGGCACATGCTTTTCCGGTTTGTATCTTTCTTTTTTAGCTATTGTGCCAATAAATTGTGCTTGATCAGTTGATCTCGTGCTAATTAAGTGCTTTTTTTGGTTACAGCATGATGAGCTGAAACCACTTACGAAGACTTTCACGGATTCCCTCAGTGAGCTCGGAAATCTAAATGTAATCAGCTGTTCACAGTTAATATTTTGCATTTCAAACATAATTGAAGTGGGCGGATTTTACTGGGGAATAATTGAATAGGCAAATTGGTAAAAAGGGTTAAATGATAGTAATGCTAGTTTGCTTCCAATTGATTCGGTTTCTGTTGTTGTTTGATGATCTCCCTGTTTGGAGACAAATCAATTACTACAGGAATGGGGATTCAAACAAGGATATTTCCAAATAAAGACTGAAAATCAACCTTTTTGAGCAATTCCTCCAAAAATTTGTGTGGTTGCAGTCCCTTCAAAGCTTAGCTAAACTAGAACACCAATTTTGGAGCAGTTGCTCAATTAAATTAGGGTAATCTAGATCTGACTCAGTTTACTTCCCAGTTAAATCTGCCTTGAGGAGATTTTTTGTGATGCTTAAAACTTATTTTCCCTCATCACAGCTTGAGTACCTGCCACAAAATTACAATGGATCAGCCTTGTCCTTAATTGAATCATTGTCGAGGTATACTTTCAGATGAAACTAATTTGCTTAAACTTATACGAGTAGTGTTAAAATGACCCATTGTTTTCATGCCCCAATCATACCTCACTTCCTTATCTCTGTTTTCAAAGTCCAAATAGTCGATCCGAACTGCTCAACATGATCTCCATATTAAAATGTGTTTGGAGACCAAATCTTCCGAAAAAAGTGATTTTGTACCTATATAAAAAATAGTAAAAAATTTCCAAAAATAATATAAATTTTGGTCTCCAAGCACAGTTTAATATGGAGATCATGTTGAGTGGCTCAGGTCGACTGTTTGGATTTTGAAAACTGAGATAAGAATATGAGGCCTAATTGGAGCACAAAAACAATAGGGCATTTTAACCCTACTCATCTTATATTATAGTTGTGCGATATGTGTTTCAGCTTGCCCCCCACATTTTTCTTTCTTTAGGTGATATAGTTTTTGTTTGGCTTATGCAGTCTTATTGTATTAGGTAACTTTACTGAGTTCGAAAGAGGAGTTATCTGGCTGTCAGAGAACCTTACATTTGATGTGGATGCTCGTGTAAATTTGTTTGAGGTAAATATGTCAGTGAACCTTAAATTGGCTGTCAGAGAACCAAAGTTTTTCCAACTTTTTGTTAAATGTTTGGAATCACAGTTGGTACAAAAAAAAAAAAAAACTGGTAAATACCAGTACAACACCTGTTAAGTGTGCAGTTAAACAGACCATAATGGGACATAGATTTCATTAACAGATATAGCTGGGAAAATATTGTAGCATGAAAGGCTATATGTAACAGTTCGCACTGGTATTTGACCTGACCAAAACAGTAGTAGAGTTTGGGTATCTCACCTGACCTTGCTGCCAATCAAGCTCTAATAAATATGTTCTATGACATCTCTTTTGTTTTTTCTTTCCTTTTCTCTTTGATGAACAGTGTAACATAAGAGTTCTTGGGGGCTTAATCTCAGCCCATATTCTTGCTTCTGAGAATAAAAGTTTGTTTACTAATAGTTTGTATGATGAACGCTTACTCCATCTTGCCCAAGATTTAGGCCAGCGGTTCCTACCAGCATTTGAAACTCCTACTGGTTTACCATATGCGTTGATTAATCTCAAGGTGATTTTATGAAATATTATTCCATTTCATTTTATGAAATATGTGGCGAAATACATATTTATAAAGGTATTTTGTGCATTAGGTTCTTAGACTAATGTCAGTAGTAAGGTGTAACTGAGCTAGTAGATATCAATATGGAGGATAGTTCCTTCTGTTGGCAAATATATTTGAACAGTATTTACATACTTTTGTTTATTTTGCCTTGTATTTTTTTTTCCTTCATGGTATAAGAAATATTTGTTTCTTCTTTGTTTATATGTAGCATGGTGTTATAGAGAATGAAACAACAGAAACGAGCACATCAGGATGCGGTAAGAAGATTAAAACACAATTTTATGAATTACATTTAAATCTCTTTTGATTTTCTTAAAATGGTAACTAATTTTTGTAGGCTCTCTGATCCTTGAAATGGGAGCTCTGTCACGTCTAACCGGTGATTCTAGATTTGAAAGAGCAGCTCTTCGCGCCTTGCGTAAATTGTGGAGTATGAGAAGTTCTTTGAACCTCTTAGGTACCACTCTCAATGTTTTAACGGGTGAATGGATAGAGTACTCATCAGGCATTGGAGCTGGTATGTTTCTCTTTCTATGTTTTTTTTTAGGAAAGAGATAGGGATCACGCCCTTCTCTTTCTATGTTTAATTTGGCAAGTTTGTTTATGTAGCGATAATTCTACTTTATATTGATTTTCTTGCATTTGATTTTAGGAGTTGATTCATTTTATGAGTACTTGATGAAAGCATACATCCTTTTTGGAAGAGACGAGTATTGGGATATGTTCCATTCGGCTTATCTCGCAGTTCAAAAGTACTTTCGGCATGGCCCTTGGTATATACTTCTCTTTTTGATTTAAATGTAATTATACTTATTTCGGATGAGAATGTTTCATTTTTTTATTTTTTAAACCAATATTTTAGGTATCACGAGGCTGATATGCGGTCCGGAAAAGCAACTTATTGGCAACTAACTAGCCTTCAAGCATTCTGGCCTGGGCTTCAGGTTGTTAAATCATTATCTTAGAATTAGAAACTTAATAATTTGCATATTTCTGTCCTAATTTTATATATTTCAAAAATAATCAGACTCTTGTAGGAGACATTTCAGCTGCTAATTTATCACACCGAGAGTTTTTCTATGTATGGAAGAAGTATGGTGTATTACCTGAAAGGTAATTTATATCTATACTGACGACAGCAACAGCAACAGCTGGCATAATGGTTATCAAAATGAAGATATAAATTTTTTTAGAGATATTCTCTATGATCTTGATAGTCTGTTTGATGAAATTTGTGAAACTTAATTGGTCATTAATTGAGCGATTAAAAAATTTACAGTTTACTTCTAGTTTTTATTTTGATGCTTTGCACAAATCTAAATCACCCTCTCCCCCCCAAAAAAAAAATCAAGCCGTTTGCTTTCAATCCAAATTGGACAGTCTAGATAGTACACATTACAACTGTGACAGCGAATGCAGACACCAATATGGCAATATCCCATTCCAATTCTTTTTTATAGGTATCTTTTGGAGCATGCTACATTACATCCGACAGAGAAATACTATCCATTGCGGCCAGAATTTGCTGAGTCTACATATTATCTTTATCAAGCAACAAAAGGTGCTAACTATATCCGTATTATTTATTACCCCTTGTTTCTTTTTTACCTATTTGTGGGTGCCCGTATGACCTATAGTATATTTATTTACCAGATCCATGGTACCTGGAGGTTGGAGAATCAATCATCTCCTCTTTGAACAACCACACGAAAGTAGATGGTGGTTTTGCAAGTGTTAGAGATGTTTCTACAATGAAACACGAGGACCATCAACACAGCTTCTTTCTCTCCGAGACGTGAGCTATATTGATTTATGTATATTCTTAAAATACGAAACAAACTCATAGTTATGTTTATATAATATAAGTTTTTCGGTTCAGATGCAAGTATCTATATCTTCTTTATGATGATTCATTCTTGGCTGGTCGAAATTTTGTATTCACTACTGAAGGCCATCCTCTCCCAGTGAGAAGCTTGTGGCATGAGAGACTTCCTATGACATATAATCCAAGCAACTGGACATCATCATTTAAGGCACTAGTTTGAAACTCTTCTTTCCGTATCTAAGTAACACTCAACATTGCTTGTACGTTCTACCCCCAAAAAAAAAAAAAAAACATTGCTTCTTTGTGCTCTTACAATGCTAGTTGGGTTGTTAGGACAAATATGTCAATGGTTTTGCATGAAAGTAGTTTTGCTGTTATAATCCAAATTTTTTTGTTCCTTGTTTTACCGGTGCACCACACAAGTGTTGGGGTGGGGGGGATTCACATCACTTGAGGTAACATAAATTTTGAGTTTAGATTCGGACTGTTTGATGTGCTTTGGCACAAATATTAAAATGGGGACTTTGCATTCTACCTCAGGCCGGATTGGCATGGATTCTGATTGGACCAACTGGATCTAAACTCAAATATTCTCTTACCTTCAGTGGATATGGATGGGGGGTTAGGAGGGGGGGGGGGCGAGGATTGAATATCAGAAATGAAGGTGGTATATCACTAACAACACCTCTCTAAACCATTTTGTTTGCACTACTATTTGTACCATGCAATTACATTCTTTGAAAAGAAAATTACATTTGTCTTTGTTATTTTGTAATATCTGACTACAGGATGACACAAAGGCAACTCGAGTAAGCGCTCTGGAATCACAAGTTTGCCCAGAAATGATATACGGATCTAAAGTTGAGAGTGCATGTCATGTGCCTGATCTGCGAGTAAACCACAGATGCACAAGCGATGCTGAGTGCGGGATTGATTCAACCAACTGTAGGAAAAGGACGTGCAGTGCAGCAAGCTATTGCGGCCTGTGGCCCTTTGTACACTAAACTGATAATCCTTCATATCAGGGCATGATTTTGTTTTCTTTTATTTCAGTACTTAATAATTCTTTCTGTGTAATTAGATGATAAACAAGTAAAGGACATAGTTAAATAGAAGATCCGGGCACCCATTTTTTTTCGTAATAGTTAATTTCAAGCGTAATTTAAGATGGAATCAGAGGAATGTTGAAGTATTTCTTTTTTTCATTTTTGTTTGTTTTATTCTTAATTTATATCGCCTAATCATAAAAAATATTAAAAAAATTCTGAAAAATTCTGAAAAAAATAGTAAAAAAATTTCAAAAAAAATGTAAAATTTGGTCTCCAAACACATATTAATATGGAGAACATATTGAGCACTTCAAATCAATCATTTGGATATGAAAAACGCAAAAATGATTTATAAGCATATGCTCTCATATGCTTATGGAAGTAGAGTAGCCAACCTCTATATATGTATATATATATATATATATATATATATATAATTTCGAGGAATGCTATGCAACGTATATTCCTTTTGATAGGACCATGCGCCCAAGACCATTATAGAATAAGTTTGGGGTCAAAAGAATAGCTTAGGAATAGGATCCCCCTTGCGGGATCAACCCAATAACAAACAAAAGGCCCAAGACCAAAAGACAAATTGGACCACGTATCGAACTCGGGCCGAGAAAGCGACGTCTTGACTAAAAGCCCTAGGGCTCGAGAACAGTTTCTGTGATGATAATGGCCTCGCAAGGCCTAGCCTGAGAGAAAGCCCAGTCCTAGTTCGGCTTACGGTCACCGCTATCTATGTTTGTACAAGGCGGGTGTGAGTTAGTGACCATGTCTTATGCGGATGTCACCATGCTTTATGCGGACGCCGCAGCTCGAATGTACAAGCGTCATCACTACCTGCGGGAATGTCGCCGCCTTTATGAGAACTCCCCTGACTGTTCTGACAACGCAGAATGACAGTAAGAGGAGGGACTATTTAAGACAAACAGTTCCACTAAGTTGGGGATGACATTTTTTCAATTAAGATACCATATAGATTAGAGTCTGAGTATCTCACAACTACCATCCCAAATTCCCGATTCTATCCTTCTACTCTTTCCATCTCGGCCTGTCTGTCTCCACGAGGGGGATGAGTCCAAAATCCGATCTCGTAGTACGGCGCTACTGTTCTCCCACATAGTCTGTATCACCTTTTATTCCTTCTCTTGTGTTGCAAATTTGTTGTAATTCAGGAGTAAAATATGAAAGGTCATCCTGGCACAATAATATATAAATTGTATATATAAGTACTTTAAAAACTAACCTATGAGTTTCGTTTGCTTCGAAGTTCTACTTCATTACACTCGTAATCAGGGGCGGACCCAGTATGGTCTAGGGGGGAAGCTGCTCTCTCTGGATTTACGAAAGTAGTGGAAAAAATAGGTTGATTTCGATTTTCCTCCCCCTGAAAATTGGGTTGTTCCTCTCTGAAGAAAAACGGGTCAAGTTTTTTCTCTCTTGATTGTTGGTGAAAATAAGCCATAAGATTTCATATTTCTCTTGAATTTTATAGTTATCAAAATCATCTTTTTTAGGCCAACTTTCAAATAACAAAGGAGAGAGAAGAATCTTACAAATGAGTCCCACATGTCATTGACCCAATATAATGATTCTTGTTTTATTTTAATTTTTTGATAGGCTTAGTTTATGATGAGCCCATGGCTTTTTCATGTTTTGATCTCTGTGGTGTTAGTGTACCTAAAATGAAGGGGTCACATTAAATGAGGAGTTTAAATTAATTCAAATGATGGCTCTATAATAGTGGGCCCCACTGGTCGGATTGTCATCATTAAATCTTTTAAAATCTATATAAAAATCAACTGTTTGGAGGTTTTTCGCGTTCTTCTTATCAAAATTTTTGGTTTAACGCATAGAACATTATTATGGATTTTATTTTCAATAAATCAAAATCTCATTTTTGTGAATTTCAAAAAAATTAGATTTTAAAATATTCAATCGACCTGATAAGCTAATGGATTTGAACCCGATAAGATATTTGAATCTTGTCCCTCTTTGACAAAAATCTTGCGTCCGCCCTACATATTTGGTTGCTATAAAATAAAAAATAAAATATTGAAATTGCCTTTTTGAAGTGCTCAGTTCTGAAAATTTTCAAACCTTTTTAACAACACAGTTGATTAGAAGTTTAATACCCTTTGCTTTTGCAAAATTGTGTTTTGAACTCTTCAATTTAAAAAAAAAATTAGTAGACAAAAATTAGAATTCTCACAAAATTATGATATCTAAGAGCCAAATTGAAATTTTTTGAAAGAGAGAGAAGAGAGTTGTCGAATTTTTCAGGCTAATAAAAACGTTCTTAAAAAAATAATGGATCACTAACAATCTCCAAAAATTTTATAAATGCCCAAAAAAAATTAAAAATTACTAAATCTATCCAAGTTTTGATTGAATTTCGAAATCTACCGAATCCGGTTAACAAATAACCGGATTTGGCCCTTCTTTCCGCTGACTGGGTGACTGGACTTGGAGAAATGGTCCAGTTATTGAATAACCGGAAATTAGGAATATGTTAGGGGCCGGTTATTGAATTACCGTAAGTTGGAGATTTCACCTATTTTTTTTTATATATATAAAACATAAATTTAAAAAAAAAAAATTTGTATTAAAATATTAGAAATGTTGAATATATTTCTTCGAAAATAGATGAAATACAATATAATTTGATTTATTAGAAAGACTGCAACAAATAACCCGGATCAATATTTTTCAGGTCGGATTTTTCGCGGCTGTAAGAAAAATTAATATTTTTTTTGTGTTATTGGAAAAAAATAAAAATGCTTAGATTCTGAGTTATTGATCACCGTTCAAAAGTCACTTCTAAGTAATCCATAAAATATTGTGATCCTTCTAGGACATTTAATTTATGAAAAGTTGTATCTATTTTTGAAAAAAACAAAAACTTTAAGTTATTTAATGATTGTTATTCAAAAATAATTCTCTAAATAGATACAACTTTTTATAAATTAAATGTTCTAGAAGGATCACAATATTTTATGGATTACTTAGAAGTGACTTTTGAACCGGGATCAATAACTCAGAATCTAAGCATTTTTTTTTCCAATAACACATAAAGAAATATATTAATTTTTCTTACAGCCGCGAAAAACCCGACCTGAAAAATATTGATCCGGATTATTTGTTGCAGTCTTTCTAATAAATCAAATTATATTATATTTCATCTATTTTCAAAGAAATATATTCAACATTTCTAATATTTCAATACAAAAAATATTTTTTTTTTAAAAATTTCTGTTTTATAAAAAAAAGAGGCAAAATCTCCAACTTACGGTAATCCAATAACCGGACCTATAACCGGTTAGTAAACCACCGAACATATTTCCAATTTTCGGTTATGCAATAATCGGACCATTTCTCCAAGTCCGGTCACCCAGTCAGCGGAAAGAAGGGCCAAATCCGGTTATTTGGTAACTTGATTGGGTAGATTTCAAAATTCAATTGAAACTGTGGTAGATTTCGTAATTTGTTTTTTTTTGGCATTTATAAAAATTTTGGAACAATCTACTATTAATATTATAGATATGAGGATGGTTCAAATGCCTCAATTTTTTGTGTCTCTACCATGCTTCCATTTTTAAAAACATGAATAACCTAAAATATAAAAGTTAAAAGTCAAAATAAAGCCGTTGGATATGATCTACATCATTTTAACTATGCACATGTAAAAAATTATAACATTTCAGTTTTGTTTTGGTTGTCATCAAGAGCTTGTAAAAAACACACTAATGTGGATAATTTCTAGATGTTGATTTTTCAACTTATTTATTCACATATAAATAAAATTGAAATGCAATAATTTTTTATGAGCATATAGAGAAAATAACATAGATCACATCTAACGGTTTTATTTTGATTTTGACGTTTTAAATTTTGAATTATTAAAGTTTTTAAAAATGAAGGCATGGTGGGAGCATAAAAAATGGAGGCATTTGAACCCTCAAGAGATATATAGTTCTATACTTAAATACTTGTGTATAAATTTGAAAATAAGTATATATAATAATATAAACTAGATCACAATATTATAAATATTCCAAAAAAATGAAAATTGATTAATTTCTCTAGCATATTTTTATTTTCAAATTTCATTATGTATTATATATAACATAAAATGTAGAAACCAGGATGTTAAATTCCAAAATATTGTCTACTCCAAATATAATTGGTCATTTCTCTAATCTCTTACACTTCTTCCATATTTATTGTTCAAACAACCAACCAAAATCATATTTTATTAATTTTTATTTTTTGTTGGGGAAACAAAATTCTAAAATTAAAGAAATATTATGCCTATCAATAAAAGTTCTCGGGAAAAATACATGTTAAGATCCATTAAGATATATATGAATCTTTTTATAAACAATTCAGAACCAAAACGAAATCCAAATTATCTATTATATGTTTTTCTTAATTTTAGATCCAAAAATGGCAATTCCTCTATTGTAGTGGTGATAAATAAATATTGTATGAATTTTTAACGATAATAAAATCTCGTATGATCTTTCATTATGGTAATAAATCTGTAGCTGAATCGATAAAATCTCATATTATTTGTCTTTATGATAATTAATTTGGAAGTGTATGATAGTATTTAAGTTTAAAAAAAATGATATTTAATAGTTATATAAGATTAAATAATACAATATGATGGCTGCTGATTTTATACACTAGTTATTGTGACAAATAAGAAAAAAATTATAATATTCTTTGCTATCTCGAAATAAATTTTAACCAAAAAAAAAAAAAATTACATATATGATAACAATTTTGAAAGCGTTTTAATATATTTTTGTTCAATGGAATAACTATTGCAAATTATTTGTTACACGATCTTTTTGCCTCATTAAAAGATAATACCATGTAAGTAACTATTATTTATGCATATTGTTTAAAGTTGGTCTTGCAAATAAATTGCATAAAAGTATGATCTGATCATACATATCTTATTTTTGCTTGAGGGGTGCTAATGACTTGAGGACATAATGTCCTACACTCATTAATTCCCTAATTGCTGTGGTGAATTGTTAATTGGTATGTGTCACTATATGTAATAAGTACGAACTTTGTACAAAATTCAAAGCTTTTACATATTTGGTACTTGAGGTAAGATAAGTTTAGGCAAGTATCCATGTCTAATATTTTAAAATGTCTATACGATTCTTAATTTTTCTCTACATCATCTTAATAGATAAAATATAAATTATAAAAGTGGTAAGTCTTCAATGTACAGTCAGTCAGTAACTAAGAAAATGACAAACTTTATATACAAGCGATAAGAGTGTAAGAGTGAGCACGTCAGGCTAGATTTTCGAATTGTCAGGATCAAATACACATTACGAATGTATCATATAAAATTTCCAAGATGAGAATACAAGTCAAGTACAGTATTCATGACATTTACTTTAAATTATACAAAAAATTATAAATAAATACATTTTTTTTAAAAATGAAAATCAATTGACCTCTATTTATTGTTCTTCAAGCTATTTATGAGAGTGAGAACAAGGTTATAAGACTTTATATATAATGCGCACATAGGTTCATATTATGAACTCATAATTTTTTTCAAAGTTCAAACAGTTGATCCGAACTATTCAATGAGATCTTCATATGAATTTTTTTTTTTGGAGACAACAATTTACATTTTTAAGATTATTTTTACTATTTTTTTAGATAGGTGAAAATCACTCTATCTAAAGATTTCTAAACCATCTGAAAGTAGTTTTTTTTTATTTGTCTATTTAAAATATATAAAAGGTTAAAAAAAATTTAGTATGCAAGTATCTTTTTATGTGGAGATCATATTAAGTTGTTGAAATCAATTATTTAAATTTTAAAAATAGAAATTTGATTCATAGTACACACCTATTCGTGCATTGCATATCCTCCCTCAACTAATGTGATTATATAAATTTTTGGCGTTCATGCTTGTTTAGGGTCAAGATCCACTAAATGGTCCAACAAAAACCTTCATTTTTTATATAGTAGATATGAGAGCATTTACATCCCTGAAACTATTAGAATTTTTAAGATGATGTGACAGTTTTTAATTCAGTTCAGAAATGTGAGAAAGTTTTAAGTCTGGGTTTTTAACATGTTCGAATTCAGTTTTAAGTGTGACTGAACTCTTGATAGGTTTGATCTCCGTTTTGAATTTTGTATTCAGATTAGGGTGTTTGATATTCAATTTAGAAATCATCCAGCTGAAAGCCCATCTGATTCCTTGGGTAAAGACTGTAAAATCCTGCTTAAAGCCCAAAATTCTCTGTTAAAATCTTTACCCAATTCCTTCTCACAGTGGGTTAGAAAGCCCAACACTTTATGGGCCATTCCTTCGGCCCATTTATAAACCTCTGCTCTCCCCTACCCCCACGCTACGCATCTGATGCGTCTCTCTCTCATCTCTCTCATCTCTCCCTGCTCCATCTCTGTTCTGAGTGTTCTGCAAAAAGGAAAATGGAATCATCATCCCTTCTCTTCTCCTACTTCAAATCCTCCCCTCGCATGGCCTCTCCCGTCGCCTCTTCTTCTTCCTCTTCCTCTTTTCAAGTATCGCGCCGTTCGATTTGTCATCCCTCTCGCAATCAGCTCTCTCTTTGGAGGAGGAGCAGAAGGAAAGGTTTCGCCTCTCTTGTGTCCAGAGCTGCGCTCAACGGAGGTGGTTCCCGGCGAGTCTATGTCCTGTCTCAAGGCCAGGCGACTTCTCCTTCTCCTTCTCCGTCTCCACGCTTACAGG
Organism: Carex rostrata; assembly: GCF_964058835.1. Taxonomy (NCBI): domain Eukaryota; kingdom Viridiplantae; phylum Streptophyta; class Magnoliopsida; order Poales; family Cyperaceae; genus Carex; species Carex rostrata. Next base: position 9,614,216 of record NC_135934.1, read on the forward strand.
ACTTCTCTACCTCTCTTCTCCCTGCTGGAGCAATTCTCATTTTCTCTTTTGGTACGGTGATTGCTCGCTGTCAATTCTTCTTTATTCTTCTTTTGTGTTTTCAGTAAATTAGTTGCATGAATAGGAGCTTACATCAGTTAATTAAGCCATATCAAGCACTAGAATGTACATTTTTATGATTTATCTTCCCTTTTGAACCAATGCGCATGAATAGACCAGATACACCAGAAATTAGGGGTGTCAATGGGTACGATACTGGTCGGATGGAAGTATTTTCATTCCCGTACCCGTTGTTAACAAAAAAAAAAAAAAATGAAAAAAAAGCCACTTTAGGATTACCAACACCCTATAAGCTAACAAAAAAAAAAAAAATTAACCATACCCATCTTATCGAATATGGTATGGGTCGGGTAAATGGATAAAAGGGTGCCATTGACACCCCTACCAGAAATCATGTATATTTCAATAGTTTAATATTCTGGAGAGCTACTAATTTGTTCTTCCAGAGTACAGTGGCATGGAAGGTGATCGGCAATTTGCTCGTGACAACGGCAAAAGTTCCAGCTCCCAAAAAAAGTGTATCTCGAGGGATATCATTTTCATTTTCACCAGGGTCAAACCTGTCTCCTAGCCCTGCCATGAAGCATGATAGGGAGTCAAGGAAGAAGCTAAATGAGTTTGCGCAAGTGCTTAGATACTTCCAAGTGGTAAACTTGTCAGGTGAGTTAATTTAGCTATGTTTCTATGTAACATTTTGATGCATTTTATACGAAATAGTATAAAGATGGGCACTGAGCTCTCAATCCCCACCCTTGATACTTTTTATTTTTATGTGTTATTTGTTTCAAGCACCAGCAAGTTTGACCTTTTCAACCTCTTTCTAATGTGGATTTTTTTACATAATTTCATTTTTAATTGCTGTGATGTTTGATTATAATATATTATTGACTCATCAGAAAACCCAAGATCCTCTTTGGGTAGGGATTATAACTTTGATTCTGACATTGCATTACTTGTACAGGACATAACTTTGGTGATGATGGTATTTTCTTTCTTGCTGAAAGCTTGGCTCAAAATCAGGTCATTATTTGGTCACATCAGCTATAAAGCTAGTAACTTTTTGAAGTTGTATGCAATACAGTTACTGGAGGTTACATAAATGTCCGTGTTAGGAAATTTAAGATGGAAAAATAGAGATGGAAGAATTTTGTTAAGTAAATTTGATCATGTTTTGTGGGATCTGAGCTCTCATTTTTCACATTTTTTAAAAAAAATTCAGAGCGCTGAGGATGTAAACTTATCTGGGAATGGAATCACGGCAAATGGACTGAGAGCATTTGAAGGTGTTCTTCAAAGAAACACTTCCTTAAAAGCTCTGGATTTGTCTGGCAACCCTATTGGTGATGAAGGAGCAAAGGTTCCTCTCTCACTAACTTCTCTCTCTCTCTCTCTTTGAACCTTGGCAGATGCTGCCAAGTGATATATTAAACCAAAAAAGAGTATTACAACTTGCATCATTACATCTCAAAGAAATTTACCCTGCCTCTGATTCCTGCTCAAATGAAAACCATAATATACAATTCAAACCATGCTGTGTGTGTGTGTGTGTGTGTATTTTAAAAGAGAAAGTGAAATATCATTACATGTGCCCATGATCTTGATTAGTATGATTGTTCCAAGTAGAATAACTCTTGAGGAAATTACTTATTTTCCTATTCCTTCAATGAAATCTCAATTCGAAGTTAACATACCCAAGTATAACACTCATAATGTTCTCAGTGTCTTTCAGATTTGTTGGTGTTAAATGGAGGCATTCAAAAACTGCAACTGAATGCCACTGGCATTGGAGACGAGGTTTGTTTGAATTAGTAATTAATAATAACTTCATACTGAATCAATAAATGTAGTGAAAACATTTTTCCCAATTTTAAGTGAAATGATATTATATTATACCTTTTGCAGGGAGCAAAGGCCCTTTCAGAAATGCTGAAGAAAAATGCAACAATTCGTGTCTTAGAACTTAACAACAACAATATTGATTACCCGGTACAGCATTCTTGCTTATCCTTTTGAATAGTAAGATTGGTTAAATTTTCTGACATGATTTTGAATACTAAAATAGGGTTTTGCGAGTCTAGCAGGAGCACTGCTGGAGAATAACAAAATTGAATCTATTCATCTCAAGTGAGTTCCTCTTACTTTAATAATGTTATTTCTCATTGCTGTTATAGCTAGGATACTTGAGTGATATGATTTGAAAATTATTTAGTGGTAACTACGGGGGACCGCTTGGTGCTGCTAGTATAGGGACAGCTTTGGAATTAAACACTTCTTTGAGGGTATCTGTCTTATCTTTTGTTATTCTTTTTATTCTCATTTTTTGCTTTTTAATTTTCTTTTAATAAAATGCTGGGTCATTGCCCTGTTTTATATTAAAACTCCATGCTTATTAGTTCAGAACAAAGAGAAGGGTTTAAATGCCTCATGTCTTTCATGCCTCAATTGTGCCTCACATCCTTATCTCCGTTTTCAAAGTCAAACAGTCGATTCGAACCGCTCAACATGATCTCCATATTAAAATGTGCTTGGAGACTTGGAAATTTTTACTATTGTTTTAGATGAGGTACAAAATCACTGTTTTCCAGAAATACTGGACCATCCAAAAACAGTGATTTTGTACCTATCTAAAATAATAGTAAATTTTTTCCAAAAAATATAAAATTTGGTCTCCAAGCACATATTAATATGGAGATCATGTTGAGTAGTTCGGATCTACTTTTTGGACTTTGAAAACAGAGATAAGTATTTGAGGCATGAAAGACTAGAGGCATTTGAACCCTACTCCAGTACAAAACATGTAAGGTTGCATTTTTTTTTCTTTTCCTTTTACAGCAACTCCATCTGCACGGGAATGGCATTGGAAACGAAGGTATTCGATTGATCACAAAAGGACTGGCACATAGAGGTGAGCTCCTTTCTTTACATTTTTTTAGGAGATTGGTTTTCTTTTCTGCTACAAGAGTTCACAGTTTTTTAAAGAGGAATTACTGTAGGAGATATGAAGCTTCTAGATTTTGGGAACAATGATATTGGCTCACAGGGTGCCTTTTATATTGCTAAGTACATACGGAAGACCAAGCATTTAATGTGGTTGAACCTTTACATGAATGATATAGGTGATGAGGTAAGCACATAAATATGTGTCGTTTTTTGTTTATTATTCTAGGTTCGTCTATTGATTGATTTATTCGATACTTGTTGAACTTGAGTAGGGAGTTGAAAAGATAGCCGATGCCCTGAAGGAGAATCAAACTATTACTTCTCTTGATTTGGTAATTAGTGCCTTTGCCCCTTTTTAGGTCACTTGGAAAAATAAAATTACCATTGCTAGCTGCTTTTTCAGAATGTAATATTTTGGCAATGCTTTTAATCTTATTTCCAATTGTTGTATGTTCTTCTTGAGTACTTATCTTCCTACAAAGTAGGTCTAATGCAAGCATGTCATAGAAAAATGTTAAACTGTACAAGGGAAAATAATGTTATTTGGTGAAAAACAAATCATCACTGTACGTTAGAAAGGAATATCTGTTGTCCCCAGTATACATCTAAACTGAAGTCTTTTTTTTTTTTTTTAATTAGGGTGGTAATAATATCCACTCAAGCGGTGTTATTGCATTGGCTAAGGTTTTGAAGGATAATGCTATGTTGAAATCAGTGAGTTCAAATAATTTTGTAATTTTTTTTATCTTTTTTTAATCACTAGTTAAATTATCAAACTGATGTGAAATGGATTGCATGCAGCTGGAGTTGAGTTACAACCCGATAGGAGCTGACGGGGTGAAAGCTCTTTGCAATGTTCTCAAGTTTCATGGAAAGATAGAAACCCTAAAACTTAGCTGGTGTCGGGTATTCATTCATCCCATTTTCATTTCTTTATTTTGTAGGGGTCTTTAGACAATAAATCCCTTTTATGAATGTGGTACAAAATTACTAGTACTAACTTTAATTGCAGATAGGTGCCCAAGGTGCACAGTATGTTGCAGATTGTTTAAAGTATAATACAACGATTTCTACATTGGATCTACGGGCTAACGGCCTTGGAGATGAAGTAATTTTCTAAACACATACTTGGGGATATACCTAATCAAATAGTTGTTGAGTGAGGCTATGGTAATATGCATATTACGGATCGACGTATGCTATGGATCCATATCTCAATTTTTAAATTTCAAACAGTCGATAAGAACCGTTAAATATGACCTCCATATAATAATGTACTTGGAGACCAAATTTTATAATTTTATAATGTACTTGGAGACCAAGTACAATTTCATATCGAGATCATGTTTAACGGTTCGGATCGACTATATGAACTTTGAAAATAGAGATATGGATTCATAGCATGGGTTGATCCATAATATGCATATTACCATAGCCTCTCGCTCATAGTTATTTTATGATGTCTGATTTTGTTTCTTTTATACTTTTTTGTTCCCTGTTTTTCTTTGCAGGGAGCAATATGCTTAGCACAGAGCTTAAAAGTTGTTAACGAGGTTTTAACCTCTCTTGATTTGGGATTTAATGAGATAAGGGTATGGCAAGGAAAATATTATTTGTCCCAAAATAAATCCAATTGAACAAAAACATATAACTTGTATTATTCATGCGTTACAGGACAAAGGGGCATTCGCCTTGGCACAAGCACTCAAGGCTAATGAAGATATTGCAGTCACTTCTCTAGACCTCGGGAATAATTTCTTCACAAAATACGGACAGGTCAGCTTTGGGGGCTGGTTTAAAAAAAATCTTGTTTTTACTTTTGTTCTCATGATAGATAATGTGGAGTTAAATATGTTTTCTCGAATAAATGCAGGTTGCTCTAACAGAGGCTATAGATCATGTGTATGAAATGAACGACAGGGAGATCGATATTTCCTTCTAGCCTCCATTTGTTTTATTACCATTTTTGCCCTTTTAGCTTCACAGGCACAAGGTACAAGCTAGCAAAACATTTCTTTTTAGTGATCAGTAGATTTTAGTTTGGGGGGGGGATATCTCATGATTGACAAGAGATTGGTATTTGGATGGTTAGGAAAATTTTGTTCAGGTTTACTACTGGATTAACGTCCAGGATGTAATCTGCTGTAGGAGCTTTTTTTTCTGGTATATATGATGGCTTAGCAGTAACTGCAATACCTATCTGAAGAGGTGCAGACCTGCGTCAGCATTTCAATCCCACCGTAAAAGCACCAACCCAAGGCAATTAGGTTGAGTTCTTCCAAGAAAACTATGTAAAGACCCAACTAAAACCCGATATAGGCCTACATGGAAACAAATTACTTGGAAGCTTCCAAGTTTAGACTAGAACCTTGATGCATGTGTTCACTGATCTGATGTATGATTCAATCGATGCATCGGAGGCCAACCTATTTAGTTTTTAAACACAATTAATAACTATTTCAGCACAAAGAATTGCAATAACATTAACAAGTGTAAAATGATTCATGCAACTCACAATTTAAGACTTCTAGTTGGTTGTCCAAATGATAATAGCTGAATATGGTACATCCCGAAGCAATGCATATCGTTGCAAAAAAGAAAAAAGAAAAAGGTAACTTAGTTTTGTTAATTGATGCTCCCTTAATTACCAGTAATGGCTAATCTTATTCCTATTAATAAGTAGAGGTATAATTATTAGCAAAGATATAACTTGTGCATGTTCAACAATATATATATATATATTTTTGGAAATAAGGCACTAGGATCGTTTCATATAGAAACAAAGTAACTTGCAAACTACATAAGCATGTTCAACAATACATAAAATAATCGAAAATAAAAGCCAAAATCGGAAGTATTTTTAATTTTTTATAGACATGTTGGACATGAATATCATTGCGAGTCAAGTCGCCAGCGAACTATCCTTTGATGATGCATCAAATCACCGAGTTCACGTGTTAATTTTTTTTTAATCACTCGATGGATGTTAAGGGAAAAAAAACCACCTCTTTATGAAAATCAAAACCCTAACTGAATTGGGCAAGAGTAGTATATTAGGATGGGTGATCTCCTGAGAAGTCTGTGTTGCTGATTCTAGTTGAATTTATTTCTAGTTTATATGAACGTGTTTGAGAATAAAAACTTTGAACAAGAAGATGGATATTACGACAAGCATTATACTTCATCATTTTTCATATACATAATATATATATAATAGAATATGTCATTTCTAACTAAAAGATTTTTCGTGGATTAAAATTGAAATGTCTGATTTTATTGGTATCTCAAATATTTTTACTTCGCTTATAAGAAGTAACGGGATTGCCAAATTAAAATGACTCGTCACTATTTTTTTCCGATAAGATAGATATCTGGGTCTACTATTTCCTTGTGTGGCATTGCGGATCTGTATCCTTTGGCGGAAATAAATCTGCTACGATCAGGGATTGTAGGGTTCTAAAAGTTGAAATACATTCTTTTATTTTCTGAGTTGTACGAATCTCTATAGAAGTTTTTTATGTGTGAATCCCAGAACCAATGAAAAATTGAATTTGAAATTTTAGGACCCTACTAGGAAAATGTTCTAAAGTTGTTATATCCAAAGGTCGAGAGTTCGATTCCCCCTCACGAACCTTGATAGCTACTATCAAGTTTTCAAATAAAAAGAAATTTTAGGACCTTACAATCTTCTTAGGATCGTAGCAGATTCATTTCCTCCTTTGGGATATCTCGAATTTTCATTTTATCTAAAGTTGGGCCAATTTTTTTTCTGTGCCTACTCGTAGTGGATTGATTTTACCCCAGTCGGGTATACCCGCCCGTACCCGCCGCCCGGGGTACCCGTGCCCGAGCTCAGGTATGGGTCGGGTACTCGGGTACGCGGGTACGGGCAAAAACCGGACCGGACCCGTTATTTTGGACCAATACCCGACCATACCCTACCCGAGTTTACCCGTACCCGACTAAACCCGTACCCGACTACCCGAGTACCCGAGTACCCGACCACTGTTCATCCCATTTCAAAATTCAAAAAATCTGATTTTTTTCCCCCCAAACCAACAAAAAAAACCAGAAAAAAAAGGAAAAAACCAGAAAAAAACCAAAAAAAACAAAAAAAAACCAACAAAAAAACAAAAACAAAAAAACAAGAAAAAAAAACAGCAAAAAAAAAAAAAAAAAAAAAAACCAACAAAAAAAAAAAAATACCCGTACCCGTACCCGCCTTACCCGTCAAGGGTACACGGGTAAGGGTATAGGACGGGTAGGGTATGGGTTTTGAAAATTATACCCGCCATACCCGTACCCGAATACCCTTGTACCCGAGTATACCCGTACCCGAATACCCTTGTACCCGAGTATACCCGTACCCAAGACGTACCCGTACCCGAGATGGGTATACCCGGGGTACCCGTACCCGCCCGAGTTGCAAACCACTAGCCTACTCGTAATGCAGGGGTTAGTATTTTTATGCTTTGAGATCCGTGTAGAAAATATTTGAACAGTCCGGATATTTCATAGATCAACTCAAAATTTGAGATATCTCAGTATGCGAATTCTAGCATTGATGGCTGTATATGTATATTAGGTACCTGTGGCATCATCCGTCTTAATTTTGCGCGTCCGGATGTAACCCCTCAACAAAAGCTATCATACTAAGAGATTGAAAAACCACTGGATAATGTAAAATTAAAATTATGTGACCAAAAAAAATAGGATAATAAATGATTGTTCATGAGAAATATCTATTATGAAAGATGGACAGCTGTTTGCTTTGCTTAGGAAAATGATACAATAACAATGATGTAGGGTTGGAATAAATGAAGATTTTGTTCATCAATTATTTTTATGGAAGCTGATATGACTACCCGCACTTAAACTGTCATAATTGTTTGTGGAGATCAAACTGTCATAACTGCACTTCAGATCTGTAACTTTTTTTTTAATATTAGTAGTCAAATATTGAAGTATGTAGTACAAAGAAAACAAGTATTTGTATCTATATAGTAAACAATGTAAATGATAAATTAATTATTTTTAAATAATCATACCCGCACTTTTTTTTGAAATTTATGATGTCGTACTCGCACCTAAACTGCCATAATTACTTGTGGGGACTGCAACTGTTCCAGATCTGTAACTTTATTTTAAAATATTAATAGTCAAATATTGAAGTATATAGTTCAAAGAATACACGTATTTATATATATATAGTAAACAATGTAAATGATAAATTAATTATTTTTAAATAATCATATACGCACCTTTTTTTGAAATTTCTAACGTCATACTCGCACCTAAACTGTCATAATTGCTTGTGGAGACCGCAATCTTTCCAGATTTATAACTTTTTTTAAAAAAATTAATAGTCAAATCTTGAAGTATATAGTTCAAAAAACACAAGTATTTATATCTATATAGTTACATAACTGCTTGTGGGGACCTAAACTGCCATAATGTTGTAATTGAATCCCTCCTCTTTTTACATATGATACTGAAAGTATTAATATCTAAGTATTGAAAGTATTTATATCTATGCACTGAAGTATTTATTTTAATGAGGTCAACTATTTTTGTTAGAGAAATGTTGATGCAGAATTAGTGCCGAGGTTTTGAAAGGGTGCTGCTGAGATTTTAGAATAATAATTAGTTGAGACTATATAATATATTTTTAAAATAATAATTAGTGGGGACTATAATACATTATTCCTCTTACTGTAGCGCGGATACTGTGCGGTTACTGTAGCGAAGATACTGTGCAGTACTGTAGCACGGGTACAAAAATAATTATTCTATTTTTATTTGTTTATTTTTGTCTTGTACAAGTGGAAGGATAAAGACTGGAGGTCGGGTGTCGTTTCCAGTTAAGTTGTCACATTGTCGGTAACTACATATCCTCATTTCATCATATCATGGATCATGAGCAATCCATACATGTAGTCACTTCAAAGACGGCCATATAATCAAGATACGATCTATTTTATATCATTCCATGCATGTATTTAATTAGTTATTAATATTTCATACATAAACAAAATGAGGGGTTCCAATATCTCACACCTTTCATATCTCATATTTTATATTTTCATTTTTAAAGTCTAAACTGTCAATCCAAATTGCTCAACATGATATTCATACTAAAATGCGGTTGGAATGAAATTTTTGAATTTTTGAATTTTTTTGTATTATCTTTTAAGATGGGTAGAAAAACACTATTATTGAACGGTCCAAAAGAGTGATTTTGTACATATCTTAAAAAATAGTAAAAATATTTCAAAAATTATAAAACTTCATCTCAAGATAAATTTTAGTACTAATATTATGTTGAGCGGTTCGAATCGACAGTTTGGACTTCAGGAACGAAGATATAAAATATGAGGTATAATGAGGTATTGGAACTAGGGGTGGCAAGAAGCTGGCTCAATCCGAGCTAGGTCCTAGCTCAGTTTGTTAATTCTAGACCGAGCTATAGCTGAGTGAGCTAGACCTAGGGCATCTGAGCTAAAATCTCAGCTTGAAATCGTGACAGGCTAGCCCAAGCTAGCTCGCGAGTTGACAAGCTGGGTCTGACTGGATTGTTTTAAGAAGAAAATGAATTCTACAAACTTTTTGAATCGAGCTGAACCGAGCTAGACAGTATAAAATGCACACACATTCATACAAATTCACAAATTGATGCCTAGCCGAGCTAGCTAGGTCCCAGCTTGAACTCGTTAATTCTAAACCGAGCTAGCGGCGAGCTGGCTCATTAACAGCTCGATCCAATAACAAACGAGTTGTTAGCAAGCGAGTCAGATGCGAGCCATGAACCACAAACAAAATATGATTTAAGAATATGAATATGTTTACTGATGTTACAAAATACCCTAAACTCTAAACTCTAAACCCTAAACCGTAAAAACCCTCCTCGAACAAAATATGATTTAAGAATATGAATACGTTTACTAATGTTACAAAATACAAAGTTTTATAGAGATTTATAAATAATAATAAATATAATCTAAATGCGTTGTAATATTTCATATATAGTTTATTTCATTACATATTAATAAAATTTGGAAATTTTATATTAATGATGGTCATAATAATCATATCGTTATCGTCATTATATAAAATATTATTATTATTATTATTATTATTATAACTATTAAGTTATCCCACTTATTATTGTTGTTGTTATTGTTATTTATTATATAACAATAATAACCACAGAAAAATTTAATGTGGAAAGTATGATATTTTATAAAAAAATTAATTATTTTTCCTTTCAAAATAAAGGTATCACATCATTACAAAAAGAAAAATAGAGTGGATAAATTATTTCCAAAAATCGATGGAAGAATATAAAATGACCAAACGCAAACGGCACCTTATATATGTTAGCAATCAAGTATCAACGAACTGTTACATATATATATTGGAAAGTTTAATGGTTGCACTGACCACGGAGAAGAAAAGGCTGGTGCAGAGCAGTTCAAATTAATTACTATGTGGAACTACAAAATTTATAGATTTGAGATTTTGAGGTTCTTTCATATCTGAATAAGATATTACAATACATCTCCTATATATCCTATCGCCTATCGAAAAGTAAAGATTGACTAACAGTTGTGCTGTCTTTGTCTTGTCTTGTTGAGCTTTTCTCGGTTCTTCAGGTTTTCTTTGGCCCAATATATGCAGTGTCACCAGCTAATGAGCTAAATGGAAAACATCCCAGTTCATCATCATCATCATCATCATCATCATCGTATATTAGTAAAAAAAATAATATTCATTCAAACCAAATTAGTAAAATTGTAACGAGTGGTTGCTACGATACTATGCAGAGCGCACATTAGTCTCTATTTTCGAAGTTCAAACGACTGATCCGAATTCTTAATATCATCTCTATATGAAAATCTATATGAAAATATACTTGGAGTTCAAATTTTATATTTTTCAGATTTTTTTTATTATTTTCCTAGATAGGTGAAAAAATCACTTGATATGAAGATCATGTGCTATTTAAAATTAGTAATTTTTAATCTATCTAAAAACATATAGTAAAAAAAAATTGAAAAATATGAAATTGAGCTTCAAGTGCATTCAATCATGTTAAGCGGTTCCAATCGACCATTTGGATTTTAAATACGGAGATATGAAGGTACAATACAAATTGATTTGCAGTATGCATAGTATTTTTACCGTAGCATCTCTAATTATTACTTCAAATTATGATCAAACACGCGAGCTGATCCAAATCTAGATGATTTGCCATTCAAATTGATCTGGATCGATCTAAGGGCGAAGCTACAGTGCTGTAGAGCTAGGCAGTTGTCTACCTCTAGATTTTTTTTTTTTTTTACTAGGTTCTTCAATTAGTCTTACTTACATCTGAATTTAATTTTGCCTACCTTTGGATTCAATTCGGAGTAACGATTATCAGTTTAGACTTCATAAATAGATGTGTGAGTTGTTTAATCTAATTAGGGGAGAAAGGTATTTTAAATCTTTGTTCAATTTGAAGCAGCGATTCTCCTTCGCCCAATTAATATCAATTGTTTTATAAATTATAAGTAATTGTTTTAGTAATTTTGATATCAATTAGTAATTTAGAAATTACAACCGATTCGATAGACAAATATACAATTTGGTAGACGGATGGAGACGAAAAGAGAATTATGAAGGCAATTTGAACCCGAACCTGTTAAAAAAAAAAACGAACCCAATTTTTGGTAGTTCAAATCTTGGTTGTGCCTCTGGACCTAACTCACGATACAAATTGATCTGAACCTCAGTTGTTTTGAAAGTTGAAACTGAGATGATCCTGAGCCTAACTCACGACACAAATTGTCAGCTTTTGCTGACCTTCAAAAAAAAAAAAGAAACTGAGATGATCCTGAGCGGGATAACCTAGACATATTGTCACGATTTTTATCGCACGGTCTGAATCAAGTACATAAACCGATACAAACTTAGATATAACAATCAAAATTATGAAGTTGCTTTTTTAGGATAACTTCTTTTTAAAATATATAAGAACTTTCTCTAGACATTTATTTTTGGAGATGCTTCTTACGTGCATGGGCGATCAGACTCAACTATCATGCAGTTAATTACATAGAAAAGGATATCGATGGAGATGAAACGAAAGGAGAGAATTAATTAAGTAATGAATTGGTTGCGTGGATGGGAGGTAGATATCAAATGTTAGTCATACAGCTCACACCCAAGTCTCTGTCTAATTGTCTAATTGGTAGTGACCATGACGCCTCTACAAACAAAACCCAAACCCTCTCTCTATCTCTCTAGCTCTATATATATAACAAGAGAGAGGGAGAGACTCACACTGTACGTGTGGATTAATTATCGATCGATCAGTGCATGCTTACTAGCTAGTGAGACAAAGGCAGAAGCTTGACATACATAATTAATTTGCATACACACACATCATATATGGGTTTTGTTCTTAGTTGTTGGCTGTGCCTCATCACATCATTTATTGTGAACCACACGTGTGGTGCAAGTGCAAGTGTGACAAGCAGAATATTATCAGGTTCTGGCTCTGGTACCGGTAGCGGCATTAGATTCAACGAGAACTACATGGTCACATGGGGTGGCGGACACGTGACGTATCTCGACGGAGGTAATGAAGTTCAGCTCTACATGGATCAAACTTCAGGTATATTCATCTATACACTCTTGGAGTGCTTGTATTTTGACTCTTAACAAATTCGTTAAATATTTTTATGCGCAAGGGCTACGTACGCATGTATATGCAGTATGTTCTTGTCAAGATATACTAGTTCGCAAGTAACCTTCACATGTAATTAAGATACTAGTTTATATATCAAATTCAAATTAATTAATTAACAAGTCAGAACAAACTATGAATTAAGTTAGTGACGTAGCCACTCGCTTATTACAAGGATATTAACTATATAATTAACTAAATCATTTCTGAATAAAATATTTAGGTGGCAATTTTAAATTCATAACTAGAACTTACAGATCGTAGGAATCTTTTATTATTTAATTAATTGAAACCTCACAGCCTTTCAAATTAGTCCAAAGTTGATATGCGTCTTATATAGATGTAATAAAAAGCAAGTCTAGTCCTCTACAATCTTAAATTCCTAGTTTCCATGATAATGTTAATACATCAAATGAACGTACCACAAAAGATCGAATTACATTAGAACTGGTGAGATCTTTCATCACCTTAAAAATATATGGTTTTTTTTTTTTTAATATACATTTACATTGGCTACCTTCTCTATTTGTGAATTCAAAATTCTCATTTCTCAGGTGCGGGATTCAGCTCGAGTTCTTCGTATAGCTCTGGGTTCTTCCACATGAGAATAAAGCTGCCCAATAAAGACACTGCTGGAATTGTCACAGCCTATTATGCAAGTTTCTCATTTTTATAAAATTAATAAAAAAAAAAAAAAAAAAAAAAAAACTGAATTTTCTTATAAAATTTCACAGTTGTCATCGAGCACAAATAATCATGACGAAGTGGATTTTGAGTTCTTGGGAAACAAACAAGGGAAGCCCATCACTCTTCAGACCAACATCTACATGAATGGCCAGGGAGGCAGAGAGCAAAGGCTCCGTCTCTGGTTTGACCCCACCGCCGACTTCCACGACTACAAAATCCTTTGGAACCCCTATCAAGTTGTGTAAGTCCCTGCTTTCATCTACTTGTACATGTGTACGTGTCATGCACCGACAAGTTACTGATGAAATCAAATCAAATGCATCACAGGTTTTGGGTGGATGAAACACCTATCAGGGTTCTGAGGAACTTAACAAGTAAAGGAGCTGAATTCCCGTCCCAACCGATGAAAATAATTGCAAGTCTATGGAATGGAGATGGTTGGGCCACAGATGGAGGCCTAACCAAGACAAATTGGTCTTATGCACCCTTCACAGCCCATTTTCAAGGGTTCGACGTAACAGGTTGCATCGCCTTGGCCTACACAAGCAAAGACAACTTGTGCGCATCTCCCGGCCACTGGTGGAATACAGCCGAATATCAAGCACTTACCCCAGCTCAAACTGCAGCTTATGAGAATGTGAAGAAAAATTACATGACCTATGACTACTGTACCGACAAAGCAAGGTTTCCTACCCTGCCACCTGAATGCACTCTGCATTAATTCAATGCTCATACTCATTGATTAACTTCGGGAACTTGTGATTTGAAAAATTATTTGTGCTTCATTTGTATCTTTATTATGGCTGAGAACTAGTTGAGTAAATCAAGCACAAATGTACAAAATACATCACTAGTGGTGCAAACAAGTTTTAGAATAAAATTGAGAACAAGTCAATATTGCAATTAAGGCTATTTCTTTTTTTGAGCGCACAACTAGCAGCATCTAACAATTTGTTAACACATTTCTGACAAGCGACACAAGCATCTAGCGCAAGGCAACAAGAAATTAGACAGATCAAAAGTACTTCACTAGTTTATAAACGTCAGCAAGTAATTACATACACTAATGTGGAATGAACACGTACTAGTTATTTACCTAAATATCCCGATAAATTCATCAACCCAAAGGAGATGAACGAAAGTGCAAGAGAACAGCAAAGTGGTTAGTAAGACAGATCAGAAAACAAGAAAGTGATCATCAAAGGTTATATATAAGAAGGTCAAGAGGAGCCCCTCTTTCTCTTGAGAGCCTTCCATTGCTTGAGAATGTACTGTATGACCTCCTTGAGACTTGCCTTGCGCCCCTCCTTATAGTTCCACAGCTCTGGGATGGTGTAACGGCCGCTTGGATTGTATTCATTCATCTCCAGTAGAGCAGTTGTCACTGTTTTGTACACCTCCTCCCCGAGCTCCTCCCTCAGTTCCCTCAGTTTCTCATCATCCTCTTGAATCACCTCCTACAATACAAACCAGTTGGATACAGTGTGCAAATGTAAATGCTTGCCAGCAACAAATGGTGTCAGTGAGATGATACCACTGGTACCAGTAATTGAATGAATGGTTTTTGTAATAATTTGAAGGGTTGAAGTTGCTGTTTCGTTGTGTTGATGCTTTAGTTGTTAAAATTCTGCATGAAACAGATACTGTGAAGTTGAATTTGAGGGACACCAGTACCAATGATGCAACAAAACTTGATAAAAAGTTAATAACCTTGCTACATATCTGTTCAGCCAGATGTGTTCAGTAGCTAGTTTGTGTGTCCCATTGGGTTTTATTAACTGGGTTTAGTTTTTAGTAAATTAGTTGTTAATGTAATACTTAACGAATTCACATCTCTACATTAACACACCGTTTGAGTTTAGATCTGATCCGTTTGTTACATACTAGCACGAATCTTAAAGAGGCCCCGTGCAATACAGCCATGGGCTGGCCAGATAGGTCCGGATTCTGATCAGACGGTCTAGAGCTAAACTCAAAAGATGCGTTAATGCAGAGGATGCAGACTCATACTATACTGGTAATGCAATTGAGCTTATTTCCTTTCTCAAAAAAAAAAAATATATATATATATATATTTAAAAAACAATAACCTGTGCTTTGTCACTGACAGTGACAATCTTGAAGGGGTGCCACTCCGGGTTCTTGAGCTCATCCTGCCATTTGGAGCTTATCATGGCAGCTTGTAACTCAGCATTTCTCTTGGGAAACTTGCTCCTGCACACCTCAAGAATAGCCTTCTCATCAATCTCGCCCATCCTTTTGATGCCAATAAATGCCCGACCAGTCAGCAGGTCAGTCAATCCCTGCATCAGCAAAAATTTTCATTACAATAGGAGAAAATAAAATGGAGCTTGCTGCAAAAAGGACTGGTCTCTGTATGGTTTCGGATGTATGGTGTTTTGATAACTGTCTGTTTCTTGGTATTCTGGATTTATGTTTGCTTGGGTTACTTTTACAGATACTATTAGGTAAGTAGTTAGGAGTAATATTTTTAGCCTTAATGATCCTTCTTCTTACAGAGATAAGCTCCTTTCTGGCTTCCTGTAACTCGTCGTTGCTTTTCCTCTCTTTGACAACAAGGGTTTGGTTCAAGGCCTCCATGTCTTCCATCTCCTCGATCTTCTCATTCAACTCACTAGTGAGTTCCTCCATTTTCTCCTTGACTGTTGAATCCTCATCGCCTCCCATGTGCTTCATGACTTGGAGTTGTCCCTTCAGTTGCTGGATCTCTAACTCCAGTTTTTGCTTTGCATCCAGTTGCTTCTCCAGCTGAAGAATCTTCTTAAGTGCATCCTCCTTCTCCCTCTGCAATTTAATCAATAGACAGCTTCTAATTTAATGGTAAAATAAATTGTTGTTCTGGCCTTGCCACTCGTGAAATTGCGTGAAATAATTAGTGATCGCAGTCGACTACGATGCTGTCATTCCATAATGGTAAAAACTGGAAAATACTGGTGATGTGGTACTCGGAACTTGTACTATTGTGGGTACAGTGGCAATTTGTAGGGGCTTTTACTGATCTTATAGAAAGAATTTACTTATCTGTACATCCCAACAATTAGAATCCAATTGTTCACTAAACAAGTACAGGTTTCATAATGACTATACATGCTGAAACAAGTAGATTACGAATTTTCAGAGATGTAGCAAAAAACAAAGATTCAATTTTTACACTGGAGCAAGGCCGATTACAATTTAAGGTTCATTGTCATTCTCTACCAAAAGCAACATAATTGCAAAGTCCCTTACACACTACTGTACCTTGTGCTCCTCAACTAGCCTGAGCACATTTTCATCAGATTTCTTTTGCTCCTTCACCGCCATATCAAGGGAACTGTTTTTCATTGCATTCTACAAAAATAATAATAGCAATAATAAGAGATATTTACAAATTTGTTGTTAACCAATGAATATAAATAGCTTCATTTAACGGAATCAAAAGAACACATGGGTTTTGCTAAGAAAGGACTGCTACTGGAGTTTCCACCAATGATGATAAGAGGGGTCAAAAGGCCAGTAATGCTTTATAATTTCACTCAATAATTTGACCTGACCAAGATAGTGCTAGGTGTCTGTTTGCTGACTAAAAATTTGACCTAACCAAGATAATGCTTTAATAAATTAACCCATACCTTGTTTTTCTCATCCTCCAGCATTCTCTTGTCAATATTATTTTGGTTGGCCATTTTGTTGAGCTGCCGAGACCTCTCATCTAACTCCTTTCTCTTGTTGTCCACCTCTAACCTCAATGACTCGTTCTCCTCAATTATTCTTCTTGAATGGTCCCGAGCCAGCTGTTGCATCTTCTTTATCTCTACACAGTGCAAAAAAAAATAGAATGTGATTAGACAAGCATAAAAGAGCAAATGGTTTCTGGTTTGTATGATAAAACTGAGAAAAAGTTCAACATTTACCAAAATAACCCCTAATCCCCAAGTTTTGGCTGAAAATAAATAGTAAACACACAAGTGCACATAATAAAGGATAAATGAAAGAGCTGCTGACCCTCATTATAAGCAACAAACAGCTGCTCTCTCTGCTCCATCATAGTATTGAGGGACGACGTGGTCTCATTGTACTTGCACTCCAACTCGTGTAAGTGCCGGTTCTTCACCTCAATCTGGTTGGCCAGGTTGGCAACCAGCTTTTCCGTCTTGCGGGATTCCTCCACTGCCAGATCATTGACCGTTTTTAAATCTCCGTTCTTCCTCAAGTGATCAGCAATGGGGCCCACACCGTCGTAATCATCCTCCCTTGCAACCCATGCATAAAGGTCAATCGTCTTGGACTTCCTCTCCTTCCAGTCCCTCTTGCCAAGCCTCTCTGCCTCAAAATGGTTCTCAAAGGACATGGCATCCTTGAAACCATTCCAGTCCTTTGAGAACTCAACAATGCAATTTCCAGTATGCCCTTTGTAATTCCAAAGGGCATGAACCCTGAGAGGGTTAAACCGGGAAAGTTGCTCCTTGAGCCGGTTTCCACTCTCACCAACATGCCTACCATCTTTGAATTCAGTTGGAACATTGACGACTACACCTTTCCAGGGCCAGACAAACTTCTCATCCCTGTCTCTCGAAGGAGGAGTGGGCGGTTCAAACACCACCATCTGAAGAGAGAGTGAGGGGTCCGCAAGGTCAGTCTTCATGTATTTGGCAAGGGCTAGGTGTGTGGCCTTCTCTTTTGCTTTCCTGTTGGATGCACCGATCCCAGTGGCGTGTTGAAGGAGGTCCTTGAAGTTATAGGCCTGCTTCTTCTTGCCAGTGCAGAAGGGGCACTTGTAAGCACTGTCCCCGTACTTCACTTTAAACCCTCCTTCCTTCAGGTTAGAATATGCTTTCTCAGCATAGTCGTCGATCTCCGATTCACTGACCTCAGATTCTTCTGAGTCACTATGCGCCATCTGATTAGAGAGAACAAGACCTAACAAAGACAAAGATATAAGGGGGGGATTAGACACTGATCAGAAGCTAAATCTGTTAGAATTGAATTGATTTCATTAAAATAAAATATAATAAAATGTAGTTTACTTCAAATTGACTTTATTTGATCGGAAGCTACATTAAAGATGCTTGCAACACTCATTTGTTTAAGAACTAGTTATACCACTGAGATACACTAAAGTTGTTCATAGTGGGATAATCCATCAGAAACTAAAATTCTGCAGGTATGAAGCAAGAAAGAACCAAAGGTAGACTAATAGAACTGTAAATAAAAATTGAGCATCTATACTTAATCAATTAACAACTAACTAAGATATCAATTTTAGCCTTCATCTGCACTTTTATCTTTCATTATTATTTCCTTCAGAGTTGAAGTCCTAATTGCAATAATGCTCTAAACTGGTAAGTTCCTCCATTTGCCAGCAAACTGGTTTTCGGCCAAATGAGTAAAATATCCTTTTCCAAGTACAACATTGTACTATCCCAACTCTTTAATAAGGATTTAGATCCTCTCCACTCAGATTTGTAGTCCAAACAACAGTGTACTATCAATCTAAAATTCTTTCACACAAATGATACATATCTTAAGCAAAATTTACTAATCTGGCACCAGATCGGGTGTACATAGTTGGTTAATTGAATGAATCTCGACAAAAATTGCAATAACCCATTGACTTAACAACAAATTAATTTCATAAATATTAAATACAATAATCGATTAACCAAATAGAAATAATGAGGGATAAGAAGAGGTATTCGTACCTGATTAAAGAACCGCACAAGCTGCTTAGAAGGGTCTCTTGCTGGTCAAGCTCGTAGGACTCTTCCCAACTACTTCCTCCTTGCTGCGATCAGAAACTAGTAGAAGGGAAGAGAACACTGAACAGAGCGAAAGGTTACAAGGGTATCGCTGGAAAAAAACGGGCGTCAGCTATTATTGGGGGATTTGAGGCTCCGATCACACTATCACACTAATGAGGAATATTCAGATAACGAAATCACTACCTGGAAGGAGGAAGGAGGAAGGAGGAGGAGAAGAAATAGACGATGTTATCGGAGGTCAGAAGCTACAATCGTTGATACTACCACCAGTTTATGAACGACCGGAAGGAAGGGCGCGGGCGCGACCGCGCGAGCGTCGCCAATCCATTTCGAGTTTGACGGTGAGAACCGTGGGAAAAGGTCGCCCCGACTGAAATTGTCTCCCTCCGTTTGCTTCCGATCAGGCGATAAGGGTTTAAGTAGTTGATCGGGCGACTAGAGTGAAGAGGTTTAGGGGATCCGAATTCTTTTTTAATTTCACCGAGGAGCTGTAAGCTGTGACTGAGGTCTGAGCATGTCGGTGAATTATCTCTGAGGTAACAGAATATTTATGTTAGATCAAAACCGTCCGATCAGAATTCGGACCAATCCGGTCCGAAGTGAAATGCACAGGTTCTTTAAATATTCGTGCGGATTCTCATCGGAAGGTCCGCATATAAGCAGAAATATTATGAACGAGTCCATGACTCCATATCCTCTGACGTGACAGAATATTTCTGTTTAGAGCCTCACTTTCTGTTATACACATGGCATTCCAGTTGGTGCACCACCATACCTTCTGAGAAGTGGGTCCAAAATTCTTAATGGAAGCGGTATATGTAGATAGTGAAAATTGGAAGTGCATTCAATAATTCCCGTCTCACCGGAATTCCACTCTCCAGACGATTCTCAAAACGGACCCCTGTAGACTGTGGTTCCTTCCGTAGGTACCAGATTGAGTTTGACATAGCTGACTGAGATTAATCTGGTTCGTCTGTTCATTTATTGCATCCCTCACAGCCTCACTCCCTCAGGTATTGAGAGGACACGAACTCCTCTCCAGACAGAATATTTTTGGGGTTTTTTCTCTCCGTTTTCATCGAAATGGAGGCTTCAATTTCGCGGTAAATAAAGATTTCGCTAATGAACACATGTTACTACATGCTACAGTAATTATAGTTACAAGTAAACAATAATGAATGTATAATGTATTTGTAATTCTTTTGTTTAGTAACTCTTAACATTAATCTTAAAAATTTCCCTCGAGCTCAGAGTAATATGTTTTATCTCTCTCCATAACTTTTTACAATTTGCACTCTATGAGTAAAATCTTTGTAAATTTGTATTATACACATAAGAAGCATATAAATAAAAAATAGTCATTTTTTATACATTCTCAATATCTTGTTTATTTTTTTATCTTTAATTTATAACAAAACATTTTATTTATCTTGGTATATGTAATTGTGTAATTAACAAATGAAATTCCAATTATCACACAAAATTAACCGAAATTTTTATAAATACTCAAAAATAAAACAAAATTAAGAAATCTACCCATTTTTTGAAAGAATCTCGAAAAATACCCAATCCGCTTACTAAACAATCGGATTTTCAATTTCTTTCCGGTGACTCAATTCTCGGAAATGAAAAAAATGTCCGATTATCCAATAACTGAAAATATTGAGATTGTCCGATTATCTAATAACCGGTTATCCAATATGGAGAGGAATTAGTAAGGTTGGGGAAGCCCAATCAAATTAAAATTGTGAAAGCGCGTTGAAAGGGACATATTTGTTCTAATATTAATTCATATGAGTTTTTAATGGCGTGAAGGAGCAAATACAGGAGCACACACAAATTTTATTTTGCAGCTTAATATATCAAAAGTTGCGCATTAAATTGTATTATCAAAATTGGGGTCATGGGTTAGGCATGTATATATTCATACTTTTATTCTGATGTCTAGTAAAAGGAAACAAATTTTGATAATTAAAAAAAAAACATTAATGAAAAACCTTTTATCACTTTTCCACTGGGTTATTGCTTGGATTTTTTTTTTAATATTTTGTTAGGTGAAATTCCATTTTTGTATGTAGTGGTTTCCAGTGTTTTAATAATCGGTTCTTATTCGGTATTTGGAAAGCCACCACATACTGCATATACGGTATGCGGCTGCATATACGGATTTTTATTCGGATTTATATATGCGGATTTTAAAATAAAAAGTCATATTAATTTGTATACAAAGAAAGTATTTATGATTGACTGTACATGTTAAACTGGTGATGAAATATTAAAATACCGATCCTCATCTCATACTAAATGAAATACTGAAATATTTATATATTAATCTCAATTCGACTGAATATGTGGCCGAATATTCGAATATGTGGTCAAATATGCGACCGAATATTCGAATATACAGTCGAATATACGACTGAATATTCGAATATGCGGCCAAATATTCAAAACTGTATATTGGACCGAATACTCATTTTCTATTCGAATTCCAACCGAATACGAATATTCGGCCTATTCGGCCGATTTTTAAAACACTGGTGGTTTCATTTTTTTAACGAAAGGGGTATGTGTTGTCTTTTTAACAAAAAAATAACAATAACATTGAAATGGGTCATTAATATAATAGTTAGAATTTATAGCTACCGTACGTTGCAAAATGTGGAATAATATGTGCTATGGATTTTTGTTTTTAAAGTCTAAATAGTCGATTTGAACTACTCGATATAATTTTCATATGAAAATATATTTAGAAATCAAATTTTATATTTTTAAAATATTTTTACTATTTTTTTAAGTAGGTAAAAAATCACTACTTTCGATGATTGAAAATCTTTAGATCATGTATTTTATTTAACAATATAGAAAAATAAAAATTCTAAAAAAATGTAAAATTTGATATTCAAGTACATTTTTCTTTCTATGAATATCATGTTAAATAGTTTGAATTAATTATTATTGTAATTAGAGATATTGTGATTGTTACGCGCCTACCTAGCCTCAAATTGTAATATCAAATTTCAAGAATTATCTTTCACATGATCATGTGTATGCTATATATAAAATACAATTTAGTTTTTTCTTAAGAAAGAAGTATTTGTGACCCACTATGCATAACCAAACAAATGCCTTTCTTTCTGTCATCATTCCCTTTATAAAAAAAAGGACGCTGATAACAATTCCCGCAACCTCTACTCCGCACTTATTCCCGCAGAAATTGCCAAAAAAAACATTGGGAGACCGTTCAATCATTAATGAGCGTTTAAGAAACTGCAGGTATTTAACTTGAAGCATCAAAGTATTTACCTTAAATTTGTCAGGTATTAAACCCTCTGCAATGATCTCTATTTATGAAAGAATAAATCAATCAATTTTGTCCCCGCACAAAATTTCTTTTTTTTTTTAATCGTCCCCGCACAACTGGGGACCATTAAACATGGGGGGACCTCTCAATCATTAATGAGCGTTTAAAAAACTGTTAGTATTTAACTTGAAGCATCAAAGTATTTAACTTGAATTTGTCAGGTATTAAACCCTATGCAATGATCTCTATTTATGAAAGAATAAATCAATCCATTAATTGTCCCCGCACAAAAATTCTTTTTTTTTGAATCGTCCCCGCACAACTGGAAACCATTAAATAAACAATCCCCTCACCCAATGATAAATACTCTGAGACATAATGATAAATATTTTATGTTACATGAGTAAATACTTTACATTATATGGATAAATATTTTATGTTACATGGATAAATACTTCTCAGACATACTTGCAACTTTCAATAAAACATCAATGATAAATACTCTCATGCATAATGATAAATATTTTATGTTACATGGATAAATACTTTGTATTACATAGATAAATACTTTTAAGACATAATTGCAACTTACAGTAAAACATCAATGATAAATACTCTCAGACATAATGATAAATACTCTATGTTACATGGATAAATACTCTATATTACAAGGGTAAATACTTCTAAAAAATAATGATAAATACTTTTTTGAACATCAATTAACAGATAAACATTTATTAACGTGGATTGTTATTAGATAACAGTATAATTAATGCGGAGATTGTTTTTAAAGGAATAATTAATGCGGGAATTGTTATTAGAGGAAGGCAT
This sequence comes from Carex rostrata, assembly GCF_964058835.1. Classification (NCBI taxonomy): domain Eukaryota; kingdom Viridiplantae; phylum Streptophyta; class Magnoliopsida; order Poales; family Cyperaceae; genus Carex; species Carex rostrata. The sequence continues at coordinate 9,637,530 of NC_135934.1, forward strand.
AATTAATGCAGGGATTGGTATTAAATGATAGTCTAATTTAATGCGGGGATAAAAGAAAACTTTTAACGAAATTAGTGGAGGGATATATGGCAGTTAATGAAGAGAGAGAGTGCGGGAAAAATGGGGGGATGGGAGTGGGGGGTTTCATATAATTATTCTAAAAAAGTGCCTTTCCGCTAATCTGGTAACCGAACATAGGAATCGCTTACCAAATAACTGGATCCGTTTATCATTTCCGCTTATCAAATAACCGTAAGTTTTTTTGGATATCCGGCAGTTGAGTAACCGGAAAGAAGAAATATATCCGGTTGTTTAGTAACCGGAAAGAAGAAATATATCTGGTTGTTTAATAACTGGAAGGGGTACGGTATTTTTCAAAATCCATTCAGAAACTGAGTAGATTTTCTAATTTGATATTTTTTTGGGTATTTATAAAAATTTCAGCAAAATTAAATTACATATAATAAGAAACTTCTCTGCATGACACAACAATATCAAGATTTATAGAAATATGGAGGAATAAACTAACTGACCTATTTTATCGGCAATTTTAATGTGCTAGCCCAGCGAAACTTTTTTTTTAATGTATATTTCGAAATCAAAGTTTCTAGAATTGTAGGATAGAATTTCAAAAATGGAATAGCTGCGTTCAAATTTTTATGTATAGAAATATTTTTTTTAAATATTAAAAAGCTACAATATAGAAAATAAATTTAAGAATCCATATTAAATTACATTTGCAAAAACAAACAACCCCATAAAAATTGGAATTAGTGTCTGACAAAGTCATAACACATTTTTCAAATAACAAAACCATTTAATAATAGTATTTTACAGCACTGAAAATAAATTTATTAGTCCATACTAAAATTAATTTATGACATCGAATTCTACAGCACCATTTAATTATGACTTGTTATATTAATATAAAGTTTATTATTTATCATCTACATAATATTATTTTGACAACACAGTTGAAACTTGATGATTAGACTCAAAGACGATATCATCTGCGTTCAATACAATTAAACACCTTCTCAAAATGTTCTTATCATATATGCAAATGGAAACACGTGAATAGTTTAATTGTGAATTGTCTAATTATAAAAAGAGATCGAATAATTATTCCCTCACTTCATTTCTCTCAATTATCTTCCGGTCAATAATTATCTTTGTTGACTGCTAATTAAGAGGGGACCACAACTTCCAACACTAAAAGACAAAACAAAATAAGTCATTATCAGTTATTAAGTGAACGAACCACTCATTTACTGGGTGGACCACTAACTACTTGAGGGACAGCCTAATATTTTATAAATTTTACAACTGACGCGTGCAAATATGAATATTTATGCACGCAAGTGTTAATATATAATATATCAAATATTCATATCTAATATATCAAGTATTTAAAAAAAAAGAAAATTTCTAGTGTACCCATCCAAACTTTCATAATAGCTAATATCCCCATAAAATCACCATAATATCCAATATCCCCATTAAAACTTAACATTTTTCCTTATATCCCCTTTTATTGATTTAATCTTTTATTTAGTTAATTTAAAAATATAATTGACAAATATACCCCCATCTTATTCCTTCATTCTTATTTCTTATCTAGAATTTGAGTGATTAACTCTCTAATACGTTCGTATTTAATTTGATGCTTTGTTCAATTTTAGATTTTTAATTACAAAAAATTGATCTCAACTGTGCATCAAACTTATGCCAAACTCTAATTCCCTCATCCTTCTCTCCTCTCTGCTTATCTTTCTCTCCCTTTCTAGCCTCAACAGAGCTACCATACGCATACTTGTCGGCACGTGCCACTCAAGCAGTTTCCTTACCGGCAAGGCCGGGTTCTGCACCACCGAGAACTACGCCGCATGCTGCCAGACCGCCTGTTTGTTCTTAGGTAATTATCACGAGGATACTGAACTGGTAGTTGCGCTGCCTACTGGTTGGTACAACAGTGGAAACTCGGTATCTACGGTGTCTAAAGAAGATAAGAATAAACGGAAATGGGAAGTCGGTGGTGGCAAAGGTGGTGGATGAGTGTGATTATTAATGGTTGCACGGCTGATCAGAATTACGAACCACCATGCCCCCCCTAATGTGATTAATGCTTCACAGACAGTTTGGTAGGAACTCGGTATACCGACCCGGGACAAGGAATTGCCAATTACATGCTTAATTGTGACTAATGCCAGGTTGTATGCTTCAAATGTGTGCAATCTTCTTCTTTTTTTGGCTAGCAGCCCGTAGGCACTTTTCCATTCATTCAAAGAAACCGGATTACAACAGATTGTTTACATAGCACTGGAATTTAGTATCTATCTCCTGTAAACTAACCAAGCCATCGAACTCCTATAGTAACCAATACCAGTACTCATGTATCAAGTAGAGTGGCATCAGTTTGTCCTTGCTGAGTTCATTTTGTAAATTGTTTTTTAAATAAAAATGCGTGCAATCTTCAATGATGCTACCATGATTACGGAGTTCATTTTGTAAATTATTTTTTAAATAAAAATGGAGACAATTCTTCAAATTTTAAAAATGGAGATAATTAATGAGTCAAGTTTCGAATCTATAGTTTATTTTGTAAATTTTATTCGGAGAATATGTATACTACCCAAGAATCTAGTGGCAGATACAAGTAAAGTAATTACAATACCGTGCAATCTTAAGTCTCATTTTCCTTCCTCCGTTAGTCTGGTAAATAATTATGGACTTGCCAGCAAGTCAGTACAGACCGGACACACTTTATTTGTTTCAAAAAGAATAATAGATCAGTTAGTTGGAGTTGGAGAAGAAGAATAAAGCTTGCTTGGATTGAATTAGCGTGAGAGCAAGGTAAACAGACTAACGGAGAAAGGAATCGTTGGCAAAGAGAATAATAGAAAGGGGACTTAAACAAAAGAGAAGAAGGGTATATTTGTCAATTGTATTTTTTAAATAATTAAATAAAAGATTAAATCAATAAAAGAGGAGATAAGAAAGAATGTTAAGTTTTGATGGAAATATTGGATATTATGGTGATTTTATGGGGATATTGGCTATTATGAAAGTTTGGATAGGTACACCAGAAATTTCCCCTTAAAAAAAATGTACACATCGCACACTCATATTTTGCACGTTTTTAGAAGTGAGTTTTTTTCTCCGTTCAATCTCGCCAATATTTCTAACAATCTGTGAGAAAATTTGTAAATCTAAACCACGAACGTCTTTTACGTAATTTTTTCTTTGAAATGAGATCCATGATGACATACTTTCGGGTTGTCTGTCGCGCAAGTATTCATATCTCGTAATGCAAATTTCATACCTCGTCGAGCAAGTATTATACCACGTCGAGAAAGTATTTATACCTCGTCATGCAAGTATTCATACCTCGCCGGGCAAGTATTCATAAATCACCTGTGACAACCTGAAAAGCCTAGTTGTCGGCAGATCGATAGGAGCCGGCGAATAAGAAGTCAGAGGTGATGCAGTCTGGTTCAGGATCGCGGCGAGTTATGAATACTTGCACGACGAGGTATGAATACTTGTGTGACAGATAACTCAAAAGTACTTCGTCGTAAATCTCATTTGAAATAGAAAATTGTGTAGAAGATGTTTGTGATTGTAGATTCGTAGAAATTTTCATAGATCGTTAGAAATACGGGCAACATTGAACAAAGAAAAAAAAAACACCTTTAAAAATGCGTAAAAAATGAGTATGTAATGAGAGAGATTGTTTAAAGAAATACTTGATATCTTACATATGAATACTTAACATAAGTATACATATTTACGCATGACAGTTATAAATTGTTTTCAAATATAAGTAGTCTCCTAGATAATTAGTGCTCCCCTACATTATTAATGATTGATACGTGTTTTCTTTTATCTTTTGTGCTGAAAGTTGTGGTCGTCCCCTTTAATAATTGGGAGATGAAATGAGAAAATAGACTGAGAAAAAGAAATCTTTATTCTTATAAAAACCCCTTCTACATCTCTGAAACACAAAACGTGCTTTCTAGCTCTCACGATGTGGCAGAAAACTCAGTAAAATTTGGTAACAAAATATTTTATATGCTTTCGAGGAGTTGCACCCAATTTATTTCCCTTTTCATTTCAATCATAAATTGAACTTTGTCTAATTGTCTTGTCTACTTAACTGAAACGTTGGGCTATTTATTTCTGTAAAATTGGAGAAGTCTTACTATGAATCTTGAAGCTATGCAATGGTAATTTAATTTTTCTGCTAATTACATTATTTTTTTAGGCTTTTTTCTGCCTAGTTTTACTGAGGTTTCATTTCATTTATTATTCTCATGTCGGATGCCGAGTTCGTTTTTATTTTTATTTTTTTAAAAACGAATCAGAATTTTGATATACATGTTAAATGTCAGTTCTATAACCTTCTGGAAGATGTGATTTAAAAGTATTTTGATGATTAGGAATGGAGTCTAGATTATTTTTTTTGTAACTTTCCTTTTTGTTATGTTTGTATTTAGGTTTGTGCTAAAAGTGACAAAAAAAATTAAATTTAAAGTGCCATGTGTCTTTTAAATTTACGCAATACATGTGAGCTTGCGCAACCGAACAAAATTTTTAACAAACCATTTTCACATAATTTGAGAAACCCAGAAAAAAACAAAAAGAGTGGATAGTTTGATCAGATATTTGCAATTAAAATTTATTATTGTTATTCTAGCTATAATTTTTTTTATCTATTTGACTAATTTGCAAAAACATACAATTATTGAATTTTACGATTTCTTCTACTTGAAAAATATGCAGGTTCAAGTCAATTAGAATTGCAATGTATAGTGCTTGGACTGAAGAAATCATAAAGACTTTCAAGGATTCAAATTGTAAAATTATAAATTTGATAAAGTTTGTTTGATGTTGTTTCAGAGATGTACATATAAAAGATTACGACATTTTGACTTTGTTTGATCGGTATCAAGATCTTGCAAAAATACATTGATATTGATATATTCCAACGTTGATTTTTCAACCTATTTATTCATACGAAAATAAAATTGAAAAAATGATAATTTTTTAAGTGGATCTAGAGAAAATAATATAGATAATATTTAACAGTTTTATTTTGATATTTGAGTTAAAATTTTAAGTTATTAATGTTTAAAAAATGAAGGCATAACAGAGGCATTTAAACTCTCCTAAAACAATAGTGAAAAATTTCCAAAAAAATATAAAATTTGATCTTAAAGCGCATTTATATATGTAAATCAAGTTGAGTAGTTTGAATCAACTATTTGAACTATAAAAACATAAACAAAAATATGAGGCATGATGAAGACACAAAAATACTAGAATATTTTAACCTAACTGTTCGGTTAATGGGTAAATGTTATTATTCTTGTTTTGTGTAAACCAGATAAAACTGTTCTCTGAATATAAGCGAACTGAACTGAAACGAACCGACTAACTGCTCAAACCGGACCCTACGTATTAGGGCTGTACAAAATTGCTTGAACTCGCAACTCGCTCATAACTCGCTCGCTAATGGCTCTCTTTAACTCGCTCATTTACAACTCGAGTCAGTTTCAACTTGAGTTGGCTGACTCGTTTAATAAATGTGCTAAGTTTGAGCTGAGCCCAACTCGCTCATCTATAACTCGAGTTATATAACTCGCTCATTTATAACTCAATTTATGTACTAAGTAAAAATTGTTGGATTCTAAGTTGTTGTTTGCTTTGAATTGACATATTATCTCTGTGTTAGATTGTTTGTATTTAGATAAATTATTACTAGGCTATTTGGTCCATTTCAATTATTTGTATATAGATAAATATATAGTGTATAACAATATCTAAGAACTTAACTGATTAAACGAGTTATAAACGAGTTACGAATCAATTCGAGTTAATAACGAACTGAATTCGAATTAACTTTACAGCTCATTATTATCGTCTCAATTCAAGTTGAAATTCGGCTCATTTTTACAGCCCTACTACGTATTACGTAATAAGCATAACCGCCCACAGGAATAAAAGAATTCGTAAATAATCCTGCATAATAGTTTCGACACAACACAACCCTAGTGCGGTCCCACCAACACACGCCTTCCTCTCCATTTCCGATCAGCTAAGCGCTCTCTCTCTCATCTTCTCTCAATCGCCGACGACACGACGCGACACGACATGGCTGCTCCTCTCTTCTCCGCCTTGCGCTCTTCCTCTCAGGTCAACTATCGATCTCATTTATTTACGCTCCTCTTCCCTTCTTTTTCGCTGTTTCTATTTTGAGCGAGTGTTGATCTGAATTTCTTCTTTACAAAAGGTAGAGAGGCCTCTTCTCAATTTCCCAAGCCGCAATTACCATGTTGAACTCGGAGCTCGTGAGAAGACGGTTCGTCCCTTACTTACCCTTCCTCTTTCCTTTTCTTCACTATTTTATAATTTTTCTTTTCTAAACTCGCTGTCTTTGACAATTGGTGTTTGACGAATAGGTTCTGATGATCTGAGTAATAGATATTTAAATTGATCACCATTTATGTGATCCCTTTTTTAGGACGAATTCACATCCCCTGAGATATCTCAAATTTGTTAGTGGATCTGTGGAAATCGCGGACCGTTCAAATTCTTTATGCACGATCTCAAAACACAATAATACTTGTCTCCTTGCATTCTGAATAGCAGAATAGGTACCGAAAAAATTTTGGCCCGGCATTGGATAAACTGAAAATTTGAGATATCTCAGAGGATACAGACTCTTTTAGGACACTATAGATGCTATGATTTACCCGTCTACTCTTAACCTGTGTCATATGACTCATATCCTATGCTGGTTTAATCATTTATCTGGAAATTTTGGTTGTATTTAGGTGATTAATTAACTTACTATACAGGTCTTATTCTTTCTTTCTCTCTTTTTTGCTTCTATTTTGTTTATTACTTGGTCAATCTCATATGAGATATTCTGATATGCCCCAGATTTTAACTTTAGTCTACAAAAGTTAAAAAAAAAACAATCCAGGAAATTTTGCATATGAGATATTCTTTTTCTCTCTCTTTTTTGCTTCTATTTTGTTTATTACTTAGTCAATCTCATATGAGATATTCTGATATGCCCCAAATTTTAACTTAAGTCTACAAAAGTTAAAAAAAAAAGCAATCCAGGAAATTTTGCATTACCAAGATTAAAATGAATAATTACCGTACGCTCGAGTGGTAGAAATGTAGATTTCCAAAAAATTAAAATGCACATTTAGTATGTTGGTGTGTAAAACTTCTAATTTGTCCTTTGTCAACCTACATGTTATACAAAACTCGCATGATTTCTTCCGGTTGCCTATCAATAAGAGAAACTTCTCACATGATTTCTTTCCTTGGCATATAAATATCAGGTACTTTTTATTCTTTGTAGTGACAGAAATCTGATTAATTGGTGCATTTTTGACAGCTCTTGGAAGTGGATCCAGCTCTGATGAAATTCAAATCATACAAAAACAGTGTCAAGGTAGCATCGAAAATAGGGAATGTACTGACAGTTGTCGCTGTTACAGGTATTTCGTCTTCTTCTTGCTTTGTCTATTTTATTTTATTTTATAACTAATTGCATATGACTCAGAACTGGAACCAATAGGAATGATTTTCTGTATTATATAGCACATTTTTAGGAGCGAATTAACTAAGCTTATCTGTACAGATATAATGAAGTAGATCTCAAAAGTTTCTAAGTCCAATGTTTCTGTTCATACTATCCGCACGAGCAGAGGCGGAACTAGAAAATTTAGATAGGACTGAAATGTAAAAAAATTATTGTGTGGTAGGTGGGATTTGAACCCAAGTCTCCACAACTAAAATGAGGAACTCTAGCCACTAGACTACAAGCACGCATTTGAAATTTCATGAGGGGGCTGAACTATATAAAAACTTGTGAAAAAAAAATTCAATTCAATTTCAATATATATAATTAATTTTTTTTTAAAACCATAGGGGGGTGGCTAAGCACCCTTTGGGTTGCATTAAGATCCGCCCCTGCGCACGACAGATAGCTTTTGCATGTTTCAAATTGTTAGCTAAATGAAAATGTCAATTTACCTCTTTTTTATGATACTCAAAACCAAACTACAATTTTATCTCCGGTTTTTGTTATTGTTTTTTATGAGCTCTATTATTATAGCCTTGATAAAGGATATGCTTTCGAAGATGTTATGCTTTGTTGCATCTCAATTGAGCATTTGATACAACAATTTGGGCTAAAAGAATTGAAAAGAAATAAGATTTGAAAGTGTTGCCCATTACATATTTTAATTTTTTTAACCTGTAGTGCAAAGTTTCTCCATTTTTCTAATTCCTTTAGTCACTTCTCTTTCAGCTTGCAGCTACCAGTTAGTTGTCAGAGCAATGACCAAAAACTGATAAAGAAGAAGTATGAATCTGATATGCTGTGGCTGGATCAAAAAAATAAATTGGCAAATTCGGTCAAATTTGTTTCATTTTTCCGGATATGTTTGAAAAGCTTTGTTGTTACCCTTTGTAAATGGGGCAAACCTTTAGTTGTCTGGTTATGCAGAAAATTTGCTAGTTTTGAACTTGATAATAAAAATGATCTCATTTGCCTTTTTGTTTTGATCATATACAGTTATATTGTTGATATATGAGGCTGCTCTGGTTATTTCACATGTATTATTTCCTTGTCTACTCATATTGTCATTTTGGGTCTGTGTCTAACAAATTCCATTGTTCAATTATGGGGCCTATAAAGACCATTGGTGCGATCTGTGATATGAATTCATATCATCTGCATTAACGCATCCTTTGAGTTTAGATCCAATCCATACATTACATGTTAGCACGAATCTTAAAGGTCACACCAAGCATTACATGCATGGGCTGGATTCGTCCGAATTCTAATCAGATGGTCCGGAGCTAAACTCAAACAGTCCATTAATGTAGAGGATGCGGACTCAATAGTGTCAAACTACTGTTCTATTTTTAATCCCAAAATTGTTAATGCTTTTGTTCTGCGGCATTCAATAGTGTCAAACTACTGTTCTATTTTTAATCCCAAAATTGTTAATGCTTTTGTTCTGCGGCATTCGTCTCCAATCGCTCTGTTGTTTTACAGTTATTAAGCTCTCTCTCTCTCTCTCTCTCTGGTCTTTCCAGCACTGTACCGGACCGTGTATGTGATATGAGTCGTCTGGTTTATTCTAACACGAATCTCAATGCAGAGGACCCCACCATATTTCAAATAAGGGAGTGCTATTCTAAAATCACAAATTAAAGTTTTAAGTGTTGAGAGAAAACTTTATATACAAATACCTAATTTACCCTTTCTCTCTCATATTAACTAATATTATTATTATGAACTAAATATTATATTCAACTACTGAAGCATGTTCGGATCATAACGTAAGGTGTTCAACATCATCTACATTAACAATAGCATACTACATAATAACAACGGCTATAGCATTCTGATCGGCAAAATCCACCAGTTCATGCAACAAAGGACAAACTTCCGGATAAATCATTTTTTAACAGATCACTTGTTATTCTACTCCGGATTTTAGCTCAGCATATAACTAGACAAATGACTGAAACAATTCAGGTGAGATATATCGCATACGTAAGCTCGCCTTAAAATCCTAGATGTGGTCAATTCAAACAATAATCCTAGTTGTAGTCAATTGTTCTCGAGAGGGTATCAAGGTACAGTTACAAACGTGCTCAATACCATCCGTAAGCTCTGGCATGTAACCCTCTGGATTGGATTTGTTCTGATACCACTCACTATCAGACTACCTCAATCATGTGTCTACTTAGCTATGGTAATTCTATTCTAGTTCATATGTGTTAGCATCTCCATCTTCTGATGTCTTTTTTTTTTTTTTTTTTTGAAGTTAGTACGTGGCTTTACTCCATCTTCTGACGTTGCTTTTCATTAAAAAAAAAAATCTATACCACTTGTTCCAGATGAAAGAGAGTTATTTGCAACAGCTCGGTGTCTCTCAGACAAAAGCGAGGATGGAGCAATTACTGCAATTGCCAGTGTAGCCGTGTGTTGTCAATCTCAGTGTAGAAATTGGTGTTCATAATTCTTCTTGTTCCTCTTCATGGAAGAACTCCGTCATTAAATTCCAGCACCCTATAAAGTAGAACTGAGACTTGACGTCGACATCACCGAGAACCTGACCTCATCACGAAGCAAAGAAATTAGTTATACCCCATGTTCTCTAGAGCGGAGATGGGCTTCAAGACTAACTGTCTGCTTTAAGATTTGTGCACTCCTATTTAATATCCGTGCTCACCCGCTTTATTTTCCTTGCATACAAATCTTAAAGCAAATGAGAAGATCTTGAAGTCTATTGAACCCAAAAATAGATTCAATGCTCATCGGACCTACTCTGCTCAACACATTCTCAACCAAAGTTTTTCATCTTTCATACCACACTGATCATTCCCTCTGGCTCTCATATTCTTTTCTCAATTGTCAAAGTCTTTCATACTTGTTCAAAGTCAAAGCGTATTTTGGAATCAGTAAGTAGATTGCTCTTTGTTCAATGAAGAAACTTTTCTTTGTAATGTTATTTACTTTGCCCACTCTTCGGACAAAACTGCAATCTTCTTTTAGTAGCTGGTATAATAATGTCTTCTTTGACAATATCCTAAAAACGGATTTTTCTCTCACTTCTTTTATTCGCTGCATTAATTTCTTTACTTAATATGAGAGACAAAGGGCAAAATAATTTATGGAGAAAATTTTCTCTCACCACTCAAAACTTTAATTTGTACTCTTAGAATAACACTCCCCTTTCAAATAAGCTCAGAAGTGATTTTGGTTCGGTGGGAACATTCTAACATCTTGTTTGGATGGAGAGTAGAGGGAGGGAGGGAATGGAAAGAAATAAAAACTTTTCGTTGAATCATGTTTGATTAATAAAATTATGTCGGAAGTGAAGGGTACATGAGGTAAAATGTTTAACCTTATATCATTATAATTAGGGAAAATTAGATTCATGCTATTCCAAAACTTCAAATTTAGAAAAATGCCACTTCAAAATTTTGATTTTGTTAAATGCCACTCCAAATCTCACTTATTAAGAAAATTGCCACCATTACCAAATTATTATACATTTGTAATAAAAAATAAACATAAAATGTTATATTTTGAGTGGTATTTTCGTATATTCCACAAATTCCCTTACCCTTTCATTTCTACACCATTAATGGGTCCGATCCGTTCCAAATTTGATAGGTTAAACAGTACAAAACCCTCACCCGTTGTTCTTTCCATTTGTGCATCCTCTCTTCGTCTCCTCTCTTCCCAGTCGAAAAGAAGTTCCGTCGAGCCTCTCCTCCCAGTCGCCGCCACCCTAGTATGGTTGCTGTCGTCCACCTCTCCTCCCAGATCATGTTCTCCCAGTCACTGTTGTCCACCTCTCCTCCCAGCCGCAGCCACCCAAGCGAGTATGAGGTGCCCGAATTGCGGGAAGCAATTGCTAAGGCTCGTGAGCGGTACAGACGACAATCCAGGGAGGGTGTTCTACAAATGCTTAGGTTGCTCAGAAATATTACATCCTGACATATTCATCACGATCAACAACTTCATCGGGTTGCTCAAAAATATTGCATCCCTGAGTGCTCCCAACTTGGCTACTAAGTGCAATACTTGGTGATGGTTGAGACGGAGTACATGGGTTAGTGACATTTGTCCTACTACACTTTGAACTTCCATCAGAATCACACACTACTACAAGAAATGTGATTTTCCTTTCCTTTTTGTACATCTCAAACATATGTGAGATTTGAGACTAGGTTAAAACTCCTACATCCTTATTCTCATTTTTGTCAAACAACCAAATCTTAGGTGTTTGACAACTCCCCCAAGTTATCTGCTCGACTAAATCACTAAGAAAATCACACAAAGAAAACCTATCGGATCCACCACCCTATTTAATAATTTTCCCTTTACATATTCCTTTGTACCAACATTTTGCTTGTTCCAATATGCTTCAATCTTAATTTCTATTCTAAAAGCAGTTTCCGGGTCAAACTTATACAAAATTGTAGAATTAAAAATCCTAATCTTTTATGTGCATAAAAAAAAAAATTAACATATCATATTTAATGATTTTATTTTGACTTTAAATTTTAAATTTTCAATTATTATAGCCTTAAAAATAAAAACATAATGAAGACTATTAGTTGTAACCAACAACAGTTGTAACAGATTAGATTAGTGCTAACAACCTTTTAGTCAAAGGTTGATTAGTTGTAACAGACTATTAGTCAAAGATAGTTAGTCATTGTAACAGAGTTGGTTATAGGATTGATTAGTGCTAACCACTCTCTCGATGTAGATTGCCTATATAAAGGCACTGTCATAATCATGTAAAATCAAGGAATTGAAATAAAAAGATTCATTATTTCCATTACTGTCTCATTCTTTTACCAGTATCTAAACTACTCAAACAAAGACAAAAAATATTGACATTTAAACCCTCTTCAAATAGATATTTATAGGAGAATAGAAAAATCAGTAATCAGTTTTTTTTAGAAATTAGGGTCAATTAAGTCCGATTTCTAAAAAAAACAATGACATTTCAATTAAGTCCGATTTTTTGGAATATGAATTATGGATTTCTAAACAAAGCAGTAAACAAAGCAAGGCACAGTGAACATGAATTATGGATTTCTAAATTTAGAAATCCATAATTCATGTTCCAAACCGATGTTTAAACAAAGCATTTCAATTAAGTCTGATTTTTTTGAGATAAAATAAAGCATATCGATCTAAACCGATGTCTATGCAATTTAATGCTATCAAATATAAATTGCAAACTAACAGTTCATATAAATTGAATTGAAATACAAATTTAATGCTTACCCACTAGGTACCCAAGACAGGTCCATGTTTATAGGAGAGGAAGCGCGGAGAGGACGGCGGAGAAGAGGTGGGCGGAGAGGAAGCGAGCGGAGAGGAGGCGAGGTTCAGGGTTGGAGAAAAGGAATCCTCATTGTCACGGATTGAGAAACGGGGGAATTGCGTTAGAAGAGAAAAGGGTCGGACTCGCGTTAATTAGAAGAGAAAAATCAATTTTGAAGAAGGGTATTTCGGTCAGTTAATTTTTACTGTAAATTATTAAGTTAAAATTATAATGAGTATGGTATTTGTGGCAATTTAATGAATTAATGTGATTTGGAGTGGCATTTAGCAAAAGGAAAATTTTGGGGTGGCATTTTTCTAAATTTGAAGTTTTGGGGTGGCATGGATATAATTTCCCCTTATAATTAATAGAATCGGTTTCTCTCTCAAATTGGAGTGTAACGTATAGAAATAAATTTTGTTACAAATATTTTTAGAAAAAATGACACAAATGACATACTCTATATCTTACATATATAATTCTCATACAAGATTTTTTCATCAAACCTACAATAGTCACCGAATTTCTCATTAACCTCCTAAAATTTAATCAACCAAATAAGAAATAAAACAAAAAGGAAAGTTAAATTTATTTTCTATCATTAATCATCCAAACACAAAGAGGTTAAATATGTTAATCTTCCTTTCTATTCCATTCCATTCCCTTCTGTTCTTTACCTCTCATTCCTTTCTCTACTCTCCATCCAAATAGGGTGTTTCAAGTTGCTGCTACTTGTCCACAAACAATCATTGCCCATATTGTTCTTCTATTCAACCTTGATGAGAAAATTGCCCATGTCATTTGTCTTCTACTGTGCATGCTTGTTTTTTGTCGCTGGCCATACTGCAGAGTAGTCTAAAACATAAAATCTTTGCTTCTATGCGCCATCTTCCAGTATTTGCTTCTATGCACCGTCTTCTTCCCGGCTTGTTATCTTCAAAAAAGTATGTAGATGTCATGATCCGCTAGAGACTGTGATTTAATTTGTTAAATTTTGAACGGTTAAGATAAACATATTATGCAATTGTGATTTTATGTGACAATATATTGATATTTATTGTGTTGAAGTTTATATTTAGTCCTCTGAACACTCGCTACACTTATTTTTTCCTTGCAATTTCTTCATACGAATGTTATTATAAAAACTATTAATTTATAACATTTATTTATTTATTTATTTTTATGTTATTCATTACAACAAAATAAAAAAGTAATTGATATATTTACTCACTAAATATTGATTATCTTCCTATTTAAGAAGTCATTCGGACATTCTCTCCAAAGCGTCTCCAGACCGCACGATCCAAATTAATCAAATTTAAACTAACAGATGTGCTTTTGACGTTTAGCCTTTTTTTTTTTTTTTTCCGTTAAGCAAAATAAAAAGAAACGAAAGTTCTTCTTCCTCTCTCAAAAGCAGTTGTTTAACTCTCACCTCACTCAGCTAATCGCTATTATTTATTTTTTGAAAATCCTACCAGAGGCTGCCAGCCTGCCATTTTCACCCGGCTAATCGATCGAAATTAAATCACTGAAAACCAGTGTTCTAAATAGCTAGCGCTATAACGGTTTTGGATCTAGAAAGCTAAGCTACGGGGTAAAACTGCGTTAATCGAGCTACGGCCGCTATAGCGCTAATAGTGGTCGCTATAGCACGTAGTGCGTAGCGGCAATAGCGGTCCGCTATGCTATATGGACTTATGATTTTGCCATTTTAATGGGCCTTAAATGTTCATATGGGCTTTTTTTACTTTATTAAGCTATATCAATACAATGGAACATGTGCGGGCTATACCGCTATATCAATTAAATTTTGTATCATGCATTAATATATGGTAGTGGTATATTTTGAATATAAAATATATCAATAGTTTTTGAATTATAGATATTTTGAATGACAATTTGAATTTTGTATTGGTTCAATATGAATATTATAACTTCTTAATCAATTTAGTGTTTTTTTTTCTTGATGAGACATGTTTACTATTAGTAGAAATATAAAATATAATTTTTGAACTAAAAAAAATGCTATTTATGATAGCTTCCACTATAGTTGCGCTATTCGCTAAAAATTTTTTTTTGACTCCCCGCTATGCTGCTATAAACGCTAGGGTTTGGATCACGGGCAGGGCACGGGCATACCTGGGGACGGGCATGGGTAGGCACAAGCACGGGTACGGCGGGTATACGGGTACCACGAGCTGGGCATCATGTTTTTTTTTTTTTCAAAAATCCTGTCCTGCCCGTCTTATACCCGTACCTGTTGTACCCGTGGGGGGCCGGGCGGTCCGGTTTTTTTTTGTTTTGTTTTTACAGTCTTGTACGAATATTATTACGTGTTTATAATTCGACTTTTAAAATCTAAATAGTTCAATATCAAATAGTGTATATAAATAAATAAAATTTGTAACTTATATATAAAAATTATTCGTGCGAAAAATTTGTATATTTATTCAGCCAAGTACAAATCTATTTATTTATTTCTTTACACGTGTTTATAATTTATTTATATCTCGAAATTTTTAGTTTACATTTTAAATTGATAATATATTTTCTAAACGTTCATTTTAAATTGATAATATATTTTTTAAATGTTCATTTATTTTTAATAGGTTAAATAAAATATAGATCAAAAATATATTAAAACAATATAAACGGGTGGAGGAAATTTTGAATATAAATGGGTACACGGGTATAGGGTACATGGGTACAAGGGCACGGGTACGGGTACTACGGTCCGGGTATGCCCGGATATTTTACCAAAAAACCGGGTCTGGTCCGTTTAATGCCCTTACCCATGTACCTGTTTACCCGTCCTATACCCGGGCTCGGGCACGGGCTGCCCGCCTCGGGTTTTGTTAATACACTTATAAACGTTATTTAGAATCTTGCTGAAAACAACTAGAGAGACAAGTGAGTACAAACATAAATAAACACATCTATGGCCAAAGTGCATTAACTAATTCTTACAGGCCGGTTTTTCAGAGTTTAGATTCTCTGAGACAACTCTTAATAAAACGAGTTTAGATCAAAAGAAAAAATAATTAGATAGAAAAGAAAATCTTAAAATGAGAGAAGCGGATCAATATCGCCTACTTTGATATTTCGTAAAAGACAATTTTGCTTAGGTGAAAAGATGCAAGAGCTCTTTGTCTGCCTTTTTTCCCTTTGCACTTTTGTCTGGGTAATAGGGTACAGTGCTAATGGTCAACTGGTAATGACTAATGAGGGTGTGATTGCGCGAACTGAGAAGTAAGAGGAGTCAAGATTGAAGTATCATGCGGAGAAAAACGAAGATGTTCGACAACTGTTCGATGAAATGCGTGAACCACTGGAGAACTGCCTGGAATAAAATTTAGGCTACCTTCTCTCCATTAATCGTCTCTAAGTCTACTCCTATGCTAATTTCTCCCTAAAGGGTGAAACAAGGAGTTTAGGTCTCATTATTCCATCAAACGAGCATTAATTGAGCCGACTTAAGATGGCATAAGCCAATCTTTAGGCCGACCTAAATTAAACCACCTCACATAATGGTTTAATTTTATTCTACCTCGTGACCTAACTTGAATGATTATAATAATATTTTATTTGTATATAATCAATATATTATTATTAGTATATAATTATATAATTAATATCTTATATTGTTATATAATTATATAATTAATATCTTATATTGTTAATATATTAAATAATTATTATAATAATATTATATAATTAATATCCTTTTATCAATAATTATTATTAATAAATAATTACATAATTATTATGTTATATTGTTAATATATTAAATAATTATTATATAATGTTGTAATATATTATAGTTATTATTAGGGAATTTTTTTTATGCCACCTCAAAACTTGGAAATTAACAAATTGTCACTCCAAAACTTAAAATTATCAAATTGCCACCTCAAAACCATTCAAATTATGAAATTGCTCCATTTATACATCTAATATACATAATTAATTAAATTTATTTTGAAAAGTATTGTATTAAAAACGTATTTTGATATTTTCAATTTTACCCTTCATTTGAATAGATAAAATTAGAAACTTGATATCTCCAGTACCCTAGAATCATATTTCCTGCCCACCGATGGGCAGAAAATTCCTGCCCCAGAGTCACTGCGGGGTGGGCCCAGTTACTGTTAAAGGGTTTAGGGTTAAAATAGTTTTGGGTTTAGAGTTAAATGGGGGCCCACTCTGCAGTGACTCTGGAGGCAGAAATTTCCTACTCACCGGTGGGCAGAGGATTCGGTTCCCAGTACCCTTCCTTTCACCCTTCCTCCGTCTCTCTTTCTGTCTTTCTCACTGCCTCCGCCTCTCTTTCACCCTAAACCCGAAATCAACCTCTCTTGCTCCGAAATCAACCCCTCCGCCTCTCCGCCGTCTCTGCTCGACCTATCTCCGCCGTCTCTCCTCTGCTGTCAGGGATAATATTTTACGCAACGTAAGACCACAAACAAACTTATTTTACAAGAATTTCATGTCAGGAATAATATTTGATATGTAGTAGGTACTGCACCGGGCAAAATATGCAAGGTTCCCTTTGTTTTTAGTATTTGAGAATCTACATGTAGTCAATTCTGTTTTTCTTTTTGATTGGCTTCATTTGTACTAATTAAGAACTATTGTATTCTAATTTGCCATACACATCAATTATCAATTTGCTGCTTGAATCTGACATTTGTTGAATTGTCGGTATGTGGATAAGAGTATGGCATGGAGAGTGAAGACACTGAATGATGAATGGCGAGGGATGATGTTGTTTTGTATTTATATTTAATTGATATGCAATCCTACTTTGGTGTTGTACGAGAAATGTATATTACTAATTTTAATGTATGCATGCTTTTGTGTATCACTTTTGTAGTGCCAAACCAGTAACGATACTGAAGAAAAGCTTCTTCAAATAATTCCTTCTATTTACTTTTCTGGCAAGAAATTGGGGAGGCAAACTGTGAAAAGTCCCGCTTTTGTTCTAGACATATATGAGAATTAGTTGCTTAATGGTCTCAAGCTTTTACACTGTATGATTAATTTGTTTGTAATGGTTCTTGTTTGGAGAATAGACTGATGTCTATTTGATGAATTTATTGTAATTTTTGCGCAATGTTCAATATAATTTACTATCATATACAATTTAAAGTGTGTGTGATTTATTGTTTGTAGAATAGATTAAATGTGTATAATTTTATCTTGTGTGTTAAATTTTGAGATGGTTCTTGTTTAAGACACTGGTACCATTTTCATGTCCCTATGGTACCACTTTTTGAATATCATGTTTCTATGTGGGCTTCCAAGTGCCATTTTGTAGGAAGGCGAGTTGGAGGTGATGAAAGATGTTAAAGAAAAGGAAAAAAATGAGATGCCAAATAAATGATATTTCTTTTGAGAGTATTATTGTTGATTTGTTTCTATTTCTTTTGACAGTCATCTTTCTAAAGAGGTCCACTGTCATGGTACAAATATATATGAACTTGCACCATGGAATAAGTTAAAGGAATTTTGAGTTAAATTGCTAAAACAAATATATATATGATCTTGCACCCTGGAACAAATATATATGACATAATTCAATTCAAATTGCTAGAACCATCAACATTCATCAATAATTTTGAGTTCCACGATTTATGCAAAGTTCTGACACAAGGGTATTGTGAAATTTACACAATGAACCCTTTTGTTTCTGAAAATCATAGTAAACAATTTCTCTCAAAAAAGCAACAGTAAACAAGTACCTGAAAATGAGACAATATGTAAAAAAAAAGTAGTAAACTAGTACTGGTATACAAACACACTATTCAGGAATCCTCCACATGCACTGCTTTCTCACCGATTCATAAACCAACTCAGTTTAGAATAATAATTCTCATGCAAGTAATAATTTTGTTCATTTGTGCATGAATTCAGATGAGATAGTTCAATCAATTTCAATATCGTACCTATCATCCATTGAAAAAACAAATAGAGAATGCATAGGATAAAAGCCTATAATACAATATCTCTATAGCAAGAGTTCATACAAGCATTGACTGCATGTAACAAAAAATGATTAAATACACTAAATAGAACAATTTGAATTAAAACCACACAAATTAAGTATGGCACACAAGTTGCATCTCTACAACAAAATATTATTCTCTCTATACAAAACTGGTACTTCAACTGGAGCACTGTCCTCTCTCTCCTTCTACCGAAAAGCCTTTTCTTCATTTGTTTCCTTGGAACTGATTGTTTTGAGTTGTGCCTCAAATTTTTTTCCCAGTATTTATGGAGGTACTACAACCACTGGCACTCGTACAGCTTTAAAAGTGTTGCATCTAGCTAGTTCAGGATTATTGACATGGAAGGCAAAGTCATGGTGAGCTGCAATTAAAGAGAATTGTTACACGCAATAGTCACAAAAACTCAAAGTGAAAATTTCTTAAGTTCAAAAGAGAAAATTTCACAAGGAATGCTTAACAGTAAAAAACTATCAAATTAAGCGAGCATTCAAACTGACATCAATTAAATCTTATTAAAGTGTTCTCTGCACAAAGGTGTAAAGGCCACCCAACTTAAGCATTTTTTTGAATTGTTTCAATGAAGCAAATAATTCTAATTTATCAGTTCCGAATGCTTTTGCTTTTACCAGTAACAAAATCATATCCAGTTGTGGTCACCATCCAGTACCAAATCCGTACCAGTTCCAGTTTTAGGCACTGCCCCAGTACAAATTGAACAAGAAACGAGTATTTAATCGTACTAGTTCCAGTTTCATGTTAAAAGTTGTTGGATGAAAAAAAATGGGTATAAAATAAAGAGTAATTATTTCACCCCCCATTCTAGTCCCCTAACAGTCCCCATGGCCATTAACTACTTATGGTAACTATCTCTCCCATTCTAGTTAGTCTTTCTAACTGTTTTGACCCCTCTTTCTCTCCCGATCAACAAAAAAAAAATCGCGCTCTTCACGGCCTTCACAGCCTCCGCCTATTCTCTTTCTCGGCGTGGTGCACCATTGAGATCCGGCGAGGAGAGCGTGGTGCATCGTTGAGATCTGGTGGGAAGAGCATGGTGCACCATTGGAGGGGGTCCATGCTAGCCCAGCGAAGGTTGTCAGAGTGCAAGATATGAGTACTTCATTAGTTAGATATGAATACTTCATTAGTTGGATATGCATACTTCATGTTGTTAGATATAAATACTTCATATCTACATTAATTAGTTATAAATACTTCATTATTTGTTAGATATGAATACTTTATACCTTCAATATGAATAGTGTTAATGTCAGGTGTGAATACTTACTATAAAAAAAGATTTTAAGTGAATTGAAGATGTATTGGAAGAGATGTCCCAAAAGAGGTGTCTAATTGCAGATACCTCATTGCAAATACCTATCCAACCTGTTTGCTCTCGGCCTTGCCAAAGGTGCCGGGTATATTCCAAGACCTGTTAGTGCAGAACCCAACACAGCTAGAAATTCAGCAAGCGTTGAAGAGTTTAGGACCCTACAAAGCTACAGGGCCTGACGAATTCCATGCCAAAATTATCCAAGACAATTGGCAAAACTTTGGTCCAGCTATTACCAATGAAGTCTTAAATTTTTTTGAAACTGGGATCATGAAATCGCAAGTGGCAAGGTCCAACTTGATATTGGTGCCGAAAACAGAAGAGGCTAAACTAGTTGGGCATTTTCGACCTATCTCAGTTTGTAACATCACTTACAAATTGATATCCAAGATCCTAACAGTAAGGATGAAGTCTTTTATTCAGTCCCTTATCTCGAGGTCGCAATGTGCTTTTTGTTGGGGTTTCGCGGTGCTAACCAAAAACCCTTTTAGGCTTAAGGTGCGGAATGACCGTAGAACAAAAATTTCTATGACCAACTTAAGCTCAGGATTAAACTGGGTATGTCAGGAAACTTTCCAAGGCGGTCCACCTTCAGTATTCCTTTGGCATCAAAACCCAATTTAATCCTTTTACAGATCTACTCCATGATTGATTTCTAAAACTTTAATCTACTTACAAATTAAATAGATTAATATAACATATTTATACCTTGTTTCCAAATCACAGTTGGAATGCAGACCGAGCGAGTAGAGCCTCACCAGGGAAGGAATCGACTCGGAGTATCACACGTGTGATACCTCTATCGGTTATCCACCAGGACTAACCAGAGAGCGGTTTGTTTCTTCTGCCAGAAATACCGTAAACCGCGGAATTCTGCAAAAACACTATTCACGGGGAAAAGACGAAAACCCGTAAACACGAATTTTCGGTTGCTCAGTTTCATCAATATGCAAAACTGACATACCGCTAAATTCGGTAAAACACTATTCATCGATCCCGTAAATATACTCCACAACAACCCGCAAGATTATACGTCAACTACGTATAACTTTCTTTTCTCAACCGAAACACTATTTGAGAGAGAAACCGAGAAAGAGAGAAAATACCGATCCGTTTCGACACGAAACCGGTACGAATGAATTAGCTATTTAATCCTTTCATGCACCCCTCTATTTATAGCCTCTAAAATGGTGTGAAAAGACCAAAATACCCCTATGACAAGGCATGCCACCTAGGGGGTGAGGTGTCATGTGGATAAGATCGATGACGTGTCATCTGGATAGGATCGATGACATGTCATGCGGATAAGCACGAATCTGAAAAGACCCGAATGCCCTCGGCCCGAATACAAATAATATTCGTATAATTATTCTGAACAATTATATATATTTTTCTTCGGTTGTTTGTTTCGGTATCGATGACGTGTCATCTGGATAGGATCGATGACATGTCATGCGGATAAGGACGAATCTGAAAAGACCCGAATGCCCTCGGCCCGAACACAAATAATATTCGTATAATTATTCTGAACAATTATATATATTTTTCTTGCGGTTGTTGTTTCGATAATTTATACAATGTGTCTTGCACATTTATAAATTAACCGGTTAACTTTTATACAACGTGTCACACACGTTTATAAATTAACCAATGTTTTTGCTTGTTATTTTTACATAACATTTATAATTTAATTATAACACGTATAATTAATTATAACCATCTTACTATTGATCATAACCAATTTATAATCAATAACAATAAGATTCTCCGATTAACTCCTATATGGTGTGACCCAATAGGATCTGTGTTATGTTGGTAAATAGAGTTAAAACTGTTTTAACTTCTATAATCATGGGTGGCATCTGGCAACACATCATGACCATCCAATTACACAGATGATGCTGTACTGTACAATATCACGATCCAGTAAACAATTTACTTGTGTCTGTTCTTCTGTCTCATAGCTATCAGATCAGTTTCAAGGTAGATGTGTGTCATCCTTGCTAACTGAATCTTTTCTTGATCTTGAGCAGATTATCAAATATAATTACTCTTGTAATTATACCGCTAGCAGATAATCTAACTCTATCAAGGGGCCCAGTGATGTTATAGCTCGTATAGAGATACGAGGGACAAATAGTATTCTTGGTAAACTATCACTTCCTCAGCTAAGCTATACATATGGAAAAGCTACCGTTATGACTGCTTTTTACGGACAACGGTGGATAACAATCACACATACATATTTCTCAATGGGAACGATAAATACCTCATACTGTAGAACGTGACACTGAATGAAAACATAAATGACACAAACACAATTCTATTTAATGTTTCATTCGGGGTCTGTCAAATACCATGTTCCTAGAACATGTATCTATGTGATTAAAATGACATCTCGTGTCAGGTGGTTTGTAAAACTTAACCATCTTTTAATCCACATACTAACCTTATCGCGGTAATTAGTGTTCCTGCTAATTACCTTGGTCAGTGACTTTTAAGAGTATATATTATCTATATTATGGAGTTTCACAATTTCAGTCATGAACTCGAAATGATCCATAAATTCAATAATACTCAAGGCAACAAATTGATATTAATCATCCAATTCATGAACAAAGTTTTATGATAAATTATCGTATTATTGACTTCTAAATTATTACACTAACACTTTTATCCCGGGCCGAGACATCTCAGAGAACATTATTCTATTTAAAGAGATCCTTCACACTTTTAAGCAAAAGAAGTACAATAATAAGGAGTTTTGCCTAAAGTTAGACCTCTCCAAAGCGTTCGACCGCATGGATTGGGACTATCTCAAGGCGCTTCTTCCGCTATATGGATTTTCGGATAAATTTATTAAATGGATAATGGGGTGTGTAACATCAGCGGAGTTCTCTTTGGTTTTTAATGGCCGTGGGGATGGATTTTTTAAGCCTCAATACGGGCTTCCACGGGGCTGTGCGCTCTCTCCGTACCTTTTTATTTTGGGCATGGACTTGCTCTCAAGAGGTCTTAGTCATATGGTGGAGACAAAGCAGCTCAAAGGGATTCGAATAGCACCTACAGCAGCCCCTATCACAGACTGTCTGTACGCTGATGATTTGTTGCTTTTTGGTGCAGCAACTACACAAGAGGTGGGGGTCCTATTGCAAAGCATCCAGGCCTTCATGGCGGTTTCTGGTCAACAGATTGGGCCAGAGAAGAGTGACATATGGTTGAGTCATGCGACGGACAGTCAGGTACGTGAGGATATTTCTAGATTGCTGTTGGTGTCGCAGCTAACTCAATCTAAGAAATACTTGGGAGCTCCAATTCTTGAAGGTAGAGATGCTTATGATTTTCTTATCGATGCATTCTCATCACGGCTACAGGCTTGAAAGGGGCGGCTTCTGTCCCCTGCTGCCCGTGTGGTCCTGATCAAATCCGTACTCTTATCTATCCCCATTTATCACATGTCAACTTCCATGCTGCCAAAGAATGTCACTAATAAGTTAACTGGTATTGTTAGGCGATTTTTCTGGGGTAAAGCTGATATCGGAAAATACATGGCGTATGTATCATGGAATAAGATCACTAAACCGATCAATGAGGGTGGGCTCGGGATCAGGGACTTGGCGATGGTGAATGAAGCATTGCTGATGAAAATGTTGTGGAGAGTGGCAAAAGGGCATGGTTCTCAATGGGTGGATGTAGTGCGAGCTAAATATTTTTCGCGATCTCTTATGTGGCAGTTGGGTAGAACATATGATTGCACTATTTTTTGGCGATCCATCATGTATCTTAGACCCAAGCTGCTGCCTATGGTGTCGTGGCACATAGTTGATGGTAGCTGTACGGTGTTTGGCCAGCCGTGGTTTCCTAATGCCATGCAGTTTTTGACAAGCTCGGCTTCTCAGGGGAGGTTAAAAATTAGATATCTAGTGGATGAGGAAAGTGGTTGCTGGAACGCTCAATTAATGGTGGATCTCTTTGGGCACTCGGCTTGCATGACCATCCTCTCCTCAATCCGGCCTCCTAGCAATGAGCATGCTCCAAATGCCCCTACGGGTGACGCACTTATCTTCTCTCTAACCACAAATGGGGATTATTCAGTTAAGAAAGCCTGTAATAGCCTAAGTGAATCGGGTGCAGTTGTGGCACAGGGAGCTTCCCAGCTCTGGCGTGGCATCTGGAAAAAAGGTCATGTATCGCCCCGTGTTAGGTTGTTCTTATGGAAACTGATGCACAATGGCATCCCGCTTGGAGGCATCCTAGCTGCAAGGGGCATCAAAATTGATTCCAGGTGTGTATCTTGCGGTGTGGAGGAAGAAAATGTGATTCACATGATTTTTGAGTGCCATTTTGCGCGACTCTGTTGGTTTGCTTCACCACTAGCTTTCAGATCTGACTTCCTTCAAGGAACGATGGCAGAAAGACTTGCCCAACTCTCCAATGACATTGATGATCACCACTGGACCATGGTTGCTAATGTAATTTGGTCATTGTGGAGATGCAGGAATGATATGGTCTACTCGTCAAAACAGTCAACCTCTCAAGAATTTTTTAAGTTCTTGGGTGGTATTATACATGAGACTACTATAAGTGCATCATTGAGACGCTCCAAGGCAGCACCTGTTACTGCTTTGAATGATGCTCAGGCTCTAATGGTATGTAATGTGGATGGGTCGTGGCTCATGGATTGGGAGGGTGGCGTAGGCTTGGTTCTCATAAAAGGCTTCGAGTTGGTAGCGTACCATTCGGCAAAAGCTCAAGTTTGTAGCCCTCTACAAGCGGAGGCAAGTGCTCTCAAGCTGGCAATTGACATGGTGAAAGGAATGGGGGTGCAATCTTGCCTGTTCAAAACTGATAGTGAAATCCTAGCAAAGGCATGCTCAGATTTATCACCCCCAATGCACGTGGATTGGAGAGCATCATCTGAGGTATTCTATAGCTGGAAAATTTTCAGGGAAATGCCAGAGTATAGTGTTATGCATGTTGATCGAAGCCACAACGAGCTGGCTGACTTTCTTGCTAAGAAGGGCAGAGTTGAAGGGTGGAATCATACAGGGTACACGTTACCTATGTTTGGAAACTGATTTTTCTTGTAATTTTTGATATGTCACCTAGAGTAATCCTAGCTATCTGTAAAATGCTACCTTTGTGGGTGATTTATTAATGAGAATGCCTACGGGCTTTTGATTGCAAAAAAAAAAAAAAAGAGGTGTCTAATTTTGAATTGTATAAATTATTTCTTATATGTATGAATACTTCATGTTGTTAACATATGAATACTTCATGTTGTCAACATATGAGTATTTCATTTGTTAGATATGAATACTTTATTATTTAGATATGAATATTTCATTAGTTTGATATGAATACTTCATTGTATAGATTCGCTGTAGTGGTCCCCAATCTTGGCGGTCCCCAATCTTGACAAATGTTGCTTTCAGACGGTTGCGATCTTTCGTCAGTGGTCCCCTGGTCGTTACTTGTAACATCATGTAATTTTATGTACGTACGATCTAATTGAAGATTTCATTTTAAAAATATAAATGATTATGTAACACCACGTAATTGAAAACACTAAATTAAGATACGACGCAAACAATTGATATATATTTATTTTTATTTTGTCCACATTTAAATAGATTAATTTGAACAAATTAACAAAATTAAAATACCGTGAACAGAAAACCCATAGGTTCCATTTATATCATGAAATTACTAGTCTGTATAATAGACCATAGAAATTTTAAATAAAAGATGCTCAATATAACCAATTGATTCAACAGGCACGAATAATATAGCAATTATTCTAAGTTAAATATCGCTACCTCCAAAATAACAAACACAAAATTAATAACAAAAACATATAACCAAGTCTCTGCCTGAAACCGTCTAATCTCCGGTTCAATCCTGCGTCGCGTCCCTCTGTTCCTGTCCCCTTCATTTTGAAACACTCCCTCCCATATACGCACCCCCCCTGATAACTCCCGCCTCTTATAAATCAAAACCTCTTTGTTTGCATCTCATAACCGTACCCCATATCTGTATAAATATATTTGAGTTTAATTAAAACCCAAACTCTCATTCCCTCTGCCGTATCTCTCTCTCTCTCTCTCTCTCTCTCTCTCTTCACAACCGATCAAGAAGAAAAAGCCAAGCAGTAGATCGAGCCCTTTCTTTGGTTGGAAACTTTTGACACTTAAGGTATAAATTATTTTGTGCCAACTTAGATAATATATATATACACACACGTTATATTGATTATTTTGTTTTAGATGGAATTTCTGAAAAATTATGTTGCAATTCAAAGAATTGAAGTAATTATTTATATAGATCTAAATGTGAACTGAATTTATTGTTTGATTTCTATCATGAAGATAAACTTAAAGTTTTTTTTCGAGAATTTAATGAAAGGTTGTGTGATATATTTGCTTCCGGATGATTTTGGATTGTCAGAAATTATCTTACGTTGATTAAAATATACTCAATTTCTTATAAATTCAACTATCTGAATTTCATAGTTGCACGGATTGTCAGATTTATATCTTATAATATAATCTAGTAATTATCTTGTTAAAGATCCTATATAGATTCAATTGTTCTTAAACTTTACCGAAATATATCAAAATTATGGAGTTACATCTATTATTTTATTAGATTGTAATTTTTCACCAACAACTCTAGAGATTTATTCACGGATAACCTTAGAACTATTTTATTACAAATAACTATTTTTGATTTACATCTACTATTCTATTTGATGAAAATTTTCACCGATAACACTAGAATTATTTTATTTATTTACAAAGAACTATAGTCTAAAACTTATAAATAATATATACTTTTTATCATGAGAATATAATTTCCATTATATGTATGATCTTAATCAACTTTTAAATATGTACAGACCTTCTGGTCAATCAATTCCATTAGATATACATTAATATATCATTTGAAATAAATTCCATTATATTCATATATGTACAGACGTTCGGATCAAAATCAATTTTAGTATATGTATAATCTTAGGGTAACATTATACTGCTTAATTATATCTAGTGATATATTCGGACCATATGTACTCCATAACTGTCGGTCTAGTAACGGACAAATGACAAATAAAATGTATAGATATTAATTTGAGAACCGTGTTATATGGTCTAGGTCTGAGTTTTGAAGTAAAGAGTGATGAAGAAGTGGTAGCGAACTACACCACAATAGCAGGTACGGATTTCCTGGACCTTGTCAAATTATACTTACCGTTTTGTATGCATATTATTTATTTAATTGTTTGGAATTGTGCATGTTGAATCAAACGATCCCTTTGGCTTGTTTAGAATTACAATAGGATTATTTCATATCGATCATGAGTTGTAAGTAGGGTGTGTTGAGCATGATATCGTGTAGTGTTAAATGACGAACGTAAAAGGTAATAGATATGCTAAAGGAAAGGGGCCAACATGTGTTGAATGCATGTTGGAATGTATACATTGGGTCTGGGTTCGACTAGACCCCTCGTCAACGTGGCGTTGGATGGATTTCTCGTCACGGGTCAAGACCTAGCGTAGGGTGGATTCCCCGTCTAGTGAGAAGTCTTCCGTTGTTGGATGGATTTCCCAGCGGAGTGGCGGTCTTCCAATGTTGGATGGATTTCCCACTGGATTGGCAAATAAATAGATTAACAGAAAACTTGAAAGACATTTAAAGAAGTGTGTGTGTGTGTTTTAAATATTGCATAACATGTAAGGATATAATATTTATATCCTATTTATTATTTCATATCGATCATGAGAGACTGTTTGATCTCTCACCCGTTCCACTTTTATGTGAATTCCAGGAAATGATGAAGCCTACGAGGAGCACGAATAGGAGGGATGCAAATCAAAAAGTCAACGAGTTGACGGCTCAAGTATCTTTTTAATTTCTTTAGTTAAACCTTGAATTCTCTCTTTAGAAGTGGATACATTGACTAACATGGAAATTATCGGTTTGCTGGCCATGTTTGTCTTGATCTCATGTTGAATGCATTTCATGTACTTGAACTATTTGTGGTGTTAGAAGACTTTGTTTGAATTTAAGATGTTGCATGAGTAATTATTATTGATAATGTATGTGATGTGCACACGCCTTACGTATAAATACGTGGCGGGTTGTCTCGGGGTGTGACATTACTGGTCCCCCAATAGTTTGTATTTACATTTGACCGATATTATGGATAATAAGTAAAACTACTTAAGTCCAAAGGTATGAATACTATGCCTGTTAATAATGAAAAATCGCGTTAGCCCTGCAGGTTGCCGACAGTTATCTGATGTCCAAGTCAGTTAAAGATCCCCTGTCGCACATTTTTTGTCTTTTAGCACGGAGGACGTTTAGGAGACTGATATGGGAGTACTGTTAGTCGATCCCTAAAATAAAATAGATGTTGGGTAGCAAGATTGCATAAACTGGCTATGAAATGCCAATTGCTTTGAGTACAACAGAATAACAGACACAGGCAAGTTCTCAATTTGAGCAAATTCAAAAGCACATGGCCAATTGCTTTGAGCAAATTCTCAATTTGAGCACCATAAATTTCAATTAACTATATTTGGTCCATAAAATTCAATTAAGACTAATACAACTAACTTTGAGTAATGGAAATTCTAATAGTAACAAACTCTAACAGTAACTCTAATAGTTAATACCATAATGATCGACTACTGGAGCACCCTGCTGCATCAATTTCGCTCCTCCATGCCGAAGTCACCAGATTCTCAGGTTTAGCTTTCCGATCGAAGAAGAAGAGATTCTCCAACTCTTACAAGCTTTTCGACTGGAAGGGTGAAAGAGAGGCGAAGAGAAGGGAAGGGTGAAAGAGAGGCGAAAAGATTCTCAAGTTTAGCTTTCCGACTGGAAGGGAAGGGTACAAGAAAGGCGAAGAGAATGGCGAAAAGAGGCGAAGGAGAGGCGAATTTGACTGGAAGGGAAGGGTACTGGAGAGTCTGTTTTTCTAATTTTATCTGTTCAAATGAAGGGTAAAATTGAAAATATCAAAATACGTTTTTAATACAATGCTTTCCAGAATAAATTTAATCAATTATCTATATTAGATGTATAAACGGGGCAATTTCATAATTTGAATGGTTTTGGGGTGGCAATTTGATAATTTTAAGTTTTGGGGTGGCAATTTGGTAATTTCCAAGTTTTGGAGTGGCATAAAGAAAATTTCCCTTATTATTAATATATTAATATTATGTAATTAGGAGATGAGCTACGGTGAGTTGAGAAGTAAAACGCGTCATTACTTCACACCGTATTTTTATTTTGAAAGTCCAAACGATCGATCCGAACCGTTAAATGTGATCTCCATATTGAAATGTGCTTGGAGACCAAATTTTACATTTTTTGGAATTTTTTACTATTTATTAAGCAATTTTGAAAATTGCTGTTTTGCTGTGAACAGTAAAAAACAGTAAAAATTTATGGACCACCGGATCAGCGATTTTTAAAATTGCTTAATAAATAGTAAAAAAATTCCAAAAAATATAAAATTTGATCTCCAAGCACATTTCAATAAGGAGATCATGTTGAGCGGTTCGGATCGGTCGTTTAGATTTTCAAATCGCAAAATATGAGTGTGAAGTAAAATAGTCGCTTTACTTCGCAACTCACCGTAGCCCATCTCATGTAATTAGTATCTTATTAACGATATATATAACTATATAATTAATATGTTATATTGTTAATATATTAAGTAATTATTATAATAATATTATAATATTTTATAGTTATTACTTATATTAATATTATATAATTAGTATTTTATTATTAATATATAATTATATAATTAATATCATATATTGTTAATATATAAAATAATTATTATAATAATATTATAATATATTAATATTATATAATTAGCATTTTCTTGTTTATAATTATTATTAATATGTTATATTGTTAATATATTAAATAATTATTATAATAATATTATAATATATTATAGTTGTTATTAATATATTAATATTATATAATTAATATTTTATATTGTTAATATATTAAATAATTATTTTAATAAGATTATATAATTAGTATCTTTTTATTAATAATTTATAATTATATAATTAGTATTTTATTATTAATATATAATTAATATTTTATATTATTAATATATTAATATTATATAATTAGTATATTATTATAAATAATTAACCAATTTAGGCTTTCAAAAGTTTAGTCCTTCACCAACTCTATCCAAACAAAGAATACTTTAAGCTATGATTTGACTTTAAGACTCAACCAAACATGAATAATTTATATTGGCCTAAAGCTATGATTTAACTTTAGGCCTCAACCAAACATGAATAATTTATATTGGCCTAAGTTGGAATAACCAATTTAAACCGCCTTAGTTTTAGGCCACAACCAAACATGGGATTTGAGTGCAACCAAGAGACATGACAATTGGAGAGAAGTGAGAGTTAAACATGTGCTTTTTTTAACTCTGACGGAGAGGAGGAAGAAAGAAATTTAGTATTTTTTTTTTTGCTCAACTGTTCCAAATCCTTAACAAAATATTTCATTTCATTATTAAATAAAGAAAAGTTATAAAAAGATAAATATAGTTAAATGTATAAATTTTTGATCTGATTTGTCTCTATTTTTTATACTTTTTGTTTGAACTTTGAACTACTAGTTAATTTTAAACTACAGACATGTGCTCAAAGCCTCAAACATTGAATGCATTCCAACGACAAACGACAAAGGTAGTAAGATAAGCAGCACAGTGGCACCAACACCACCCACTGCCTTTAATTCCACCTTCTGGAATGAAATCTTCCTCCACAAATTCCACAATTGCCACCAGAAAGACAATGATTTCTCCGACATTATTTCCCATCTCATCTCCGTAACAGAAAAGTTACGAGCACGCACAAGCACAACGCCACATGACCCAACAATCATAAATCATTGCACCTTTTCGTATCACCTCATGCCATTTTCCTTTTCCGGGCACGTACGTACTAGCTAATTTCTTTTCCGGGCATGTGTATTTTAGCAACTTTTTCTTCTGTGCCCCTCAAAACTATTGAATTTGTAAAGTCATAATCAAATTAGTTGGACCGTTGGTTGTATACTACTGAATACTGATCCATCAATTAATGTTTTCAAATTGGAAGTGCAAAAATAAGTGAGATAGCAACTAAATTAATTTGGACTTCTCATAACCAACTAATATACATGACAATGAAAATTTAGACTGACGCGTCGTTTTCGCTTATCTGCTGACACTAATAGTTATATTAGTAAATAATTGTAGCTAAAGTGAACCAACTAATAGAGTGCCGCCAAGCAGAAGTGAGTTTCCTTGCTGTATACTGTATAGTATATAATAATAGAGAAATTTAGATATATGTCCATCATAATTTCATCAATTAAATATTTACCCATCAAAAGTTGAAAATTAGTCTGGCTCAAAAAAAAAAAACTGGCTCAAAAAAAAGTTGAAAATTAGTTATTTTTTCATCCAAATTCCTTTAATTTATTAATATTTCCATTCCTTGATTTAATCAATAAAAATTAGTGGTTAATATTAATAAAAAAATAAAATGACATTTTTAACCCTTTCCTCCCTCCTCTGATCTCTTTGCGTTTTAATCAGTTTACGGTTCTCATTTTCTTCTATGTTTCCCATCCATCTTTTTTAAACATACCCTGCTCTTATGACTCTTATTATTTTCTCTTATCACTTCCTCTTTGTTCCTGGTTCCGGTCATTTGCAAGGCATTTTCTCCAGAATTTATTTGATCATGGTCATCTCGGGCCATGTGTGAGAGCATCTGACTGTTGGGATCATGAAAAGGTACTTACTTCGTGATCCTGAGCATCTGATGGTTGTTGATCTCTCTGAATATCTCTCATCATCTCGTAAATTAAGTAGAGTTTCGAGGGGAAAAAAAAAGAAAAATCTCAGTGACAAAGATGCATTTGTTCAAATAAGTTTGTTTTATATAGAAACAATAAATACAAACAGTCCAAATATTTTTGTTAAATCTATTAAGAAAAAAAAGAGTTATTGGAAATAGGTGGTGCGAGACAGGACGTGTTAGTAGGAAAATTTATCTGTTTGGGACCTTGTTGTTTAGATAGAAGGAGATTTACACACTGAGAAGATTAGTACATGCAGTTCATTGTACCAATACAAACACTGGTACCGGTGTGTCCCAAGAAGGGGTACTGTCAATGAGAGGAGCCTTCTAGATAAGAAGAACTGGAGCAAGCAGAGATGCTTCAAGTGGATTCCGTGAGATAACATGATTAGTGCATTGATGTAATTATTGAAGCTGATGTAAATTGATTTTATGTTGAAGCTAATGTAAATTGAGCAAGTTGATGATTAGTGCAATCGATTAAAAAAAAACAGATGGAAGGTATAAAAGAAAATGAGGACCATAAATGGATTAAAATATAAAGAGAAGTGGAGAGAGAAAATGGTTAAAAATATCATTTTATTTTTTATTAATATTAATCAGTCTTTTTAGTTGATTAAATCAAGGAAAGAGGATATTAATAAATTAAAGGAGTTTGGATGGAAAAATAACTAATTTTCAACTTTTGATGGGTAAATATCTAATTGATGAAGTTATGAATTATGATGGGTATATATCTAAATTTCTCATAATAATAATAAGGCGGAGGCCCACTTACTAATGAATTTATTAAATACGAGACCAAGCATCCACCTACTCCCTTTCTTTCTGTAACTACTGCTACTTTACTACTAGGCGAGTTGGCGCACCACTGCTCTGTCCTCTCTCTCTCTCCCAAGGCACAACCGCAATGTCCCCGCTGCTGCCACCAATCCCACCCGCATTGTTTCACCACACGCCATGAAAACCTTCCGTCGCCGCTATCTTCTCCTTCTCCTCCTCCTCCTCCTTACGGAGGTGTCTGTGGAGGCGGCGACGGCCGCGGAAAAGCAGATTCTCCTGGACTTTAAATCCAACATCACCTCAGATCCAACGGGTGCTCTTTCTTCCTGGACCTCCTCCAACGATCCCTGTCAGAACTTCGCTGGAGTGTATTGTGATTCCTTCGGTGCTGTGCAAAGGATTGTCATACATCAGGCAGGTCTGGCCGGAGTTCTTTCCCCTTCTTTTTCCTCCCTTCCATCCCTCCAATCGCTTTCTCTATTTGGAAATAGCCTTACAGGTCAAATCCCAGCCTCCTACGCTTCTCTCTCGCTCACTCTCCACAAGCTCAATCTCAGTAGAAATGCGCTCTCTGGCGAGGTTCCCTCTTTTCTCGGCCAATTTATCGGCCTCCGCCTCCTCGACCTCTCTTACAATAGCTTCACTGGTCAGATACCAGAGGAGCTGTTTCAGAATTGTGTGAAGACCCGGTATGTGTCACTTTCTCACAATCTTCTCAATGGACCGGTGCCTGATTCGATTGGCAACTGTACCAATCTAGCCGGTTTTGATTTCTCCTTCAATAACCTTACAGGCCAATTCCCGCTGCAGATCTGTGAGCCACCAGCTATCAATTATGTTTCTCTTAGGAGCAATTCTCTTTCTGGAACTGTGGCCGATAAGATATCTAATTGTGGAAGTTTAGATCTTTTTGACATTGGAAGCAACCTTTTTTCTGGGTTAGTGCCGTTCAATCTACTGAGCCTTGTGAATATAACCTATTTCAATGTTTCTTGGAATAAGTTTGATGGGCAAATTCCAGAGATAAGCTCATGCGGAATGAGACTGGGCTACTTTGATGTTTCGGGGAATACCCTGGCTGGTGCAATTCCAGCCGGCATTACTAACTGTGGCGCATTGCGTTTCTTGGATTTAGGATTCAATAACCTCTCTGGCACAATCCCCAATACAATTGGTGGTTTGAAATCTCTCTCTGTTCTTCGGCTGAGTGAAAATGCTGACATTACGGGACAAATTCCAGCTGAGCTAGGTGGGATTGATCTGCTTCAAGTCCTTGATTTGGGAAAACTGGATCTTTCTGGTGATATTCCGGGGACCATTAGCCAATGCCGATTCCTCCTTGAGCTGTGAGTTGCTTTAGAAACTAATAACATAGATTATTTTAGATGCCAAGAATACTTTGTTTCATGAATCAATGAAATGATTTAGTTTTGTTACTCTTTCAGGGATTTATCAGGCAATCAATTGCAAGGAGAGATTCCGAGTAGTCTATACAACATGACGTACCTCAAAATCCTTGATCTCCACAGTAACCTTTTGAATGGCTCAATTCCATCCACAATTGGCAATCTCACTAATCTCAAAGCATTGGATTTCTCAAACAATTCACTCATGGGACCCATCCCTTCATCACTGAGTGGCCTAATGAACGTGACCTATTTTAATGTATCATATAACAACCTCTCTGGAGAAATTCCTCACCCTGGAATACTTCAGACTTTCAGTGCATCGGCATTTATGCAGAATCCTTTACTTTGTGGGCTTCCATTGAATAACAACTGCCCAGGGAGAAGAGCTCGAAGACTCAGCGTGTCAGTTATTATAGTGATAGTTGCGGTGGCAATAATTCTAGTTGGAGTTTGCATAGTTTGTGCCATGAATATAAGCGCATACAAAAGAAGAGGTGGTGGGAAGGTATTAGAAGAAGGAAAAGAAGAAGAACAAGAACAAGAAGAAGAGATAATAGCATCAGAAAGCACGCAACCGCCGCCTTCAGTGCCAGCTTCTGGGGTTATTATTGGGAAATTGGTGCTTTTCAGCAAGAGTCTTCCATCCCGGTACGAGGACTGGGAGGCTGGTACAAGGGCATTGTTGGATAAAGATTGTGTTATAGGAAGTGGGTCAATTGGTACGGTTTATAAAGCTAGTTTTGAGAGTGGAATTTCTATTGCAGTCAAGAAATTGGACACATTAGGTCAGATTCGGACCCAAGATGAGTTTGAGCAGGAAATGGGCCGGCTTGGTGCGCTAAGCCACCCCAATCTCGTATCCTTCCAGGGTTACTACTGGTCTAGTAATATGCAGTTGATTCTCTCTGAATTTGTCCAAAATGAGAGTCTCTATGACCACCTCCATGGAACCCTTTACTCAGGTAACAATGGTGGTGGGCCCCGCCCTGAGCTATTTTGGGACAGGCGTTTTAAAATAGCACTTGGTACAGCGCGTGCTATTTCTTATCTACACCATGACTGTAAGCCTCAGGTATTGCATCTCAACATCAAATCCACAAATATATTACTAGATGAAGGCTACGAGGCTAAGTTATCTGATTATGGTTTGGGGAAGTTGTTACCAATTCTTGGAAGTTTTGAATTGGCAAAATTTCATACAGCAGTTGGTTATGTGGCGCCTGAACTGGCGTCTCAGAGCTTGAGGTTTAGTGACAAGTGTGATGTGTATAGTTTTGGGGTCATTTTGTTAGAGATTGTAACAGGTCGAAAACCAGTTGATAGTCCTGGCACTGCTAAAGTTGTGGTATTACGAGATTATGTGAGAGAGGTTTTGGAAGAAGGGGTTGCATCAAATTGCTTTGATAGAAGGTTAAGGGGCTTTGTAGAAGCTGAGTTGATTCAAGTGCTTAAACTGGGTTTAGTTTGTACTTCTGAGGTGCCAGCTAGACGGCCGAGCATGGCTGAGGTGGTGCAGTTCTTGGAGTCTGTTCGAACCAATTCCTGATATGATTTTTAAACAGAAACAAAAAAAAAATCAACTTACATTCTTTATTTATTCTTTACTCTCTTTTTTTCCCCTCAATTCATTATATGATTATTCTTTGTTTTGTAATAAGAACATACTCTTGAGTGTTAATTTTGTGGGCAGTTTGTGTTCTTGTTAAGATAAATTCAATTGTAAGGAGTTATGGGTGTGATATCTTTGTGTAGATAATGAGGGGGTAGGTATTGAGATTTTTTTTTAGTCGATATATTAGTATATGCTAGTAGGAATAGTTGATACCTAACGTGAAACATTTATTTGCTAAAAAAATAACTAGAAAGCATGTAAAAAGGTACAAACTGAGTTTGTGTCTTTGTTTGTATATTTGTTTCTGTGTGTTGGGCATACTCCTTCCAGGCTAGAAACCAAAAGGCTGGAGAGAAACCTTTAATTTCAACATCTACATTTATTCAGGTATGATTTCAGTCCACCAGGAGAAGCATTTTTCTTTTTCCCTTTTTTCCCGTCCTTTTTGTTTGTCTACTGCTAGTTCTTGAATTTTACGTTTACTTAAGGCAGCATAGAATAATGTCCTCCTTGCTGTTCCTGTTTTCTTGTATTCTATCAACAACTATTTAAAATTTATAATGCAGGCAGCAACTACAATATCAATAAAAAAATATATAGTATCACTCAACCAAAAAAGAATCTGTTTTTTGGTTTTAAATTTGTTAATTTGGTTTTATATGCAGTTATATTTCAATCCTGCCACAGTGAAGATCCTTAGTTACATCAAGGCAAATAACTTACAGAAGTTCTTACATCTCCACTCAAACTAAATTTTAATTACATGCAATTTTGAAGTTAGTCTGTTGAATGTTGACAATTGTACTATACTAATGAGCCATATCTGTTTCCCTAACATGAGATCAAAATAAAATGAAGACAAGCATACTTGCTGTTCAATTTGAAGTCCGGGATCAGTTGTGTAGCATAAGTTTTTAGTAAAAGTTATCACATCGGGGTAGTTTAGCCAACAAATGCTTCAGTTAACATTGATTTCACTTCTTTGGTATGAGTCGTGAATTGACATGCGCTGAATGCTTGTCCTTTAAGTCCTTTTACTGTTATGAAAGATAATTGCAATATTTGACCTGATTTTGCTTTAAATTGTGTAGGTATTTGTAATTGCTATCCTTCTTAAGTTTACCATGAAGTGACTCTTCTCTGTAATTCAGGCAAGTCTTAGATTTTCCATTTTTTGGACATTACAGTTGGAATACAAAAAAAATGGCGAGTCATGCATACCCATGCAAAAGCTAAAAATATCCAATATGTGCCTGCAAAATATAAATTCTTTAGGCTCTCTATGAAACCATGAATCTCTTAAAGAATGATTATAACTTCATACACCGTATTAGGAAGTTAACAGAAATATTAACATGTGCTAAATTATTAGATCCTGCTAGCTAGTATGAGCATGACTACTGGTGTGTTTAGTTGCTATATCCGGAAGGAGATACATGATATATCAATGAAATGTTTCCCTCTTCAGGGTAAATGTGATATTGTAAGGTTTTGCAGGGTGCATATGAATTTTATAAAAGGCCATTTAGTATATATTTTAAATTGTGTTTTACCTTCGGGCAGGGGAAGGTGCTTACATTATTGCTAATAGGAAATGCAGTAAACCAATCGAAGTCAATTCCTGAAGGTTAAACTACTTTGGGTCTACCTGCTGCAATTGGAGCCTACCTTTATACTCTTATATTTGTAAGTACTACATATGATAGCTAAATCTGGCATTTCATAGCTTAGCCTTTGGATTTGAGAAAGTGTGATGAGTCCGGACACCATAAGAGGAACTGAAACCTTTAAAAAAAAGGAAACTTCATCAAATATAAGTTATTTTACCATTCATTTGAAGTATCATTTTATCTGACATTTTTTTAAGGTTAGTTTGGTTTGAAGATTTTATATTGTGGAATTTAATTCTTTCTTTGAAACTTTCTTTCTTTTCATATTGATGGTATAATATAAAACAAATCCTTATTCATTCACCCTATTTTTTTGCAAAAAAAAGGACATATAATGAATAAAATTTTCTCTTTCTAAAAATAAGGAAGAAAAAAGAATTCGTTCAGCTATTATGTTTGTTTATATTCGGTTTATGGAATCATTTTGTTATATTTTTTTATTATGTTTTGCTCATTTTGGTTTGAAGATTTTATATTGTGGAATTTGATTCTTTCTTTGACACTTTCTTTCTTTGGTGCTTTCATTTTCTCCGGGATTTAATGCCAAAAAGCTTTGATTTGTATTCAGAATGCTTAGTCAATAGTCACGAAAGTACATATTCTAGAAAAGCAGTGATGCACTTTTTTTTAAAGAAATACAGCCTGTATAAGTTAATCGAGATATAATTACTGCATAATTTCCGAAAAAAATCATGCACCAACATACACAAAGGAAACGGTAGCCGCAAGATGCACCTAGTTTGATCTGAAAGTTTATTTAAGTTCACTCCCTTTTCACTTTACAGACTCCTTTATGAAAGTGGTGATTTAGCATCCTATGGTCTAATTCCCTAATTTATTGGTTGCTTTCCTGTGGTGGTTAATATGTTACCTCTAAATGATGACCAACTTGTTCAGGTACTGCTTTCAGAATAAACTAGAAACATTTCTATTCAAAGAGGGATTTTGGGCAAAATAAAAATATTTTGCATATTCCAAACAACGATGCCGGAAATTCTTGTATATCCAATTGCTCCTGGATCAACACTGAAACATGGATGGGTTATAATTCAATTTAGGATTATGAAAATTTAGGGTCATTGAGGGCATGGGCAAATTTCCATCACCTTTATATAGTAAATGTCGCAAATAACCTGAAGGTTCGGAGTTTGGACTTGTTGCAAGCATAAAAATGTTGGATGCTGTTTGCAAATATGAAAATGTCACACAATTGCTATACCCTCAACTAAATATCCTAGGTATATGAACATAATATACTAACTCATGGCAAACATAAAAATCTCAGGTACTTGCTGAGCCGAAGAACTATCTGTGCAAGCAATTCAAGAAAATATTTAACACGAACGAGGTGTTAGGGGACTAAGGACTATCTTGGAAAGTGTTTTACTGGAGGCTATGTATGAGGTATGCTTTCAGTTTGTACTACATATTGCATGCCTCTTAGGCTCTTACTACATATTGCATTCATTTGTGATTTTAAT
Organism: Carex rostrata; assembly: GCF_964058835.1. Classification (NCBI taxonomy): domain Eukaryota; kingdom Viridiplantae; phylum Streptophyta; class Magnoliopsida; order Poales; family Cyperaceae; genus Carex; species Carex rostrata. The sequence continues at coordinate 9,676,619 of NC_135934.1, forward strand.
TTGCAGACACCAGATAAAAAGAATGGTCAGGAGAAAGTGGATGCAGTCTTGGTGGATGAAGAATCCATTAATGGATCTGGGTCCAATAACACACAGTGTTGTTGTGGTCCTGTGGAGCTAAAATTCTCTGGGGTGATGGTGCTTTGGACTGCTACATTTCAGAAACTATTGTAAGACGTGGTGGTGAAATGAAATATTACATAGTAAATTTGTCAGGTTTTGTTTCATTTGCAATCGATCAATACTATTTCAGTAAAATTGTCAGGCTTTGTTTCATTTGCAATCGATCAATACTATTCTATGTGTGTACTAGATTCATACTGCACCAGATTAAGGTATAGAGTAGTATACCGGATTTTATACTTGTACTAGATTCATACCGTACCAGATTTTATACTTGTACATATTCATGCTTGGACCGTATCCAAAAATGTACTAGGTTCATACTTGTACCAGATATTATGCTGCAATATTAACTGGACCTGTACAATAATGAAACTGGTACGATAACCATACTGGTACAGATTTTATGAAAAGCCAGAATGGTATAGCAACAAGGCAGTGTCTGGTACTAAGTTAATCTAGTGTCACTTAATCGTGTGCTAATTCTTTCATCCAAGGCAAAACTGAAAATGAAGACGAACAAATCCAACTGAGAAGCAACTGATCTTGCTTGTACCAGCGATAAATGCCGGATTGCTCGTCTGTGCACCCTCAACAGTGATAGTCTTCGAAGGAGGTTCCTCATTGAGATATTTGTACAAACCATGACCATGGAGTGCTAGAACGATCTGTTATCTCCATGCTAAGAAAGTGCCTTGAGTCAATTTGGTGGAAATCGGAAGATGAAGAATCACAAGATGATCATCAGAGGAGCTGGTAGTGTTTAGGTTTGATGTAGAGTTAGAATTTTGGTTTGAATTTGAGAGAGAGCCAGAGAGGGATTAATTGGGGAAGAAGAGAGACATGGTGCTTGATACTATGAAATTGTAACTGAGAAGATAGTGAATGCAAGAATCTTTATTATTTCTTGATTGTTTGTACAATTACAGAGAGCCTATTTATAGGGAATGATTTACATCTAACTTACATCAGCTAACTATAGTTAAGACTCTCTAATTAGAGTTCTAACAGTCAATCAATTTCCTAACAAACTCATTACTGTTTGTTACAAATAACCAACTTCTAACAGACAGTTACTAGTCCATACGCCTAACATTTAATTAAGCTTGTCTTTTGTCTCTGATTCGACTGTTGTCTAGTATATCTCTATTACAAGAACTTTTGGTCTAGTGGCAAAAGGCAACAACTCCTGTGTGAGAGTTGTGAGTTAGAAATCTGTATGGAGGGTCCTATATGGACAATTAAATAGGAGTTGTTAGACTAGACTTTCAACTTTCTATCTAAAAATAAAAGTATATATTAAGGACATAATTGCCATTTTTACATAAAAACTATAATCATTTCTTTTTATCAAGTGTATTTCCAATCAATAATTTGACAAGAATTCAATTTTTTTTTTTTTCATTTTGATTCTGATCAACGAAATTCAATTAGAATTCATCTCTAATGAATTCTTTGAATTGAAATCAATTGAACTCCCAAAATTGAACTCTTGGGACTGTATTGTTCCGAAATCATTTCATATTATTTCTTCGTGTCTTAGAAAATGCGTGCATCGAACATGAAATGAGAAGGATGTTTGACATTTAATCAAGCAAATTTTAAATTTTGAACAATGAAATATTTGATTATTTTATGATGAATGATCAATCAAATTTAAAATCAACTCAAATTTGATATAAATTATATTTGAATAATTAAGAATACATACACAATTTTATTATGTAGAAATTTTATGTATACTTCTCAAAAACCTCAAAATTATGTATTTCCCCCTCTCAAATTCATAATATCATATTTACCCTTCTAGATTTTAAAAACTCACAAAAATCAACCATTTGTCCTCAGAAATCGATTAGTTAGAAGACGAAATATTTTTTTACACAGACTACATATTTTTATTTTTAATAAAGGATAAAATGAGTATTTTTATAAATTTAAAGTGAGCTTTAATAGAAGTATCAATTAATTGAATAAATTTGTGAGTTTAGAAGGACAAGTATGATATTATGAATTTTAGAGGACAAAACGTAATTTTGAGGTTTTTGAGGAGTACACATTACATTCCACTTTTAATCTAATCGTGCAAAAGGATGGGACCAAACTATTAATTTGGTCATCCTCACTTGGACTAAATAAATTATTTGATCCTTGTTATTTTTGAAGAAAAAAAATCATCAAACTGTTTCTGACAAATTAATTATTTAATTTCTAAAAGAGTTGCACAATCAAGACTACATAAAGAACAGGAAGTGAAAGTCAAAAGCTTGGGAGAAAAGGCAGACATTCTTCTCTCACCAGAGACCAGACACTTGTTTAAAACGTAATGGACTATTGACTATTGTAGGGGCCACAAATAATTGCGTTAATTGACCTTCTCTGTTCAATTGAGGAGAGAAGCAGAAGCTCTTCAAAATTGTTTGTAGCTAATTTAGTACGAGCGCTCTGTTGAGGTACGATGCCAAATCTCCTTCAAAATCACTACACCGGGTGATATTTATTTAATTAGTTTTCTGATAAGAAAACGAAGATTTAGGTTTCTTTGTTCCAGTTTGTCTTTTATTAATTATTAAGCCTTAGTAAATTTTAGGATACTGCACTTGGAGAATATTAGTATTAAGTTTTCATTACTTTTATGTTTCCCAATTCCTTATAAGAGAAGATCCCAATTGGGACCAGTACTGGATCAAATAGTTACAATTATGAGGTTGAGATGATTCAAGCAATTGTGTAGTTGTGCGGATAGGAAGGACATTTAATAAAAATAAATAGAAATTAGAGGGACCCAGGTGAATAATTACGATATTTAACAAGGCCCTTGTGGAGTTGTACATAAAAAGCAACTCTTGATTTTACAAACAAGCAAAAGGAAAAGGAAAGGGGATTTCTTTTACTAATAAGTAGTAAACCATCATTGAGGCTAACTAAGATACTGTGATTTCCTGCTAGTGTATGGTGGGAAGTTTCCAATCATTAATTTAAATAATGAAACACATTTACCTCGCCAGAGTTGCGGGAATATTGCTACTATGAATTATTTTGTCTTAATTTTCATGGTGATTAATACTATTTGTGTTAGTTGGTGTTTGGGGTTGACTAATTTATTATGCATTCAAGGTGTTTGACAAAATCCCTCGTAGAGCACCATTATCAGTTGTGGAATCTAACAGGTACAGGGGTCCTATAAATACATTTCTAATTTGTTTATACATCACTATAATTACTACACAATTACTCTTTAATAATATTTAATTCGAAGGATTAAGCCCTTTTTTAGTCAGGCCCACTTTTGATACCTGGCCGTATGTACCGAATAGTGAAAACCACTTGCCTATCCCAAATTCTTCTCTAATAAATATTTCCTTTTGTTTTTGAAGTCTTAAATCTGATTTAGTGGTTCATGTTGGAACCAATATATACTCAATCACATGCAAACTGCTGACATTATAAACATGCTTTGAGCATGGATTCACAGAAGAAATCCTTGATAGTTTTTATCAATTGTTATCTATTCTTTACCACCTAATTATGCAATTTTGTATAATTTCAATTAATGGAATCTAATTTCCAGGTCAATTTGCTTAAATTTGGAAAACCATGCAACATGGCTTTGCCTGAAGAAAGCAACTCTTGTTTCTTCAACTCAGATGAACCGTGTACATTCATAAATAACCCAAATAATAAGAATGAGTTTATGTTGTACCCAACATTAGAATTCATAAATCGGATTCTATTAGAAGAAGATATCGATGAACAATTTAGTGGGTATCAAGAGGCGGCATTGCTATCTGACATTCAGAAACCTTTTTATGATATTCTTGGAGAGACATATCCACCTTTACCAGATAACCAGTTAGTTTTGAATGGATCAAATTCAAACCATAATTCAAGCACATCCATTTCGAATGATTCGATCATTCCCAACTCAATTAGTACAAGCTCAACACAAGACTCTAGAATTGAGAGCTTACTGTTGAAGGAATTCCAGAGAGGGGTCGAAGAAGGATTGAAGTTTCTTCCAACCATCCACAATTTAGATATTGATTTGCATGTGAGTAGGCTTTCACTAGATACAACACATAGAATGAATAACAAGTCACCAGAAATCCAATTGGAGGAAGAGAATGCCCGTGGCTTGGTGAATAGGCGCAAGATTAAAAAATGCTCAACTGATGCCGATTTTAATCTTTTGGAGGGGCGAAACAGCAAAATTTCCATGTCTTATACTGAGGAAACAATAAGAGATGAAATGTTTGATAAAATTCTACTTAACCATGGAGAGGAGCATGTGAGAGAAGAAATTTCACAAATGAGAGAAATAATGAAACATGAAGAGAACAAAGAGATCAACATTGATCTTGAATCTCTCCTCATCCAATGCTCTGAAGCTGTTGCTCACAATGATCATAAAATAGCCAATGAATTTATAAAAGAAATGAGGAAGCAAGCCTCTCCAGTTGGCAATGGTATGCAAAGACTTGCATGCATCCTTAATGATGCACTTGAGGCTCGTTTGGCCGGCACAGGGCGTGAAACATATCGCCAACTCGTCAATAGACGAATTTCAACTCGGGAACTTTTGAAGGCCTATCATACGTACATTACAGCCTCCCCTTTTCTGAGGATTTCATATTGTTTTGCTAATGATTACATTTGTAAAGTAGCAGAGAATGCATCAAAGATCCATATAATTGATCTAGGCATTACTTTTGGATTTCAATGGCCACCTCTAATTCAAGCTCTTGCTAAAAGAAAAGGTGGTGCTCCAAAACTCCGGATTACCGGTATAGATCTGCCTCAGCCTGGTTTTCGTCCTGCGGAACAAATCAAACAAATAGGAGTGAGGTTAGAAGAATATGCTAAGAATTTTAATGTTCCTTTTGAATATCAATGCATTGCGTCATTATGGGAGACTGTTTGTATCGAGGATCTTAAAATCGACGATGATGAAGTGCTGATAGTTAATAGCATGTTTCGCTTTAAACAAGTTGGGGATGATACATTGGATGTAGATTGCCCGAGGAATCGAGTTCTCAAACTTATAAAGCAAATAAAACCAAAAGTTTTTATCCTCGGAATATTCAATGTTTCTTTCAGTTTCTTCTTCACCGCACGCTTTAAAAAAGTTATATCACAGTATTCCATGCTGTTCGACATGCTTGACACAGTAGTTCCACGGGATGACGAGGGAAGGCAACTATTTGAAAGAGAGTTGCTCGCTCCTTGTATTATTAATCTGGTAGCATGCGAAGGGCGCGATCGGGTGGAGAGACCGGAGACATACAAGCAATGGCACAAGAGGATTGCAACAGCCGGTTTTGAACAGCTGGTGATGGATCGAGACATAGTTAAGGATTGCAATGAAAAGGTGAAAAGTATCTACCATGAGGGATTCTTCATTGAGGAAGAAAGCAATTGGTTGCTTCAGGGTTGGAAGGGAAGGATAAATTACGCTCTATCAGTGTGGGAACCGAAACTCCAATAATTTGATGATCTCTAGAGATGACCCTGTAATTTTCGATTTATTTTTGAGTAATTTTATGTACTGTAGAACTCTGGTATCTTAAAAGAGTTTCATGTATGTACCATGACTTGGTTTTCATAACGAGTGGAAATGTTGTTTCAAAGGTAATAGGCAATAAATTTTCAAAACTACTGATTAGTTTGACAAGTTACATACGATTTTACTAATACAATTCGAGTGGCTTAAACAATATATCGTGATCTACGCAAGATTTTTATTACAATTTTTTTTTTTTCTACTCTCAAGTTCTACAAATCGCGGCCCACCGATCAGAGGTTCCTAACTGCTATGGTCAGCTTTTAATTCACTGGGTCCCTGTCTCAGCGATGTACCTCTTTTAGTTTTTTCTGCCCATTTCACTGCCCTTGCTGCCCTTTTCTTTCCTCACTGAACCAGTCTGAGCCCTTAAAATTCATCTCTTTTCTTTTTGCCTAATTCAATTTGTGCTCGCGACAGAAATCAACCCTCAATGGCCGCGATCGCCGCTTCCTCCACCACTCCACGCCCTCCCGCCGATCTCATATCCTCCTCCTACGACGACGACGATAATTCCACCACCACCAGCGACAGCGACACCTCCGTCTCTCCCTCCCAGACCCGCGGCCGCTCCTCCGCCGTCGAGTCCTCCATTCTCTCCACCTACCTCAGCGCCTCTGGCGAAGCCCTCTCCTCCGCCTCCCTCTCCAATCTCATCCCCTTCCTCTCCTCCGCCTCCGGCCGGGGCGGGCCCCACTCTTCCTGCCTTATCTGCCTCTCCCGCATCCGCCTCACTGATCCCGTCTGGTCCTGCACCTCCTCTTGCTTCTCTCTCTTCCACCTTCCCTGCATACAGTCCTGGTCACGCCAACCCCTTCATTCCTCCAATTCCTCCATCCCCTCCAGTTCCACCTGGTCCTGCCCCAAATGCCGATTCGCCTACCCCAGATCTCTCGTCCCAAGATCCTACCGCTGCTTTTGCGGTAAGCTTGAAGATCCACCGTTAGATCCATGGCTCCTCCCACATTCCTGTGGAGAAATTTGCGACCGACCACTGGGTGTACCCCACCCGGACAACACATGCGGTCACAACTGCCTCCTGCTCTGCCACCCAGGCCCCTGCCCTCCCTGTCCCCAGCTGGTCCTGGGTGCTCGATGCTTCTGTGGATCCCACAAGGAGGCCAGGCGCTGTGCTCACAAGCACTTCTCATGTGGGAGGAGTTGCAACAAGCCACTGACATGTGGGATGCACCGGTGCCAGGAAACGTGCCATCAAGGAGAGTGTCCCCCATGTAAAGTGAAGGGAAATTACACATGTGAGTGCGGCAAGGTTCGAGAGGAGCGGGTGTGCTCAGAGCGCAAATTCCGATGTGAGAACCCATGTGATGGGGTTCATGCATGCTCCAAGCACAAGTGTGAAATGGGCTGTCATGCGGGCCCATGTGGAGACTGCCCCCGGCAGGGAAAGAGAACTTGTCCCTGTGGGAAGCAGGAGCACAAGGAATTGGGATGCGATGTGGAGTCACCAACATGTGGGGCCACATGTGGGAAGTTTCTCAGGTGTGGCCGACACAAATGCCCGGAAAGGTGCCACCGGGGACCATGTGTGGAGACCTGTAGGATTATGGTGGTCAAGTTTTGCAGATGTGGAGGGTCAAAGAAAGAGGTCAGGCTTTTAAAAGTTGGTTTTCAAATTCATTTGGCACCACATGTGACGCAATCAGCTGATTAATTTGTAAAAGAAACTAATTTTCGTCCCCTGTTCAGTTTTGTTATTGTTCAATAAAACAAGTAAATTGGCTGTACATAAGAGTGTTTGTTCCATTGCCAGGATGACCCGAAATTGAGCATAATTAGTCTGATTTTGGTTCCTGGCAAATATAAAGTTGCGACTTTGTATGCATTGAGGTTAGCATATTATTGTTGATTAAAATAGCATGTCTAGAGGTGCTACTGTTACCTTTTCACCTGGACCCATTAAAAAGTAGATTGGGCATGGTTCCAAATATTTGCCCGGTTAAATTATGGGTATGGTTCTAGATTTAATATTTCCAAGCCCTAACCATATCAGGTCCCACCTGTTACTAAATGTAATTAATTAAGTTCTAGTAGATGAGAGTATAGAAAACATATGATCACTATCTGCAATTAGGGAAATTAGAAGTTACTATAGCTATCCCTTGTTGTTTTGAAATGAATTATAACTTCTATGTTAAATTGTAATTTTATGAATTAATGTAACTACTATTTGTATATGGATATTGAAATTGCCTAGTTTGTTGGCATATGTTTCTATTAATTAATATTTTATCAAACTTTAGTTGCCTGTGGTATTCAATTAAAGAAATATTAACTTGCAAATTTAATCGCGAAGTAATGCCCAATTTTAAGACCTGGATCTGTCCCAGACCCACACTGTAGTTAAGCCATTTATACACAGCAGATCAGTATCCTCTGTATCCTTCATTCCAGACTCGGAACTATTGATCTGTTATGTATTATTTGCAGTACCCAGATGTGGACCTGACCCGGTGTGACAATGAATAGTATGTGGGTCATAATACAAATAGAAACACGTTTATGGTATAAGTTTAGGTTCTAGATATGACGGAACACTTGTGACCAGACCCTATTTTGCATGGTACCACCTTTAGCAACATCATCTGATGGGTGGAAGTTTGATTTTTAACTCAACGTTCAGGTTCCATGCTACCAAGATTTGACTTGTGAAAGAAAATGCCAGCGGTTACGCGATTGTGGCCGTCATGCTTGTAGGCGTCGGTGTTGTGATGGCAGCTGTCCATCTTGTCCAGAGGCATATTATCCAACTTTTTCTATATATATTTTTTTCTTTTTTCTTTTTCTTTTAGTGAGTTACTAAAATATTTGAAATACTCAGATCTGTGATAAGCGGCTAAAATGCAACAACCACAAATGCCCTTCTCCATGTCACCGGTACTCAGCACTACTTAAATACTTTCTCTCTCCTTGTTCATGGTCTATGTTTTTTATGGGCAGTGTTGACATTAACATTTAAAAAAAAATGCCAACTAAAATCGCTTTTACCAAATAAGTGCACCCCAGTTGACCCTTATTAGTTTCCACTGATAGTGACGATGGTGTTAATCACATATTGTTATATGTAAATATGTTTGTTACTTTTCTGAATTCTCAGACCTTGCTTCTCATGAGTTTCTTGAGTGCCTTATATATTGGCCGTCACAAGTCGTATATTAGTCGTCACACGTATATATTTTCAAGTTCATTCACACTGCCTTTCATCAGTAATGCTACTACTCCATAAGCAATGTTTTTATTCTTCAATGTCATCACTTAATACTAAACTGTAATTTGTCTTTGTTTGCTTTGCAGAGGTGCTTGCTCTCCGTGTCCTTTGACGGTGTCAATTTCATGCCTTTGTGGGGAGACACATTTTGAGGTGGAATTCGGTACTCTCTCATCCGTTAAATGTGCCTATGCTTTTCTTTTACCATTACCATAATTACTGTAGTTTTTGTTTTTGTATATGGAGGGACTACTACTGGTCATTGTTTGTCTTGTTGTCCTCCGTTTACACTCCAATTCAGAGAGTAGCAAAATATATATGAAAAAAATTAACATTTGCTTACTTTAGCCTCCTATTAAATGTTGACCAAACAAGAAATAATTATAAAAAAAATTCACTCCCCTTCTTTCCCTTCCTCTTCTCTACATCCAAACAAGGGGTTATTCCAAAGTTCTTTCGAGTGTTGTTATTTTGCATATTTCTTCTTAGTAATTGGTAGCTTGACAATTTACTAATTAGTACTTGTTTGGTTGGTGGTAGGATTGATCAACTATCTATTTCAAAATCCTGTAAACAGTTCTTTTATTTCACAGATTTACCTTGCAAATTTCTTTATTATGTGTTTGCTTCACTAGACTAGGCAAATAACTGTTCAGGACAAGGAGAGTGGTAGGCCTGGTGGGCCAATAAATTTACAATGGTTATAACCAGGGTTGGGTTTCATTTCTAGCCTACTCCAACTTGTTTGGGACTAAAGGCTTGGTTGTTGTTGTTGTTGTTATAGCCGGGTGATAAGCAGCTAAAATCTCACAATAATTAACTATATTTCCATAAGCTTAAAAATAAATTGGTTTCTATTAACTAGGTTCCTTGCGGAACTGAGAAGAATCAAAAGCCACCAAAATGCTCCAAAAAGTGCCCCATATCTCGCCTCTGCAGGCACAAACTTCAATCCCGGGTGAATTTTTAGTATTCCTCATAATCTTGCTGAAATTTCATAGTAATTTGTTTCTAACAATAACCATGATCCACATTTATTTATGTAATTCATTTATAGACTCACAAATGCCACTATGGAGCCTGTCCACCTTGCAGACTTGTTTGTGGAGAGGAGTTTTCTTGTGGCCATAGTTGCAAAGAAAGGTCAGGAGAAAACAAGTCACTCTCAAAGTTGTTTTTCTTTGTTATTTGTAATTATTTATTCTATTTCATGTATTTTTTTTCTATTTAAATTGGAATGTAATTATGATGTGCAGATGTCATGGCCCCATTCCTCCTCCTAATCCGGAGTTCACTCTAAAACCAAAGAAGAAGAAAATGGGAAGAGTCGTTGAGGCTACTCCTGGATCAACATGCCCCCCTTGCAAAGAGATTGTTTTAGTCTCGTGCTTTGGCCAACACCTTGGCCAAGAAAGACCAGTACGGCCATTAAAACATGTTTCAGTACTTATTTTATAAGTAGCATTAGGTGTCTTTGAACTTATTACTTGTTTGATCATACACTTTAAGGTGCTAACATTAGAATTTATCTTTTGTTGGTCTATTTTTAGATGGTCTGTGTTAGCAAGCGACAGTTTTCTTGTGAGAATCTCTGTGGAAATCCTCTTCCTTGTGGAAACCATTACTGTACAAAATCATGCCATGTATTGGAGACTCAGATGAGATCCACATATGCTGAGCCCTGTGAGGAATGTACCCTTCGTTGCCAGAAGGTTAAGCTTTCTTCTTTTATCAATTTATCTATTTTACCCTATTTTCTAAGTATTACATAATTAATGGGAAATTATTTGTTTTGGAATATCAGGGTAGGCCGACTTGGTGTTCACATTCTTGCCCGTTACCATGTCATGTTGGCAATTGCCCTCCTTGCAAGGCCCTTGTAAAAAGATCTTGTCACTGTGGATCCATGAAACATGTATTTGAATGTCTGTATTATAACACATTAACTGATGAGGAACAACTAAGGGTGCGAACCTGCAGTGGTCCATGCCATCGGTAATTCTTGACAAGTTTTAGAACTTCCTCCTCATCATCTGAAGCATACTATTACATGATAAGTACCTCATGATTTTGAAACTTCAGGATCATAGGCACCCACTCTTTTGTATTTTAAAAAAGACTGATGGTTAGGATTAGCAAATATTAAACCTTCATATAAGAAACTTAAATGTGATGATCTGACAGTATAAATTTTGTGAGAACCCTTTTGTGTGCATTGTTAGCATTTTAAAAAAGGTCCATTGCTTGCCTTCTTTCATCAATGTATTCAGAAATGATGCATCCTTTGCATTTTTTGGCCCACTATGGTCTATGACAGTTCCGTTGACAAGTAAATTCATTGAACCTAAATTTTTGTGTTCAGGAAATTACCAAATTGCCCACATCTGTGCTCTGAGATCTGTCATCCCGGTCAATGCCCAACCATAGATCTGTGTACAAAAAAGGTTGGTTTGGTTTGCTTTACTATCTTTATTTTTACTCTTGTTTACTAGCTTTACCCATTGACTCAACCTGAAATACAACACTTATGTTGGTAAAGAACCTGTATATCTGCCAGCTGTAAATTGTTACTGCATATACAAGGTTTAGGTTCTTTTAGTACCAAAACAATATTTTAACTATATGAAATTTTAATGTTTTGTAAGGTTACTGTCCGGTGCTCCTGCAACACCCTCAAAAAGGAGTTGATATGCCAAGATGTCCTGAAAACATACAAAATCTTGGGCCGAGATCCAAAAGATGTATCTAAGAGCCATTTCCGAGTTGGTCTACTTCCTTGTGGCGCAAATTGCAAAAAGGAGGTCCAAAAGGATGAGTCGGAGTTGCATCTCCGTAAGACTCATGAGAGCAAAGTATGTGATATGTTATCCCTTTTCCTTTATTGCCAATAAGTTGTCCGTTTAATTCTTCTTTTGCTTTGTGTTTTGGTGCTTTTGGGTTAATTGGTTAGATTTGGCTTGACCGCTTTATTTAAACTTGAGTAAATAGGAACCTGGTGCCGAACTTGTGAATGTGCCAAAGCGCAGGAGAAGACGTGAACGTGGGAAAGAGACAAGACAAGCTTCAAAATTTGAGGTAAGAAAGGATATCTAGTTATGAATTGCTAGTCTCAATTCAAGAGGGGCTGATATTTGAGCTTTTTACTTATACGCTCCATCTGACTTTTCCAGGCAATTAAGACCATTTCCATGAGGTGCTTGTGGGTAATGCTTATGATTTTAGTATTCATTATGTGTGCTTATTGGTGTTACAAAGGCATTTTTTGGCTCTCTGATTGGATGAATGAAGTCGACGAGCAAAGACTGAGGAAAATGTCTCCTAGACTAAACCAATAAAAATATGGTCCTAAGACAAAAATTTGGCCCGTTGGGGTTTCAGAAAGTTCTCAAAAAATTCATCATTTTTCCAATTGATAGTTTTGAATGAACATGTAGCAGCAATTTCTGTCGTGAATTGCCGTTGAGTTGGTACTGAATGGATGCTGTTTGTCGTTGGTTTATTCATTGAGAAAAAGTTTCTGTCCACTGAGTTTTGTTCATCATTTGTTCACAATTTTATCCACTTCCGTCTAAAGTAATTTTACAGTATTCGCACAAGTCAAAGCTGTGAATAAATGATGGACAAAATGCTGTGGACAATTAGACGCTTCCTTATTCATTATTGACTGGTTAGGATATTCTCGGTTTCTATGTCCGTCTCCCTGAATATTTCTTGGTAACGACAAAATGTATTGTTTTATAACTATACTTTTGTCAAGCAATTACAAAAAACTGAAATTTATTTCCCAATTGTGGGCTTATTATTAATGCAATCGTCAATGTCCATAGGGCCCACAATGGGTAAATTTTGGGTTATAATAGACCGTCAAATGGGACCTAATAATGGGCATAAGGCTATCGTTGACAAACGGCTAGATATGGTTCTAATTGCACATAGCAGAACTAGAAATACCTTATCGTAACTGCAATGTCCAACAACCAGAACCAGAAAATACATAGTAACATGAAAAGCCAAATCAACCAAAAAAAAAAAAAAAATCAAGAAAAAATATAGACAATTAAAACATGTTTTGCAAACACCAGATATCCCAGATTGATCCGACGGTAAATTCGACATTATTTACAGAAACAGAAGATGCATCGTAATCTATCTATGAATCTAATTCTTGATAGATGAGTACTGTAGAATGAACAGTACTCCTACAGTACTTTGTAATTTCTCTTTTGAGAAACTGGAAATTAGTTCAATTCTCGTGATTAAATGCATCTGGCGCAGTTTATTTTTAAACAAGTTTAGTTAGTTAGTTAGTTAGTTAGTTAGGAGGTAATGGTGGATCAAGATTTTAATTATTATCCATTGATTTTTTTTTTCTTTTAAATAAAAGGTTGGTCACTACTCTCTATATGGCTCAATTGCGGAGAAAGTTGATCGGAGATATGTAAGTAAAATTTTGCTCTTAATTGGTATCTAATAAATATTTTTGAATAATTTTTCAAATTAATGAAGATGTGATATTAATTATACTTCGCTGGACTATGAATTCAGGCAATGTCAATAGCATATGCAATTTGCATTGTAGGATGATTTCCCATAACTTTAGATTATGGCGTAATGTTTTCTTAATATTTTAATATTTAAAAGTTAAATTATGTGTCAAATCATAACTTTAGATAACGGATAATGTGCTTCTTGTCTGTTCCACCCAAGCAAGCAAAAATAACAAACAAATAAAACCTACTTTCTTTTCAGTCACTGTATATTTTTTTAAAACAAACTTTTATTATACCAAACAACATACAAACATGAGAGGGTTCAAATGCCTCCATTTTTTAAAACTTTAATAACTCAAAATTTGAAACTTGAAAGTCAAAATAAAACCGTTGGATATAATCTACATCATTATATCTATGCACATGTAAAATATTATGACATTTTAACTTTGTTTTGATTGTTATCAAGGGATTGTAAAAAAATGTACTAATGTAGATAATTTCTAAACGTTGATTTTGAAACTTATTAATTCACATAAAAACAAAATTGAAATGTGATAATATTTTATGAGTATATAGAGAAAATAACATAAATCACATCTAATGATTTATTTTGATATTTATAATTTAAATTTTGAGTCATTGAAGTTTTTAAAAATTGAGACATGATAGAGGCACAAAAAATGAAGGCATTTGAACCCTCTACAAACATTCTTTTCAAATTAAAAACTCATTCTTGCAGCTTCGAAGCACAGAGAATTTCAACAACAACTGACAAAAAAAGAAACAAGGTAACTACTCTCCACATAACAACTATCCGAAAAACCACGAACAAGGTAATAAATTTCTACATCCACCATGAACTTGAATATCAAGGTAAGTTTTCCATGGAATTCTCAAGTGGTATTAGTAGAATTTTTCTGTGGTAAATACCACTTGTTATTTACAAATTCTGTGAATTGTGGTGTCCATTTGGACTTTAAAGTACCTTTATCAGGATATGGGCTTATGTGTACTTGCATAAAACATGTTATAATGTCTTTTATCTGTTTCTTTGCACATTGTTACACATCCAACATATAGGTAAATATCCTTTGGAAATAAAGTTATCAACAAAATTGAGTTTCTTCTCAATTTCACCTTATTTCACGCTTCCACCTATAACAGTGTTGTAGATCATAAGATTATGCCCATGCCCTTTGGAAATCATAACGTGTACAAAATCTAATACCTTCTTAGTTTCATCTTTCTAGGCATAAAATCCAGTGCCCTCTCAGTTTCGCCTCTTTTGCACAGCCATTTATAAGTGTGTTCTGAATCACAAATTAAAGTCGCACCCTTTCAGAATCATCTCATAAAAAAATCCAATGCCTTCTCAGTCTCACCTTTCTTGCATTACCCATCTATACAAGTACTCCAAGTCACAACAGTAGCCCCATGTCATTTGGAAATCACATCATTTAGAAAAACCAGTGCCTTCTCAGTTTTCACTCTTCTGACACAGCCTAGCTACGATAATGCTCCAGGTTATAACATTAGGCTCATGCCATTGCAAAATGATGACACATGGAAATTCCAGTGCCCCTTAGTTTCATCTTTCTTTCACAGCTCATTTATAAAAGAAAGTACAACTGACAACAACACGCCCAGCACCATAACATCAAAATCAAACCCTTTGCAAATCATGTCATAAAAAAAATCCAATGCTTTATCAGTTTCTGGACCTTGCATTTAGATAAATTTGTCCCACTATTACGGATACAAGTACTTCTAATCAAAAGAAGAAAAAAGAAAAGTGGAACAGGTCTAATCGCATGTGTCTTATGATAATGAAGAGGTTCATGAAGATGCATTAATGAGCACTCAAGGGGATATAAATTTTATAATCCTACAGAACATCCAGTATTTGAGACAGAAAATGCAAATTGTTTTTTAGGATGTTGAGTTTGTGGGGGGTAAGAAAATAATTAATTTCGAAGAGGAATATGCAAATATTTCATCAGGTATTGCGAGTTTTGTGGATATAGATCCGAGTTTTACTCAAAACACCATTACAGACGAAATCATTATTGAAACTCAAACTCAACAAGATGAAACAGCACAAAATAAAAATCCAGAGATGGGTGTAGGCCACTCAGGGCTGCACCAAGTTTTGGAAGATGTTGTTGTAGGCCAGATTGTTTCAGACAATACTGGAAGCCCTCAAGAAAATTTAGAAGTGTCAATAAAGAAATATAAAGCTCGTCTTGTCGCTAAAGATTTAAGAGACTTTATATTTGATTTTATTTAATGAATGTAAGCATTAACCGACCCAAATGAAGGTTAATGATTGTTAAAATTATGTGCACATAAAGTATAGTGATGATTATTATGTTTACATATAATTAATATTGTCGGCTCAAAGGAAGGTATATTGATTGATATGTTATTTGAATCATCAATACTCTATTTTTGGAAGTCTCTTTAAAGATCATATTGGCATTGGTTACACATTTTAATTTGGAGGTTTAGTAGATGGATATTAAGACAGCGTTTCTAAATGGTGACATTAATGAAACAATCTATATGGTGCAACTAGAAACCTATGTGTCAAGAGACGCAAAGTCTATAGTGTGCAAACTTAAGAAATCCATCTATGAACTAAAGAAAGTGTCTCAACAATGGTATTGCAAAATTATAGTGAGATTATCTCGTTTGGTTTTGAGATAAATTTATTGAATGAATTTGTATATCTTAAGTTCTGTGGGAGTGAGTTTGTATTTCTGGTTTTATATGTGGATATCATATTGCTTGTCAATATCGATATAAATATGTTGCAATAAACTAAGAACTTTCTGATAAAGAATTCAAAGATAAAAGATTTTAGTGATGCATCATTTAGCCTACGGATTGAAACACTAAGGGATGAGATCCAAAAGTATTCTAAGTTTATCTCAAAGGAATTATATCGATAAGGTTCTCCTTAAGTATGACAAGCAAAACAGTAAACCATAAAATAAATCTCAATAGGGAAAGGAGACAAATCTAGTCTCAACAAGTGCCCAAGTATTATTCAGTTAATAGAACAATGCTAAAATAAAGTAAAATAAAGGAAAGAGTACATAATGGTGAATTGAAAATAGAACATATAGGAACAGACTCTATGTTAGAATATCCTCTTACTAAGAGATTGACACCGGCTAAGTTTGAAGAGCATGTTGCTCATATGGGTGTAATCTCTATCGAGAATATTCAGTTTTAGTGGGAGTCTGTTATTTGAAATTTAATGTTATATTTTTCATTGTAATTTTGGATATGTAACTTGTGACATGTAACAAGTGTTATATATATTATGAAGTTTCGATATTCTGTTTCTCATTTATGTTTGAATATTCAGTTAATTTATGAAATTCAGTTTCAAGATTTAAGTGGGAGACCAAGTTAGAAATAGGCACATAAAGATCACAATTGCATGTAATTTCTATGCTACACATCCACATCATGATTCATGTCATTCAGCTATATTAGTAATGTGATTATTAAGGGTTTAGTTGCGAATAAATGCGACGAATACCGCTTTAGTCGTTTACTAGTATAGTTGATGGACCGAATTGGTTTGGGAATATATAAAGAAGACAGTAAATAAATGTGCTCACATAAGGAACACAATTGATACGTCCAAAGGGTATGGTAAAAAGTTTCAGTACAATTAGATGTACCTTTTATCCCTAAATACACTTTTTGGTTCGAATTGCAAGTATACAATTCTACCTTGTAGTATATTGTCGGGTATCGATCCACAGGGAGTATGTTTAATTATTATGCTAAAACTTTAGTAATAAATTTCAGAAAAATATAATAAAGTAAAGTGCAATAAAAGTAAATTGGGGGGTTTGTTCTAACAATTCCTAAAGATGGGTTCAATGCCCAAAAGAAATGAGTTTGAAACAATAATTGTAAATAAAAGAAATAAAGATTGGTTTGTTTTCTAGTTTGAGAAGATTTAGGGGCATTCGGTCTACAATCCCTTGCTAACTCTATCTATTCGGTATTTGTTTGAATTCATGTATGATTTGATGAGGTTTCTAACCTAAAGTGTTAAAAAGGGTCACGGTCGTGAATTAATAACGTGCCTAGATAATTTCAGACTTCACGGTCGTTCTTCACCCTAATTATCTAGATCCATTGAGCTCTTGTTAGCCTATATTGACTAATTATTGACACAAGTATTTTGGTAGGTTGGGTTAATGTTCCTCGAATTTTAGGTGCTGTCACCATCCTAAAGGGATATTTAACAATCACGTTTACACAAAATACGTATCAATACTTAATCAATCTAGGTGTCCTAAGTAGGGGTTTGACTTCACGGTCGTTCTTCACCAAACCCTAATCCTTAATTTCTATAGTTCCGGTTATAGGTATCAAAGTACGGTCGCTTCTAACCTAAAACCTAAGATATTTGTGTTCATAATTTGGTACTCTCATCTCATCCTACTTCTTTGGATCCTTTGCATAACAAAGCGATTCCAAAGCGGGACTACCGCGATTTCAAGTACTAAACTATATAATCAACACAAATGATAAATCACAGAAATTAACAATCAAATATCATAAAACAATCATAATAAAAACAAATAACCGAATAAGATACAATTAAATAAGTTCATGCATTGACCTAAACCCCTAGAGAGAGATCTACTCCCTCATGGAGAGATCCATTACAAAAGTTGATAAAAGTAAGAAGAAATGAAATAAAGAAATGATTATACCCTTTATTGAATCAAGAACCTCTATCTTGCCGAATCTTGCTCAGGAAACCCTTCTTCTCCTTCCTAGAAAAGCTTCAGGAACTCCAGAAATTACCGCAGATTTATCGCTATATTTGATGGAAATGGACATGCAGTAAGGGAGAGAGAGATGAGAATGGATGATCCCTTGAATGGGAATGAACCTCCTCTTTTATAGCCAAGGGCTATGCCCAATTAAGAGGCTAGGAAGTGGGGTGAGTGGGTGTTATATTCGGATCATTTCTCATGTTGCCTTGTCCATATTTAGCTGTAAAACGCGTCCATGAAGTGCCAAAAATAGAAACTGTGTTGAAACTGTGTAAATTTGGCTTTCTGCGGGTCTAGTGCGTCCGCACTGGCTTCAGTGCGGGTGGCTGACCCGCACTGAATTCTGAGTTTCCTTATTTAACTTGGAAAAATCCTGCGAGATCTCCTCAGTGCGTCCGCACTGAATATGGGTGCGGGTGGTCCATCCGCACTAGTGAAATCACTGTGTTGTTCTGAAGCTTGAAGAAAATCGGCTAAGTATTGAGTGCAGGTGGTTGACCCGCACTGGTGGCTGAGTGCGGACGCATTACGCTCGGGAAAAATTCCTGGGTTTGCTGAGATGCTTGGAAATGCGGCTAAGTGCTGAGTGCGTCCGCACTGGATGTAATTTTCTTCAGTTTTTCACCTTTTCCTGCATTTAAAGTCAAACAACCGCAGTAACTTGATTCTAGGTATATTTTAATCAATTCTTATTTAAAATACAAGATATTTGGTGTTAGAATTTGCCAAAATATAGATCGGATGTGTATATAATTTATGCTTATCAACAATGCGTAATTAAAAAGTCATGACATATTGCTCAAGTGGGAGATTGTTGGATTTATTGCCAACCTCGTTGGATTTAATGCCAACATTGAGCATATATGTAATCTAATTATGGATTGTTTACTGTCATATATAATTGTCAATTAAAGTGATCAAATAAGGTAATAAACAATTAATATATTCATTAGGATGCGGTCCATAAATGTGTAGAACAATTTATGCAAAGATCAAATCATTGATGGACTGATTTAGAAATCTACAACTCAAAAATCTGCCTTTATGGAGAGTTGTGCTGTCTGCACGGATATCGATGCATTCGCACAGTTTTTGATGCACATCACATTATACCTTTTTCAATTTGGCAGATAACCATAAAGGTTATTATATATGAGGATTGGTCCCCAAGGTACAAGATAACCAAGAAAAGCATAGAAACTGAACATATATTTTTTCTCTTAAGAAAAATACAGTTCTGTATACCTTCTCTTTTTCTTCCACCATCAAAGAATAGATAAGAGAAATCCATTAGGAAGTATGGAGAGGATTTCTCAAGGGCCACACCTTGCTGTCTTGGAAGACTTATTCCTCGACCCGACGACAAAAGGCGAGAAGAACTTCTTGCCATTGAAGGCTTGTCTCGTGCTCACGGAGACGGCTTGCTATACAAGGCTTTGGTTATTCCATGGCAAACGACATGGAATCAGGTATTATGTTCCACACTTATGATTTATGTTTTGGGTCTCTTTGGCATAGGATGGTCCTTAGGTTAAGATGGGGAACTGTTTCTCCTTCTCTGAGGTGTAAGTGTTTGACCTCTAGATGAGATGTAATTGTTTGATCTCTAAATAAGACGTAATTGTTTGGCCTTTTATAATTCCCCAACACAACAAATGTATAGCTCAGCTCAACCTCACTACTTCCCATGTGAAAAAGAAGTTTATATGCATTACAATTAATAGCAGAAAAAAGGACCTCTTATTTTATTTGTACCTTAAAAAATAATTGCTGCAGAAATAACCCTTGAAAATAGTCATGGATTATGACTTGACTAGGGTTGACAGATAATTTTTTCAAAGTGTAAGCACGTCAAAAGATTTTGTCTAATGAAACAACAGATTTGATCTCTGAGACTAGGGCTGGCAACAAGCCAACTCGGTATGAGTTAGACCAAACTCATGGCTCAATTGTTTTAGCAACGAGCGAGTCAATTAGAGGTGCTACTTTTACCCGATTACCATGATCCGATTCGGAACCGAACCGGATCCGACCCAAAACCGACCCGGATCCGATTAATTTGGATAGGATATGGTTTTAAAAATATAACTGGTTAAATTATGGGTACAATTACAAAATTAATAATTTAATATTCGACTCGGATCCGAAATGGAACCAATCTGTAATGGGTAGGATATGGGTATCATTTAATTATCCGACCCATAACCAAACCCGACCAGATACCCGTATAAATACTTGATAAAATATATATTAATAACTCTGCATCAAGTTTTTGTGTTAAATATATTTCAGCTGTGCTATAGCTTGGTAAAACTTAACCAGGTTTATGCTGCTGTTTTACACTAGCTTTTTAATTACGGCCTTAACAAGCTCGGTTCTTCTGTGCTATATTTTACTAATATTAAAAAAAGTTCTGCTCATATGACTAATCTAATATATGATACTTCCAATTCAATTTGTTATGTTTATACACACCTGAGCTTCAAAGTCCGCTTTTAGCACAGATAACAGAGTAATTGATGACAAACAAGCAAGTTTGAAGGCATCAACAATTGAAGCTCTCATTTGTTACAACGATTGACAAAATAGTAATTGAGACAATGTACTTGCAAATGTTGAATCAATAGGATAGTATTTTTTAATTTAGATAGATAACTAATAATTTAGAGTTATTATTTTTATTTTCCTATGTAGCATGATATATTTTATTATTTATGAACAAGATTAATAGTGTAATTTTTATTTTGTAGCAGTTTTTAATTTATATTGTAATGATTTATTATATGAGATGTTTAAGAAATTATAATTATATTTAAATGTAAATAATTTCTCAAATGCTTTGGAGTTGTGACCTATACCTGCTCTGGATCCGGAACCGCCCCGTATTCGAACCGGACCCGATAATCCACAAACAAGTTATGGGTATCTATCTACCCGGAACTGAAAGACTGGACCCGAAATATCTACGGGTAGATAGGTATCCGAATCCAGACCCGACCCAGTTTGAAACAAATAAGTATATAGATCGAAGTTCGGACCCGAACACTTTTAGGGTACGGGTCCAAATATAATAGTGCCCGGACCCGACCCGACCCGATAGCACCTCTAGAGTCAATATTTTGATTCGAGCTGAAAAAATTGCTCGTGGCTCGCTTGTTATAGCAACGAGCGAGCCGAGCCAACTCGTGGGTCAAAAGTCCAAATATTTTAAATAATGTATTATAAAGTCAACTACTATAAATTAAGTTTGTAACTAAATTTATATATACTAAATTACTAAATCTCCAAATTCATATAAACACAGTTCACAAAATAAATTCATGCACTAAATTCACATAAATTCATACTTAGACTGAGTTGGCGAGTGAGGCATGAGCTACGAGCTTTTTTGCCACCTCTATCTAAAGATAATTTTAATAGTGGGAACTCTCTTTTATAGGAGCCTTTTTTGCCACCTCTATATCTGAGACAATTTTCATAGTGAGAACTCTTCTCACTCTTTTCTTCTATATAGTGTAAGTGGATCAGGATTTATCCGAATTATTCGGATCCCTGATCCACTTACACTGTATAATTATCCACTTTCACTATATAATTCGGATAAAGCTACTATCCAAATTCAGATATCCGACCACTAGTCAACACCAGTCAAAGATACTATACAAATACCAGTTATATCCTTCCTATCTAATACTTGTGGGACTAAACATCAACCATCCGGAGTATTCAATGAGTATTTGTTTTGAGTAATAAAATTAGAAATTACTACTTTGCTCTTGTTGTATTTGTTTCGAGTAAATAAAATTAAAAATTACTTAGCTCTCAACAATAATCAAACCCATGTACTTCGGAACAAGGGATTAAGTTTCAAACCACGACAATATCTTTTGTTACTACTTTATTTTATTTATATGTTACATCAATGGAATATTTCTCATCTTTCCAACATTAACTTACAACTATATAACTTTCAATTATTCATTAATATTTGTATCTTAAAAGTTCATATTTTAATTATCTAACCATTATTCGTATCATATCCATGTTCATGAATTATCCGCACCGTATCCGTATCCGTTTAAAACGGATTTGATTTTGAATTTTCATATCCGTTTACTATCCGTATCCATATCCGCTCATTGAAAGATGGATACGGATAAAGTATCGACATTATCCGCTCTGCATCCGCTCCGTTTACACCCCTACTTCTATACTTCATATTTAAATATAAAACATATTCATTTATCTGTGAATGAATCAAGTTCCTCTCATGATAGCAAACAAACAATGCAAGCATGTCCATAATTGTTTTTTTTTTAAGCTAGCAATTGATAAATCTTGTCATCAGTACACTTATATATCGTAACATTATATCAAATGTTTGGAAATCACTACACTTATTCCAAAACAAACTAATATGCTTTCTCATTTTACATCGGTGATGACAGCAACGGAAAAGAAAAGAAAAATAGGTGCATCAAACCCCATACAAGCAGTTTCACATCTCCACGCGATGAACATTAACAACTACTTTGTTAAAAAGTTGTGTTTGAAAGTATCATCCACAACCCTTTCTCCTCCAACACAATCGATATATAGTTTTGTATCGTTTTATGTATAGTTTTTCAACTACCTTCGCACTGCATCAGCTATTGTTTTATATAGTTTATTTATCTGAACTTTGAATATACTTCTGCCTCAACAGCTATTGCCGAAGCAACCTGAGGCACATCTCTAGCATACTACGAAATTTTGTACTTCGTAAGTCGTAACATTCTAAAATGCATGGGAGAACAAGAAGAAAATTCAATGCACTTGAGAAGCAACAAAATTTCTTTTTTTTTTAACTACGCATATTTAACAAATAGGAAAATCATCCTTAGTTCACCAACAACAGAACACCAAGTTCCAAAAGAACATTTGCACAGTTACACGAAATGCCTCGTATAGAGAAGGCAAAGGGCACACGCTTGTATTATCTACCCGTGTCACCACGACCTCGTGATCTAGTTTGCTGCCATAACAATATCAAATAGATAAGTTAGAATTCTCAAAAAATAGATATATGTTCATTAAACCAAATTTGAATTTTGTCCAAAGAAAGAGGGAAAAAAAAGCTCATACTCTAATATTGGTGCCAGATTGGCCACGGCCACGGCCACGGGCAGCAGGCGGGGGCTGGGGTGAAATTCGCGCTTGTCTTAAAGCAGCATTTTCCCGTGCTCTCTGCGCTAACTGAATTGTTCTGCCAGCGCGACTAGCTCCATCTGTAGCGTCTGTCTCCGATGAGGGAGCACCAGAGCCCTGGCTCTCAGCAGCAGCCGAACCACTCACAACAGAACTTTCTGTGTTCTTGCGAACACTACTAGATGAACTTCCACGCAGCGGCAGCCGTACTATTCTTGGAGGACTTTTCTGAACTACAGGAGCAATGACTGGTGTTTCTTCATTGCTCTTTGCACCCTCATCTGCAATTTCAGCACTCTCGCTTCTCTCATCTGTTATCTCACCTGGCTCACCTGCCGGTTCTGGGGAAGCCGGTTCTAGGGTTTCTTCCGTGTTGTCGGCACGAGTAGGGGTGGATTCAGGGTTGTCGCCTTCTCCAGGAATATCATCCTGTAGTTGATCCGGCTCCTCAGGCAGTTCACCTTCCTCCCTATCATCCTCCCCCTCCGATGGTAAGTTTTGCTCAGCTTCACCCTCCTCAGTTTCTAACGGTTGTTCCTCCTCTTCCTGGTTCTTTCCCTCTAACTCCATCTCGTCCTTGTTAGTTGAATCCTCCTCCCCTGTCACCTCAATAACCTCTTCTCCACCTGGTAGATCAGCATCCATTTCTTCAGCACTGACTTGTACATCAACATTGTCTGAAGGTACCACTGGTACTTCAGGTATTATAACCTCTGGGATTTCAGGCGATGTAGAAACAGCAGGCACAGGAGTTGGTTCAGTATCTTGAGAAACAGCAGCTGCTTCTTTGTGTTTCTTTTGAGGGGGAGGAGCAGCCTCGGAAATATCAACAGCTGCTTCTTGTGTTGCGGGCTCTTCTCTTGGATCAGAAGAAGCCCCACGCTTGCGCAAAAATGATGTAGTGGCTGGAGGGGCTGGAGGCTCATTGGATGATGTTGTTCCGGTCTTGACCTCTTCGGTTGCAGCCGACAATGACTCAGCTGCTGGCATCTCGGTATCAGTAGGGGGCTCCTCAGTCACTAAAGCAGGTCTAACCAGCCTTCTTACAGGCTTGCGCACTTCAGTTTTTGTAGAGGCGATCGC
This sequence comes from Carex rostrata, assembly GCF_964058835.1. Lineage (NCBI taxonomy): Eukaryota > Viridiplantae > Streptophyta > Magnoliopsida > Poales > Cyperaceae > Carex > Carex rostrata. Next base: position 9,701,102 of record NC_135934.1, read on the forward strand.
TGTTCTTCTTTCCATCAATTTTGCTTGGGGAGTTACTGTCCTTGCCAGTGGAACAGGTGTAGCTTGACGAGCTAATACAAATAAAAGAAATAATTGGTTAGCACAAATCAGCTTCCACAAGAAACGATAATATTACATTATTCGACAAATACAAAAAGATGCTGAACCTATGAAATTAGGCAAATATTGAAATCCCCAAATAGTTTAATATTTTTAAGGAGAAACCATATGAAGGAACAAAACAGAAGCACCCAAACATTATAGAAGCTATGAAATCAATCAAAGAGGAACAAATAAATAGATAGGTTCCAAAACACACTACAGATATGTTGTTTATACAGTAGAGTGCCATGTGCCTCAGCTATCGCAACATTGAAATAGAACTTCATAGAATCGTCGAGACTTGGAAATATTCAAGCAAGATCAGGAGAATAACCTTGAGGTTGAAGGGCCTCCGAATTAGAGATTTCAGGGGTTGCCAAAGGACCACCTTGCCCCTCCTGTAGTGATGAGGCAGCACTTGATTCAAGGCTAGTCACAGAGTTGAAATAGGCATTGATCTGTTCATTAAGTGTGCCTTGAGATGGGATCTGGGATGCTGCAAATCCTGAGCTCTGAGGTTTAAAAAAACAAAAAACAAAGAAGAGATGTGAGACCCAAAATTTCTCAACCCCAACTACAACTTGTGACTAACATCCAGCAGTTTTGATGATAAAGTAAAGACCACAGTACTCATTATTATCATATACCCAAGCATATGACAATCCATCCATATTTTTGTAAAAATAAAATAAAATAGGCTTCTTAGATATGGAAGTCAAAATTCCCAACAGATGCAGTATGAACTAGAGATGAATGAATAGACCCCATTTGTGGTGATACAAGTTGGTAAAATTTATGGTTAAGAATGTAAAAATGTACCTCCAAAAGCATAGCTATATGCTGCTTGTGCTTCGCAAGTTCCTCTTCCACCTTTTTCTTCTCCTGCAAGCAACAATACAGACTGTCAAATTTGAAGGTAAACATGTCCACTGGTCATGCTAACTTAAACAACAACAAAAAGCCAAACAAAAAATTTGAAGTTGCAGAATCAGAAAATTAGAAAATAAAGAGAGGTCAAATAGCAATTAAAAATTCCATCCAACACTACAGAATCACACGATGAGGCCATGGGGGGGCCCAAGTAGCCACAATACACTGGGATGGTTATATGTCAATAGTGATGTGAGCAAATCCAAAATCTGTAGATTTTCAAGACTGTTCTCTAGAAGATCAAGAGGCAAAAAAAGATGAAGCCACCAACTCAATTACATTGACAAATTCTAGAGCATTCTTTTGACCTCAGAATATTATACTAAACTCCGAACTGGGTGCATTACTGGTGACATAGAACAGCACCATCTTTTCAGACTAAAGTTCTGCTGAGTTTTGGATCTCCACATATTAATGCAAAAGATGAGTTATGACAACTCGACCAAAAACCTATGGTAATAAATCCTACTCTTTTCTGAGTAATAATATTTACGAGACCTTCATTTTCTTTCGCCAAAATTACATGACAGCAACAATAACTATGGACATTGATGAAATATGCCTTGTATATGCTTCTGACAGATAAGACCACAGCACAAAACACGCATAATTAGGGCAAATAGGATATTGTTGGTGGTCCAATCATAAGGAAGATAAAACTCATGAGAATGATTAGAACAATTAAGTACCACAATGTAATTTCAATAGGATATTTTCGGCTGTGATTTGTTGACCTGTATTCTGGGGCAAAACATGCTCATACTGTATAACCATTATAATCAAGAAAAACTCAATCGATACGACGATATCTAAGAAGCATAACAGGCCAACTCCAAACAAACCCTTGTTACAAAAGATATTAAAAAAAATAAAAACTATAAAGCAAAAAGGAGAGGGTAGAGAAATGCTTGTTACAAAAGATGTTTTAAAAAAAGAAAAAACTGTATTGCAAAAAGAGAGGATCGAGAGAGAACCGTTTGAACGTTTCCGGAAAGCTTTAAAACTATCTGCTCGCTACTTTTCCGCCTTGATTTCTCTTTTTCTTTGTCTTGTCGCTCCCGTTCTAAAGTTTTTTCCAGGATCTGCTTCATAAGATTTCATTAAGTATCAAATGAAAAAATAAATGCAAAAAAAAAGCAGGTGTCTTGATGCAATATGGACCTGAATCCTAGTGTCTTTCTCCCTTGCAGCTTGATCAGTCGATGCTTCCCCCATGGATTTCTTGCCTGTTAAAACTTCAAGTTAAAATTAAACCCAAAAAATAAGGAAAGAACAAGAAAGCACAGTGCAAAAGTAACAGGCCAGTACTTGATTTAAGTTCTTCTATCTGCTTCAATAGGCCCTCCTTTTCTCTACATAAAACCTCATTTTCTCTAATTAGGCCTTCTTTTTCTTTAATTAGGCCTTCTCTCTCTTTGTTAATATCTTCTTTCTCCTTTAGCAGTGCCTCGTTCCTTTTCTGCAAACATAAATGTGGTTCAGCACGACACCAAGTGCATAACAATACAAGATCGTAACAAAGGAAAAAAAAAACACTAACCTTAACCGCAACTATAATCCTCTTATGCCTATCATTTTCTCCTCTTAGATTACCCTACATATTGTACAAGATTCAACGAGTTGTGATGATTGAACATAGAATATTTGTAAAAGATATTATATTTTAGAATAATAAAGTTATATTGCACCTCCATTTGAAGAACATCCTTCAACTTATTTTCACGCTCAGCTAGATCTGCCTGACATTTAGCAAGATTCTCTTCCAATTTCAATACAACTTCTTCCTTCTCCAAAATGTGATTCTTGGCTTGCTCAAGCTCTTTGCAATTATCAGCCAAAAGCGCCTACACCCCAAAGATAGATATGTTTTTGATGAATAATGGCAAATAAAAAATAAAATTGAGCTGACCCAAGGTAAAAAGCAGTGGTCATCTGTTCTTGCTCAAACAACATAAGTGTTCGTTTCTGAAACCTTCACCTTTTTGTCAAGGATGTGTTTAATGACAATTTTAAGCAATGAAACTTCCAACATGGTGTGTTATAGGCAGAAATAGGTCACGTAAGAGACATGATGGCAAACTTGTATCCAAAATAGCTGTAAATATAGATTTTCTTTGGCTCAGTCCTTTTTTCATGCAGTATAAAAAATTTTGACACAAAACACCTCCTTCGACAAGGATATGACTTTCTAATAAAATGAAGATCTTTTCAGTTGGTAGCTCACTTTCTAAATAAACACCTTGGTATACCATGTTTCAGACCTGACAAATTGAGTACCTAATCTTGTCTTACAGAACCACGCACCTTGATACGATGAAGTTCGTCTTTTATGTGCTCGTGTTCCTTGGGATCAATATTTTTGCTACTTTCAACCAACTGCAGGAAAGTATGAGATACTTCATGAAGATCGAGCCAAAATTAAACAAAACAAGTTACTTAAACCTAGTGATTGAAAAATGTACCTCCTTTATCCTGTTATCTAGATTCTCTGCTTCTATCCTTTTCAACTCAAGCTCTCTTTGACATGCTTCAAATTCTACCTGCTTCTCCAATAGGAGATTGCGCGAACTTTCAGCTTCAATTTTAGCCTTTTGTGCCTCCTCACGAAGTTTCTAGGAAAGAAAAGAAAGCTTTAGCTGATTATATGACATTGCATATCGTTTGGGGCTTGGTACTTTCAATACAGAGCTATAAGCACCGAATTTAGCTAACCTGGCATTCGTCAAAGTTTTGTTTGTTCTCTTCTCGAAGCTGAATGTTGCTTTCCCGAAGCAAATTTATCTCCCTTACCTAAACAATAGATACAGGTTTTAGCAAGTACAACTAATAAGGTTTCAAAAAGTATAAACGATTTATAACAAGTAGTTTTTGAACATATGAGTAAATACCCAAATCACAATAGAGAAAAAGAAAAATATTGAAATATGAGTAAATACCTGATGCTGCAAGGACTTAAACTCATCATCCTTGAACATAGTAGCTTTTGCATTCTCAGATTGGGAACGAAGCAAAGCTTGAGCATCCTGCGATGCCCTGACTGCAATATCCAGCTGGATGTGGGGAAAGATACAGGTTATAAAAGAATTAAAAAAAAAAAAAAATTATAGAAGCAAGATAAGTATGTTAAAAACATAAGTGACAAATACAATAAAAAAAACGCACTTCAGATTGAAGCCGCAACTTCTCTTGTTTCAGCAATGAGATTTCTGTTTCAGCCTACAACAAAATAGGAAGATATATCAAAATGATTAATACATCAACAATGAAGTACCTCCATGAAAAAGCCAAAAGAAGTATAGTAGCACACTTACTATTTCCTTTGATCTGCGTAAATAAGAGATGACATTCTGCAAATCACTCTCTCCTTTTGAGTCAACTGAATAGCCAGTAGAAGTTTGCTCCTTCTCAGCCAATCTGATGTGCAAAGACTCAAGCCTACTGTGTAATAGCTTATTCTGAAAGCCATAGAAGACGAAATAAATTATTAGCAAAAGTATTGCTAAGAACATATAAGGATAGGCTGTGACTAATCAGAACTAATTTATTTGCAATTGTCCATATTTAAACGTTGATGGAATATCAAATGACACTCAAATTGCATGAAATTTGATACACGACCAATCTAACCCATTTTAGAAAAATAGTAATAATGACAGCATTTCTATAAGAGCTAAAAGCATAGCATCAATAATAAATCAAATCATCGATAACATAAACTATCATGAAAGTCAATAATAAAATAAATGGCAAACCTGTTCATTTGTCTCGTTATATTTTCTCAGACTTTCGTCCCTCTCCTTCTGCAACTCTTGTTTCTCATGCTCCCATGATGCTTTCAAATTTTCCTGAAAATCCATTTATAAGTATCAACAATTGTCTAATCAAATCCAGCCTAAACAAAAAAAAATCCAGTTCAATAAGAAACTTTTACACTAGTATCTCAAAAGTATGGAAATCATGCAAGTGGAGCTTACATTTTCAGCCTTTTGGACATCTAAATTCTCCCGAAGCTTTGCTAATTCACTTTGTAAAGCAGACAGCTCTTTTGAGGTGCTTGTGAGCTCCTGGATCGTCTCAGCTTGCATAATCACCTGCATAATCAGAGAACAGAATTATTTAACCTTTTCAACTTTTGGCAACCAAAGATCCTCAAACTGCAAATGGATATTAACCGAGATACTAGAAATCATCAGTCGAAACCAAGGGTATATTATGTAATTGTTCTCGTGGACCGTCCGATTAAAAAACAGAAGTCCTAGATTGCACCATTCTTAGGGGTATATTTTGTAGCTGTCCAATTTTGATCCAAAAGCCAACATGCTTATTTTTTTTCTGGAACATTTTATATATCTAGAAAACATTCTCAAGATTGCCAAGTCTAAGTATGATTTACCTGTCTCTCATAGTTGTCCTGGGCAATACGCCAGCGTTTGTGCTCCCTATCAAGGTCATCCTTCATAGAGGATACCTGTGTTTGTAGCGTCTCTATTTGTACTCTGTAACAATAAAGATTATAAGACTAATAAAATATTACATGGTCTATTACTTTACTAGAGAAAAATTGAAGTTCCTTAAAACAAAATAGCTTACAATTTCTCAGATATCTCATTCTTGAGTACTGAAATTTCAAGCCCAAGCGAAAACAACTGTTTATCTTTCTCTTCCATTTCTGATGCAGCCTCCTGGCACTTCGAATTGTAGATCTTCTCTAATTCGGACAACTTGCTTCTCAAAGAAGTCACTTCATCCTCCAAATACTTCTTTGATTTCTCAGCCTATGAAAAAGAAGAGAAAATTTCAGATCACTACAATTGTGCACAACAGCCATAAGCAAAATTATAATGCCTTCACACCTCTGACTTATACTCCTCATGCACAGACTCAATTTGTTTTAATGCAGCTTCATTTGTTTGTGCAATCTCTTTGTACTGAAATAGAAGATTTCAAGAAAATGTCAAAAGAAAGGCAAATACAATAAAAATATGATAAAAATTCAGAAGAAAAACCAGTAAAAAAAAATTTAACATTTGGACAATTAAAAAACCTGTAGCATGTAATTCTTGTTAGCTTGGGCCTCCTCTCTCACCTTTCCCAGCTCTTCTTTCACTTTCCAAAGGTCGTCATCAACCTGTAAATAGACAAGAATTTCATGTTATTTACATTACTCATATTGGGTGACTTATTTTGAGGAGCAACATTCAAAATAACACCAGTACAAAAATGTGATCCCCAGATCATGTGTTTATGGAATCCACTCAACAAATTGTAAAATAAGAAGCCACAAGTTACTACTTGATATTGTATCTACTACAGTATACTAAGCCAATGGAAAGTGACGAAAGTACAACTATATGTGACTGTGGACATGGCACATGCAAAAATAGATCCTTGTAAATGAAAATAAAAAACATGGAATTAAAACACAGTTTGGAGGGGGAAAAACTGTATGGCTCCATTAATATACTGTGCATCAGTCCCTTGGAATAGAGGCTCTTAAACAAGTTAAAGAAGACTTGGGCAACATACAAGTTAGACAGTCTAAAACAATTAAAAATAATCAGTTACCACATCGGCAGCCGCCAGAAAGTTATTACCCCTGCCACTCTGCAGAAATAGTAGTGTTTATTAACAGAAGTCATAAACAATAAAACATACCAAAATCACAATCGACAACAAGATACATAAAAAAAATGTTGGTACATGTGATTCTATAAATTCAAGATCAATTATATCAGAGGATGACATTAAAATAGAAACCACCAGACCTATCCAGAAACAATTAGTAGCTTCACATTAGACAAGGAAAACAAGACAAAGATATGTACCTTTCCTCCGGATTTACCCTCTAGGCCAGAACATTTGGTCTGTTAAACAACAGAAACCAGGTTAAAAGAGAGAGAGTCAAAATAATCATCCAAATTTGATCTAGAAAATATTAAATTCTGGAATTTTCAAAAAATCAAGGTCGGTCCAGAGCATGAAATGGTCAGACCACCAAGTACTAGCATCCTTCTAGGTCCCTTTATTGTTTAATGTATGATTTTGAGTCAATTTTTCCAACTAATTGCGATGTTTAACAGGCCTTGCCAAGGTACTGAGTTCTGACAATAGCATGTAAGGATCCAGCCACATTTAATCCTTGAAAACAAAAGACATCAAATACACATACGACATACCTCAGCGACAGCAGCTCGTGTTTCGGCCAAAGAGACAGACCGCCAAGCATCAGACATTTCCTTTCTCATTTCCTCAACTTGTTTCATTGAAGTTTCAATAGTCTTTTCCTTCTCAGCTGTTAAAGTGCGAACATGATCTTTCTTTTCTTGAAGCTCTTTTTTAGCTTCTGCCCATTCTTGCTGTAATAAGAAGGATTCAACGAAGTGGCGTACGTAAGTGAATGGTGCAACCAAAAGAATGCTGCAATGCAAGGGTTCATCTAATAGATTGTGTTTAATAAAACTATAATTGACATGAACTAACTTGCATAACAATATTATAACTCAATGCCAATAGGATTAATCCATCATACAAGGATTTTGTCAGTAAAACAACTGGATGCAAGAATTATAGTATTGGATAACTCATCAATGACAAGCGTCATTTAAGCATTAACAAAACAGAAGCCTTACTTCCAATCGTTTTATGTAGTCTGCTTGTTTTTGTCGTTCTGTAGCTCTTGCATTCTGACATAACCACACAAAGATAAATCAGTACAGTGGCACATTAAAGGAATTAAATGAAAGATGCATAGAGATGAAATACCTCGCGAACCTCCTCGGTGGTCTGAAGAGTGTCAAGAGTTGACTGCATTTAGAACAAAAGATACTAAGTTCAATTGTACAAGAAACAGTGGAGAGCATATAATCAATTAATGAGATAACTAATAATTAGTAGCCTAACCTGAAGACGATGCACTTTATCTGACAGATTGTGAACTTCTTCCGTTGCTCGTTTTTCAGAGTTTGCCAGGATTTCCTTCTGATGCTTCAAAATGGAGACCTGCATATATTAGCCTAGAGAATCAGCAATTATCTAGCAAGTGCAACAAGTGGTTCAATGTTATTTAAGACATTGCTAGATTGCATGGCAAATGAATATGAATAGAGCAAAGAATAGAAAGTTTCAAACAATGCAGTAACTAATTTATTATCTGGTAGTACAGAAAAGAACTTCACCAAGAATATTTAACAAAAAGAAGGAAAAGGAAAAGGCTACCTCCATAGAAAACTTCCTGGCATTCTCCTCAGCAGCTTGTACAGAGTCGGAACTGTCACGAAGCCTCTTTTGGTAATCAACTATTAAATGCATCAGCTCCATATTTCTAGCCGAAGCCGCATTAGCCTCCTTCCTCTACACCATATAAAGTTTGACCAGAAAGCATAAAAAAAAATGCAAAATGGATTGTCAACTAAAATCATTGCACCTTGATTTCAATAGAAAGGTGCAACTGAAAACAAAATCCCTCATGCAATGAAAAAAGAATAAAGGAATAGTAAGGACCTGGTTGTCAAGCTCTGCCATGGAACTGTTAAGACGCTCTTTGGAGAACTCAGCTTCTAGTGCAATTTTATCACGATCTATCCTCAGTGCTGTAGTCTCACTCCTAATGCAGAAATGATATAACAGGTACTTAAGAAGAAAATATCTACTAGATTTTCAAAATACAAATAAGATGTGAAGAAAATTCAACAAAGGAAACATGAAAGCAGTACCTTAATGCCGTCAAGTCCTCCTCAAGCTTTCTGGCACGTTCCACAAGTTGGTTGTGTTCATTCTTTGAAACTTCAGGCTGGGTAATGAATGAGAAAATATAGACAATCCAAACATGAAGAACAGATTCAACCAAAGACCATGATTAAAATACTAAATTAGAATTGCAATGTAAACTAACCTGGGAGTTCTCAATTTGGAGCACAATACCTCCATTTCCTTCTGAAAAAAAAAATTAAAAATAAATCATTAGAAACATTTGTAGCATTATAAACACAGAATGTATAAATTAACTATGTAATTGAGAACAAGAGAGAACAATGCAAGAATTAGCATGGAAAACCTACCCGGAAGACCCTTAGGCAATGCATCACTACTGTTGCGACTCTTGCGCTCTTCTTCGTACAATCTTTTGTACATTGCAACCTACACAAAAAGGACTCACTTATATGTTGAAATGCATGTGCTATGTTCCAAAGAAAAAGCAAGACCAATCATGTAATTCATATTAGTATCAAATTATATTACAGAGGTATGAAGAGACTCTATCATGCACCGTTGTTCCTCTGATCTCTTAAGCACAGCTTCCATTTTAGAAGCTGCCTCGTTGCTCAATTTTTGCATTTCAATTTCGAAACCCTCCTACAAAGCTCAAGAGTGAATATTTCAGTCACAAGCACTTCCTGAAAAGACATGCCAGAAGAATCCCAGGAAAAAGGAAAGGGAAAAACACAAATACTAACCTTAAGTTCTTCATCTCTTTTCTCCAGCTCAGCAGAGAGTCTCTGTACCTGGCTTTGAAGTTTCACATTTTGTTCAACTAATCCGTTAATGTCTCTAAATGTCATCTGCATGATTATATCAATAACTTTATAAGGATGCAATGAATTATTAATAATAATTGTTTGAAGCAGCAGATTACTAACCTGTCCACTTGGATCACTGACATAAATGTCATCTTCCACACCTATTATGCTTGCAGAAAGAGAAGTACCGCCACACCTAATTTGGATATCTTGACATTCTTTCAAAAGCACTGCTACCTATCATTTTCAATAGATGAAAACATTAAAATAAACAAAGGAGCAACAGAATGACAATTGACAGACCAAAAGCCTCAATTAAATCACATTTAAAAAGCATGATGAAAATAATGATGAGTGCAAGTGAGCCAAGTGTCAAACCTTCACATAAAACTTACACATATTTGTTTTGCAACAGTGAGAAATATCATAATCAAATACATGATAAAACAAATATGTTCTTACTTGCTTTGTGAGATCATTTATCTCCTTTTGCGCAATATTGTTATCACGTTCACGCCTTTTCAACTCAGACTGAAACAAACAATATTATAATAAGAAAGACAAAGTGAAAAATAAGAAGCCTTAACTTTTCTAGTAGACTGTCTGAGAGTAATGGCTACTGAATACAGGTCAAGACCTTTGGAAAGTTGTTAGTGTTTTGGGATTTCTGGTTCAACATGCTCTTTTAGAAGGGCTCTTCTTCATACTTTTTTCCTTCTCCTTGGAACTTGCATCATCCCATTAAATTGCTCAGAACTGTACATGTCAGGATTTAAACCTTGCCTAAGAATATGAGATTACCTTCAAACTCCTAATGGAGTTGTCAAAATTTTCATGCTCCAACAATGCCTGCTCAAGTTTTTGATTTAGCAAGGTGTATGCTTCAACCATCCTCTCATGCTCAGCTAATATAACAGCAAAAAAAAATGAATAATTTAGCTTAGAGACAAGTTAATAATCCAAAAGGAAAATTACAAATATCAAAATACTGGGAATAAAATAGTACGAGATCATTGGTAATAAAAAGTTAAATAAGCTCGTCAATAACCAAAGAGATGATACAAAATGGAAAGGCACCTCGTTCATCTAAGATTAGTTCAGCTTTTTGTTCAATTTCACGCAAAACCTGAATAAATAAAGAGGATTATCTTAGAACTTAACCAAAAATTGTTCAAACTAAGCTAGTTAGTTACTATTGATAACAGTTCTTCAAATATTCAACTACAATTTAATAATTACAAAATCCTAGCAATGGAATAAAGCAGTACAAAGAAGTGCCTCGGTATTGACAGCATATCAGGCACAAGACCTAAAAAAAATTAAAAAGGTGAACCAAAAGAGCATATTTATTTGCTCTTTTTTTTCAAAAGAACCCACAAAGCATAATCTAAGCAAAACATACACATCTTTAAAAAAAATAAAAAAAGGCTGAATAATACCCTCTCAAGTACAGCCTCGGCATGTCTCCTGCCCCATCTCTCATGTCGCAGGGCATCAGCTGCATCTTGGTATTGCTCATACATTTTCGCAAGCTGAATAAGAAATAATCAGACTGTGAGACATAAGCATATAAACATAAGCAGCTGACCAAATAAAATTTCAATAACGGAAAAAGAAAGCAGTAAGCCGTACACTCCAACCCTCGCGGAGGAGGGAAGCTGCTAATGCTGTCCCTGAAATGCCAGCAGGAGCTTTTGGGACAATCATTTGATCATCCCCGTCTTCTCTGTGGATACCACCATCAGAAAGAACTCTACAGCGTGAAACTATTATTAGATCTCTGTTACAACAGTATAAAAGATAAAGAAATAAGAATAGCCCGCCTTAAAAGGGGGGTGTTAAAGCTGGACTTACAGTTCTTGCATAGCGGAGTCCGATTGAAGACTGGTCATTGGAAGAAGGCTCAGCTCAGAACTCTTTCTGACATTTTCAATCTCCATTTCACGCTTCTCTAGTTTCTCTCTCATTTCAGCAGCTTCCTATATTACACCATAAATTTGGGTTAATACGAGTAAAATACAGTTTGTTAGAAAAATTAAACTTGGTGTAACTGCATACCTTTTCAAGTTTATTCCTGATTGAAACTTCTTTCTCGAGTTTCTCTTTGTAATCATCTTCCACTTGAGTCAAATGAGTCTGTTGTCAGATAAGTAAACAAGGTTTCCTCACTGACACCACTATCACAATAACTGTTCACATGTTAAAAAGAAAAAGTTTATCTTGAGTTGAGATATCACCTCTAAAGCTTTAATTACCCCATCAAGTTCTCCTGCCTTTTTTGACCACTCGCCTGAGCTTTCTTTGTAGAGTTCTACAAGCTTTGAAACCTGTAGAAGGAAACCAAATAAGAAGGATGAGCAATGTGTTAATACTGCATGATTCGCAATATCATATACTATAAATAGGGTATACCAATGCAAAGGGATGAGACGTACCGTTGCGAGCTCAGCACTGAGACGTTGTTCATTAGTGGCAGCAGTTTCTTTTGATTTTAACAGCTCCTAAAATAGTCAAGTGAAGAAACAAAAATAGTTTGTCATTTTGTAGCTTTTATTGTGAAGGTCGAGTGATATATTAGAAACATAGTGCAAAATTACCTTCTCCAAATAGGTAACTCTTTGCTCCAGTTCAGCCACTCTCTCTTTCCTCCGCTTCAAAGAAACAGACGATTCGCTGAGTTCTCTTTCAAGCTGAAAGATTGAAAGGAAAAAAAAGAAAGACAGAAAGGAGGTCAAATTTTCATAATCTCATCCAATCTTTGCCACTAGGGTCTAAGCAGATAAAAACATAAGAATACTTACATCAGCTATTCTCGCTGACATTTGAGACTCCGAATCCATATTTGATTTGCGCATTTCAGCAAGAGTGTTGCTTTTTGCTTTAAGCTCTTCATCAAGCCAGCTGTTATGCTTCTCAAGAAGTTCTTTCTCCTACTCAAAAATTGGCAGCAACAGTCAGTTACTCCGCTGAATCTTCTTGGGTAAATCATTACATGTATCACGACACACAATATCTTTATTACATGTATCTTATTTAATTGCATATATCACAACACACAATATCTTAAGACTGGCCATATGTAAATTATTACGTACAGTCACAAAAACTTAGCAATCTTTGAATAATTTAGTAATCCACTGGCTACTGCAACAATTTTAATTCTTCCTTATTTAGACCTCTCCGTTGGTCAGATAATATGCACACAAAAAAAGGAAGAAGTTGCCATGCCAGAATGACATATTACTTTCATGACTATGACCTACTGCTACAATATTAAATTCCATTTCATTCATCTATAAAGAATAAACAACCCTTAAAGAAAAAATGTTACTTTCATGGTTTGGACCTACTACTGAAGAATAAAAAAACCCTTCAAACTACTTTATCAGAAAATGATAGAAGTTAATATTACTATAGGACAACAACTCCAGATGAGAAAACTTCAAATCTATACCAGACTAATACGGTTGCACGTGGAATGGCATCGAGACAACTCTCTTTCAACTTCTTGCAACCTTGTCTCCTTGGCAGCAGCATTGTCTGTCAAAACCACCTGTCACAACAAAGAAGCAAACAATTAGAAGTTGGAAGGTATTATTAGCATTCATACAACTTCAAACTACTATCTTATCATACAAAAAAAACCATGGTTAAACTTACTATCTTATCAAGATAACTCTGAATTGTGGAATTCTTCTCTCGAATTTCAGCATCTTTTTGCTCTAGAAGCTCCAGCGACTGTCGTTTAGATTTTTGCAATTCGTTCAACTCCACTATCAGTCTTTCAATCTCTCCATCTTTCCCAATCTGTAATTTCAAGCAACAAGCACGCACATGAGCACTTCAGCAATAAAAGAAAAAGGTATACAGAAACCCTAGAAAGCATCATGTGCTTAACTACGAGTACAGATGCAAGCCCTTTCAGAAAAAAACAATGTGCATGCATTTTAAGATTGTTAGAGAGAGAGAGAGTCACAATATTTTGAATACAATGGAATTTTTCGTGCAATGGTATATACAGAACAAATAAATCTTAGAGGGAGGAAAATAAGAAAGGTAGGTATGGGCAGAGGAACATAGCGTGCTTACAGCCTTGAGATGGAGCTGATGATTCTCGGCCTGAGCCTCAGCAAGCACCGACGCGTGTCGCTCGGATGATGCAGCCAGCTGCGCATTCTCAGATCGCAAAAGATCGAGATCAGCTGAGAGAGCGTCATATCGCTGCTCAAGAATCGCGCACGTCTGTTCAGATGAGATGGAGGCAGCGTCGGCCTCCGCTTTCACCGTTTCGAGTTGTCTTCGGAGGTCCCGTATCGCCGCGTCCGCCCGCTCGGCCACCGCGCCGGCGTCATGCGAGAGCGCTCGGAACTCCTCTTCCGAGAGGAACAGCGGCATGTCTTCTGACGCGTCAGAGCAAGAAGTATAATGCGAGAGAAGAGGCGGATGGTTCGATGGTGAGAGAGTTTAGGGTTAGGGTTTTACAAACGGGAGGGGGAAGAGGGAGGGACGGAGGGAAGGGAAGGGAACGGGAAGAAGAGGTTTTATTCGGATTCAGGTTTCAGAGGGTTGCCTTGCTTGGCTTCTCTTCCGACATTTTTATTTTTACCCAAAAAAACAAATTATTTTATTATAAATAATCAAAATTTTGACAAAATTTTATTTCTACCCAAACCGTAAATAATATTTACGGTTCCAATTAAGAATTCAAACCGTAAATAATATATACGGTTCTAATTTTCCTTCTTTTTTTTTTTTTTTTGAAACAGAAATTTTTATTTTTTTTATTTTTTGTATTAAAATATTAGAAATGTTGAATATATTTCTTTGAAAATAGATGGAATACAATATAATTTGTTTTATTAGAAAGAGTGCAACAAATAACCCGGATCAATATTTTTCAGATCGGATTTTTCGCGACTGTAAGAAAAATTAATATATTTCTTTATGTATTATTGGAAAAAAAAAAAATGCTTAGATTCCGAGTTATTGATCCCGGTTCAAAAGTCACTTCTAAGTAATCTAGAAAATATTATGATCTTTCTAATAGATTTAATTTATTAAAAGTTGTATCTATTTTGAAAAAAAATAAAAACTTTAATTTATTTAATGATTGTTATTCAAAAATAATTCTCAAAATAGATACAACTTTTAATAAATTAAATGTACTAGAAATATCATAATATTTTCTAGATTACCTAGAAGTGACTTTTGAACCGGGATCAATAACTCGGAATCTAAGCATTTTTATTTTTTTCCAATAACACATAAAGAAATATATTAATTTTTCTTACAGCCGCGAAAAATCCGATATGAAAAATATTGATCCGGGTTATTTGTTGCAGTCTTTCTAATAAAATAAATTATATTGTATTCCATCTATTTTCAAAGAAATATATTCAACATTTCTAATATTTTAATACAAAAAAAAAATTTGTTTCAAAAAAAAAAAAAAAAGGAAAATTAGAACCGTATATATTATTTACGGTTTGAATTCTTAATTCGAACCGTAAATATTATTTACGGTTTGGGTAGAAATAAAATTTTGTCAAAATTTTTGTTATTTATAATAAAATAATTTGTTTTTTGGGTAAAAATAAAAATGTCGGGCTTCTCTTTGGCCCAGCACCAGCAAGGTATTCACTGATCCGGTTTACTTGATTTTTGGGAAAATTAATTATTTGCCATTCCAAAACTTTAAAATAGTAAAAATATCATTTCAAAATTTGAAATTGTAAATATGCCACTTGAAACTTCATTAATTTGTAATTTTATCACTCCAAATAATTAATAACTAAAATGTCCTCCTTCCTTCTTCTCCTCTTCTTCTTCTCCAGTGACTCCACCTCCGACGACCACTACATCAACAGATAACTTTGTTGGCCCTGCCATTTTTCTGTAACTCTACTAGTCTGCAAGATTTGGTAGAATTCTAAAAGTAAGCAAAAATGAAACAGTGATTTGTTTTAATTCCTATAACCAATTACAAGAATATATCAGATTTGATTGTATATATTACAAAGACAGAAATATTATGAACCATCATAAGAATTTTCATATATGAACTGATACAGAATGCTATTTAAATTAATCCAAAACTCCTCAAATCTTACACAAATCAAAGAAGAAATGAAAGCCAAATGACATTAAAGAATAAGAAATGATTACCTGAATGGAGGAACCCAATGATCCTTCAAGGTTCCCACTATGCCAACAAAAAATAGAAAAAGCTGGGAGCTTTTCAAAACACAGTGCAAACGCTAGAGAGAAGGAAGAGAGACCTCACTGTTATGGCACAAGAGAACAAGTTACTGCACAAAGCAAAGAACTAGTCTTTTTGATTTACTAACAAAGGAGACCTCACTGTTACGAACTTAATCTCCATGCACCAACCAAATCGCCATGGTAGGAGAAGAAGAGGAAGCAGATATTTTAGTTATTTATTATTTGGAGTGGCAAAATTACAAATTAATGAGGTTTGGAGTGGCATTTTTACAATTTTAAATTTTGGGATGATATTTTTACAATTTGAAGGTTTTGGAGTGACAAATAATCAATTTTCCCTTGATTTTTCCAATTTAAGCCGAACAAATAGGTTTCTGGATTAAATGGTTCGGGTTTTTTTAATTAGTCACTCTGATCGGTTGAACTTTTTAAGTATTTTAATTTTTATATTTGGTTAGTTTATATTTTCCAAAATTCAAAAATTGTACCAATCAAACTTCATACAAAACTTTTATACAGTTCAAATTCATTTTAGTGTGATCAATAATTTGCTTCTTCTTTTTCTAAGTTGGTATTGAAGGTGTGTCATGTTTTAGTGTGGTCAATGATTTACTTCTTCTTTTTCTCACTGTTGTTGTATTGTTTCTGTCGAAGATGCTTATGCACGCAGCTTATTGTTGCTTCGCGTAGGGGTGCAAACAGATCGGATACGGTTTGGATAGTGGTAAAATCATATTCGGTTTTCATTTTCCAGATACGGATTCGGATCGAATATTAGACAGATACATATCGGATATTAATCGGATACATATACAGATATCTGTTTTTTATAATAGCAAATAACATAAATTTTTTCATAATATATATTAAACTATATAGTATATATCTACTATTCAGGTATGGATAATTACAACCCATAAGCATTTCTCTGTTTTTGTGTAATGAACCTATAACCCACAAGAGGAAACGAATGAGAAATAATTAAGTGTTGATTCCACTCAGATTATTGGATTCGAAGAAAAACCATATTCAGAATGAAATCACCGCACGAGAAACTAACAGTTCATTTCATAATGACGAATGAAAATGCTCAATAACAGTATCCAATTGAATAACAAAAATTACATAAATAAATCAGAACTCTATGAATCTTATCAGAATAAATGGTTTGGGCCTAAATCTTTTAAACTGTAAAGTCTAGTAATATTTGGTTTCTTAACTTTGCAATTTCTAGTCTGGTAACACTGACAGATACCATAACTCGTATCTGTCGTGTAAGGGCTTATACCATTCCAACTATCCTAACAATTGGTTAACAGAAACAATACGAAATAATTATTACAATACTGTCATTATCGGAAAGAAAATCAACGATAAGATAATTACCACAATTCATTAGTCTTGCAGTCACAATTCACATTTACTAAATATCCCCTATCCAACCGGTACTAGGTTCAGTTAGGGTCATTCACCATATGCGCATAAGGGTATTGGAGTAAAGTCTAGTAGCTAGCTAGACTTTACGATATAATTGTTGGTTGTAGGAATAATCTTTTTCGTCTATTTGACTAATTTGCAAAACATACAATAATTTAAATTTTATGATTTCTTCTATTTTAAGAACAATGTAGGATCAAGCCAATTGGAATTGCAATGTAGATGGCTTGAACTGAAGAAATCATGAAGACATTTATCAAGAATTTAATTCGTAATATTTTAAACTTGATAAAGTGTGTTTGATGTTGTTTCAACAGGATACAAACGTTGGTAACGTTTGTAAAACGTCCTAACGATTTAGCCTGTAAAGAAACACCAAGGAACGACTTGATCAAACTCAGGAAATATAGTAAAACGTTGTAACGTTTGGTGAAAACGTTGTAACGTTTTAATTAAATTCCAAGTTTTAAAAATCCTGTGTTTGAGCAAGTTTTTACAAGAGCTAATCGTTGATAACGTTTTACAAACATTACTAACGTTTTGATCGATCTCACAGGAAAAGCAAACCTAAATTCAAACTGAGCTAAAATGTTGTAACGTTTTAAGTCAGAAAGCTCATTTTGGAGCTGTCTCTATAAATAGGACTCAGGCTTCTTTCCCAAGTAATCACAGCCGACCCTAACTTTCTAAAAAGCAATTTTCTGTGAGCTAAAGTTCCTCCATTGTTGATTGAGCTTAAAAGTTAAATATCTCTCAAACGACCTCAAACCCACTTCACTAATCTTGAGTTAGATTAGGTTAGAGTGAGATTTAGAGTGTTTCTCTTGAGGATCTAAACTTTGAGACTTCGTTCTCTACTCTAGTTGGCCGTGTGACTTCCCGTTGCTTTGTAAGAACTCACCGGTTCACAAGTTGTAATCTTTTCTCGTTGGGTATAGAAAAGTGCACCTAGAAGAGGTTACGATGCCCCAGAGACGTAGGCCTTTGTTTTGCCGAACTCCATTATCATCTCACATGTCAAATTTCTCTAAACTCTTCTATTTACTTTTAATCGCATTTATTTTCAGTTTTTAGAGTGATTAGTGGTGTATTTAGTATAACAAAGTGGTATCAGAGCAAGTTACACAAATTAAGATACACTTAATTCGAGTTATATCAACTTAACAAATGACACCCTATAAATCCGTGAAAGAACCCTTGATTTTCGGAAGTACAACAAAAAATTTCATGCATTGGAAGAAAACCATGATTAACTATCTAAACATCCTTGAGATTTGGGATGTGGTTGAAAATGGGTATACACCAACATTCTCTACCGTTACAACCGATAGTGCCAATGACATTAAAATCGAGACTCCTGATTCTAAACAAAGAAAGAAAGAAAATGACCTTGCGGTTAATGTCATTTACAATTTAGTAAATGAATCGGTTGCATTAATTTTTGATAGCACCTCAAATGCCAAAGAAATGTGGGATGCCCTTGTAAACCGATATGAGGGAAATACCCAAATTAAACAAACCAAAATAACCGGGTTAGAAGCCAAATTTGAAACCTTTCAGGTTAAAGATGGTGAAAGCATTAAGGATATGAATAATAGACTTATGCATATCCAAAATGAATTTACCGAATTGGGAGAACCATTTTCTAACAATAAAATTATAGGAAAGTGTTCGCACAAAAGTATGTTATACACAAAGTTTCAGGTACAACTAGCTGTACCCTTTTAAACAGTGATTTAGCTTTCGAATTAGGTTGCAAGTGCACAACTTTCGTTCAAGAGTACAATCAGGTATCGATCCTCAGGGATAGTACAATTCAATTCTGAACCTTTGCTTGTCTCAGTTAGGTACTATATTTGGAGAAAAGATTGGTTGATTTGTTTAAATTCCTAGTTCAATAGCAGAAAAGGAAAGCAATTAAACGTTTGGTTTTACTTTGATTTTAAAATGAAGTTTCTAGAGTTTCAGACTTCATCCTCAACTCTGCCTCTCTAGACCTTCACGCAACCCGCGTGGTCTCCCACGCGACTTGCATGGTCCTCGAGTGAATGCATCATTTGACCTATTTTTGAGTTATTTACTTGTGTAAGGATCTGTTGACCGTACCTATTGTTCCTAAACCTCAACTCTCGTTTATTGGCTTAATGAACCTGGTAAGAATGTGCAACTTTACCTTCTTAGATCTACAACCTCAAACTCTCGTTTACTGGTGTTCAACCTAACCTAAGTCAATTGTCTGATTTGCTAAAGGTATCCACTATCTCTCAATAGATAAAAATTTCACCCCTCAGTTACTATTGATCTCACCACTCGGATCTAAGATCTACCTCAAATACTTGATCTAATTGCAAGAAACATTCAACAGTAGACATCAAGATTCATTCAAACAATCACAATCAAGCAATGAAAGAATAATACTCAGGCAAATAAACACAAGAAAAACTCAAATTCAAGTTAAATGCATTACAAACAGAATCTCAGATTACATCAACCCTAGAAACAAGAATGATTTACTCAAGCATCATAAAGAAAGAGATAAGAGAAGAAATCATGATAAAACCGAAGGAGGAGATGGATCTATGAGGAATCTTCAAATATTCCCTCCTCAGCTTCCCTTCTTGAACAACACTCCAAAGAGCTAGTATTTCTGGCAAAAGAAATAAACCGCTCTCCGGTTAGTCCTGGTGGATAACCGATAAAGGTATCAGATGTCTGATACTCCGAGACGAGTCATTCCCAGATGTCGCTCTTCTCGCTTTACTGCATTCCAATTAGAATTTGGAATCAAGGTGTAAATATGTTATATTAATCTATTTAATTGGTAAGTAGATTAAATTTTTAGAAATCAATCATGGAGTAGATATGTAAAAGGATTAAATTGGATTTTGATGCCAAAGGAATACTGAAGGTGGACCGCCTTGGAAAGTTTCCTGACATACCCCGTTTAATCCTTGGCTTAAGTTAGAAGTAAAATTTTGTTTTACGTTCTTTCCGCATCTTAAGCAAATAAATGAGTTTGAACAGTCAAAACCCCAACAGACTTAATCAATGGGTTTGAACCGTCAAAACCCAACAGATATAACCATCGGTTGGTGTGCTACTATCTTAAGGGCAATGCTCGATGTCACATAGGCAACGTGTATCATTGTTCCCCTGATCGCAGTCCTTGGATTATATCATTTGGATCTTTTAGTCCTATTGGCACGGCACAGAGTGATATTTACTTAATCCGTATTATTATTATTATTATTTAGGGCTCACAGTGCTAGGAGTACTGGATTTCGACTTAATTTCTATTCGATATTGTATTTTTATTTTGGGGTTTATTCTGCATGTTGGCAAATTAACCGCATCATGGCATCATTTAAAAGTATTGTAAATTATATTAGATATTGATATAGGTTCACACTTGTGCATATTTTAAATTATATTCATAACTGCATGCGATTTATAAATAAAAGTGCTTTGACCATAGAGGATCCCCAAGGGGATAATTCTGGGTTACATACTGGACAATTAGTCGCTCACCCACAAGTTGTTTCGTGGATTTTAGGTACAGCATCTGGCGATCCGCATCAGGAGTTGTCAGGAGTTGTCCCCGATGGCCACACCGCTTGATTAGCTAGAGTTAGGCTTTGATTAGGTTTACGAGTCCCGTATTTCTTGTGTTATATATACGGGCTCGATAGATCATGTATCCCCTTCTATAATTGATGTTATTTTGGATTCGAGATGGATCAAACTTTATGATGTGTATGTGTATGTTTATTTATTTGCTATGTGACTGATGCTTGATACCTATATTATTATGCTTCCGCTGCTTTTGTTTATTATGTTTATGATTAGCTTTGCGTACTTAATGATTAATTAAGCACGGAACGAGATTAATCACGCATAAATCTAGAATTCCTAATTTGGGGCGTGACACAAATCTCATATTAAATTTCTAATTTAATTTATGAACCAAGCTCAAAAGGAGCACCATCCAATTTTCATCTCCACTCTAATTTTCATCCGAATTTTAACTTTTTTTCATTTATTTCAATTTAACCCCTCATACAAGGAAAAGTTACCAAAGCATTGATATTTAACATATCCACCCTAATTCTTTATGTTTTTACGAATAAACCCCTAAGAACCAAAACAGTGAGTAGGACCTACTGGTACCAAAACAATTGGTTTGAATTCTTAATTTTAAGCTTAAATAGAAAACAATTTCTCAAAGATAACTCTTCTACAAATCACAGATAGCTAGCAACTAAGATAATAAAAGTAAATAACAAGTATATGATTGTCAACCATATCGGATCCAATAAGGAATAGGAGTAGAAAGATGAATACCCAATATAAGCACTATGTGCGCTGGAAGAACAAGCAAGCAACTTCACAACAAAGCAATCTAAATGATCGGCAAATTAAGCAAACCCTATGTGTGAGAGTAGAAAATAAAACCAACAAAGAGAGAGATGGAAACAATATTTAGTACGTATAATGTGCCGGTACAAGAAAATGGTACGGTATTAGAAAGATCTTATACCAAGCAGCACAGTCAACATGTTTCTGGAGGGAGGAAAAATTGCCACATGTAGAAAGAAATTAAAAGAAAAGTTCACTAAGAGAGAAATTGCCTAAATTGCGAGGCCCGCTCTTTAAATATATTTTTATTGGTAATTTGAATATTATTCATAATATATAATTTCATGGTTTGTAACATTCAAAATTTAATTACTAAATTTTTATTGGTAATTTGAATATTATTCACTGTTTTTATATATTATATCTCATAAGACTCCTAACTTTTGTATACTAAATTTCGAATACTTAGAATTTTCGGATTATTGGCCTCCTTTTTATATCAGTGGAATTGAATTGAATTCATCTGCTGTATAGTAATTAACTTCATAATAACTAAATTATCTTGTATATATGTTCATTAAGAGTAAAGTTAATATACACTTAAGTGTACCGTACACTTAACTTTATGACCGTCAGATTTCTTTAAAAGTCGTGTAGATTCTTTAAAAGTCGTGGTAGCACGACTTTTAAAGAAATCTGATGGCCCTAAGGTTAAATGTACGGTACACTTGGTACACTTAAGTGTATATTAGCTTTACTCGTTCATTAAAAAATATTTCAATTTCAATTTACATGTTACCTATTTCACTGGAAAAAAAAACACACACACGTCTAGATGTCGTATTTTATTTTCAGTTATTAATTTCATGTACGCATTTTGCATAATGTTACATATATATGCCACATCATGCTACCATAGTTTTTTATATGGTTGACGAGTTTTTCATTGGTGACTTGAAAAGTTAATTTGCCATTTCTTGTGAGGTGTCAGTGATAATAAGAAGTATAATTTCTGAAATTTGTTTCAATTTGCATTTTTAAACTGAAGTTCTAAATGTGCAGGATAACTTTGACTCTTAGTTTTTGCTTTTTTATTTCATGACTTCAAGAATTTTGAGAAAATTGCAACTGGTACTATGGCAAAGTTTGTAGAGCATTTGCTTGTGAACTATATTTATTTTATTTTCCTAACAGAAAATTATCATATATGTGTATATATATAAATATATTATATGTTATTTCCATATAAATGTTGGGAATGTATAACATTGGCTGTCGTAGCAAAACTGGACAAATAACTGATAAAGTTCTATAATTAGAACAAAGATTGAATATATATTATACTGAAATTGAGCATATGTTTTTACTACACAAAATAAAATCTTCTAATTTTAAGTTTTAAGGTAATATATATTTTTTGTTTTTTACACTAAGTTCATGAAATTAATTTTTAAATGTATTAAAAATAGAACACCATAGAAGTTGAGTATAAGATTAACAGCACTGAGATGAAAGAAACAAAATTAAAAAAGCGTTAAAGGCCAATTCAATTCGCAACCTCCGAGTTAGCTCAAATTTTGAGTTTAGACGTGGACCGTCCAATATAAATTGAAGTATTGCACCTGTTAGAGGGCGCCGTTCAATTACGAAATGATATCCTCTACGGAGTTTTTCCGTGCGGAGCTTTTAATCTGGTCCGTTCGTTTCGGATCGAACGAACCGGATTAAAAATTCTGCAAATTTTGAGTTTTTTTAAAATTCGGACAAGATCTGACCAAATTAAAAGCTCCGAAACTCCGCAGATGATACGCTTCCGTTCAATTACAGCACAAATTCTGATCGGACGTTGTGGAGTTAAAACTCAAATTGTACGTTAATGCAGAGGATAGGAACTCGTGGAAGGTACTATCAGCAGCGGGAATCCGTATCACCCCAAGTACCTGAAATGCAAGGTGAAAATCAGGACCGTTCTTTTAGCTTAGCACAAATTTTAAATTGAGTTTGATCTGAATAGACTTAATCTAGATTCTAGACCTCCTGTTCTTTTAAATTGCACTACCTGGACGGACACGGACTCCAGCAGCGGTGCCGTCCCCGGAGTTCATACCTCTGAGTCTGAGGTAATATAATTTTTCTCTTTAGACATTGACCGTCCGATCAGAATGCCAATCAGTCCCCTTTAATATTCGTGCGGATTCTGATCGCCGTCCCGTCCGTACTTGAGAAAGAGAGAGAGAGAGAGACGGTAGGGGCTAGAAGAGGAAATGGCGCCGAGGAAGCGGCGGTCTCCCTCGCCGGATCCCAACGGAATGTTCTCCTCCATGGTTGTCTTCCTCGTCCCAACGGGCGTCCAGCCTCGCCGCCTTCAGGTACTCTATAGTTTTCTCTGTTTACATTTCATAACGTCTCTTTTCATTTTTATTTAAATAATTGCATTTCCAGGTGTGGAAGCAGAAGCTGATTCAAATGGGCGCTAAAATTGACGACAATATCTCAAAACGAGTCACTCATATTCTGGCTATGAACTCTACTTCTCTGCTACAATACTTTGATCGCAACCAACTCAACCGTTTCAAAGGGGTTAGTTGATAATTGACAGTGTTTGTTTGTCTCAACTCAGTTGATCTATACATTTTTTCTTCAAAAAAGATATTAACATTATTTTGTTTACTCGTTTACCTGGTTGCTTTAGAGCGTGCTTTGTTTCCAGTGGCTTCAGAACTGCCTAATATCAGGTGAGAGATTACCAGAGAATCAATTTTTACTGAATTTAAACGAGACAAAAAATGATCATGAAGGCCCAGACAACTTATGCATGGACCAATTAAAAGCTGGAGATAGTACCAATGATGATCGACGGAATGTGAAACGAACCAAAACCTCACCAAAGGATTTAAAAAGTGAAATTGACAGCGATGGAGAAGTCAGCCATGATGAATTAATTGCTAAGGGGCGTCAAGAGGATACATGTTCAAATATTGAAAAGGGACCCCACCACCATATCAGCACCCCACCTACATCTGAAGAGGCACAAGTATGATCTTTATATGTACATCTATTATGATATATTTTTTCTTCTTCACCCTTTTATAGCATTAATTTTATTTGCTGATATTACCATCCATCTCTGTTTATGACAAGGTGGATACATCCGAGCGCTCCTCCCCTTACAGTCCGCCGGATCTTAACAGGAACATTACTGAAATATTCGGAAAGCTTATTAATATTTACAGAGGTGAGTTCCTTATTTTCTACCATAACAAGTTAAACCTCTTCGGACTGAACATAATTGTTGATATTCTCTGTTTGAAGCTCTTGGAGATGATCGTAGGTCATTCAGTTACTACAAGGCAATCCCGGTGATTGAGAAGTTACCCTTCAAAATTGAAAGTGTTGATCAAGTCAAACACCTTCCTGCCATCGGGAAATCATTACAAGATCATGTCAGTGATTCGATTCAACATCATGGCACGCCTCTGAAATAACTAATACTAGAGAAAAAGCTATCTGATGGACTAATTTACTGAGTTTGGTTGCAGATAGACGAAATAGTGAACACTGGAAAGCTATCCAAGTTAGAATACTTTGAGAATGATGAAAGGGTACTTTAATCACTAAATTAAGTACCATTATGGGTTGTATTATTGCTTTTTAGTTACAATAGGACTACCACTTTGACTCTATAACGCTTCTCTTCTCCAGATTTCTTTGTCGTGCTTGTTTATTCTAGCAAATTTGATAGCTAGTTGAGGCTAAATTAAGTTAACTATTGAACTTTGTTTGAAGGTGCGTACTGTTAGTCTCTTTGGCGAAGTGTGGGGTATTGGCCCGGCAACAGCTCTGAAATTGTACGAAAAGGGACATCGCACACTTGATGATCTGAAAAATGATGATTCACTAAGTCATGCTCAACGGGTTGGATTACAGTACTTCAATGATATTCAGAAGAGGATCCCACGTGATGAGGTGTGTGTCATGTATTATTATTCCTTTTTTTTGCAAAGAGCCCCCCTTATTTTTTATTTTTACAACACGACACGTGAATTTAATTTTTTGGACTCTGCAGTTAGTTTTCTTCTCAATTTCTATATTTTGCATGAAATAAAGGGAGCTGTTAAAGAATCTTTTAACTGATATTGTTGTGTTCTTTTAGGTTAGGGATATGGAGAAGCTTTTACAAGATGTCGGCGAGTCTATTTTACCGGGAGTATGTATCTAGAATCTAGATGACTATGACTGCTTTGTTATTTATTTCAGACAAGCGTGCAATATTTTAAGATATATTGATGGGTTTGATTAATGTGAAGGTACTTATTGTTTGTGGAGGATCATATAGGCGTGGAAAGGCTTCATGTGGTGATATGGATATTGTCATTACTCATCCAGATGGAGTAAGGTGATCTGCTGTACAAGTTTTTTTTAATTTACTTCCATTTTTATTTTTCATTTCCGACTGTTGCTATTGCAGAAGTTCAATTTTACAGACTCTTGATATCCCCTAATAAGCAAAAGCATAAAAATCCCAAAGTTGTCACTTATCCTCTTTTGCCCAAACATTTAATACCTTCTCTTCTCTGGGTGTGCCAAGCTGTATTTTTTTTTACTTTTTATTGTTGGCTTTTTCTTGATCAGTCATGTTGGCTTTTTACCAAAGTTTGTTCAAGCTCTGAAAGACACACACTTTGTGAGAGAAGATCTTGTGTTCAGTGTTCATAGCATTGAGGTAAGAGTAGGCTCAATTTTACTTCAAACTTTTAGGGGCCATAATTTAATACTGAAATTTGGACTTGTCGTGATAAAGCTGTATGCTGACAAGAAAACTTAGGTCTTAAATGAGCCAGATTCTATGTTAGCTTCTTTTGCCACAATAGAATCTTTAGTTATTGCATAAATATTGCAGGGAACAGATTCCGGTGTTGATACATACTTTGGTCTATGCACCTACCCTGGTCGTGAGCTACGCCATCGTATTGACTTAAAGGTAAGACCCAATATTTCATTTCAACCCAAGGTTTCAACTCCAAGATTTTGAACCATTGTTTAGAATTGACAATTTGAGATTCTAGTTGTACTCTGACAGGTGTATCCAAGGGAAAGGTATGCCTTTGGGTTGATAGCATGGACAGGAAATGATGTACTAAATAGAAGGTACTTAAAATCATAGTAATTTATGTTTCATAAAGCAACAAAAAAAAAGGGAAGTTGTTACAGCCTTACGGGGGAATAAAATGTCTCTACTTCCCAAAAATGATCAAATATCCCAAGTTGCAATCTTTGTGGTACTTGATACAATTAAGCTACATAGATTACTGTGCAGTCAAAATATACTGAGCAATATAAACTGTAGGTTAAGATTGCTAGCGGATTCTAAAGGATATGGACTTGATGATACGGGCCTCTATCTTGCAACTCCGGGTAGTTCTACAAAGCGGGTATTGAACTCTTTCTCTCCCTCTGAGATAGTAGGAACTGTCATGTTCTCCTTGTGATATATCTTATTAAATTAAATATTTCTTTACAGGGTTTCAAGTCGGGCAAACTCGTACACTGCCACACAGAGAAGGAGGTTTTTGACGTGCTTGGGTTTCCATGGCTGGAACCCCATGAAAGGAATCTATGAACTTAACCCTATTTCATAGCCTTGTTAGATATGACAGTATGTGCTGATCAGATATAGCTAACATTTTTGCATAGCTTTTGTATGCCTCTAGCCTTGTACAGTGCTGTAGTATTGGGGAAGTGTTAGTAAAACTTTTTTTATCATGACTTGGGGAAAAAAAGGGGGAGCTACATGTTAACCTTTTGTTCATAAACATTGGTAATGGCAAATACTAAGTTTCACTGGTTAGTTGAAATGAGAAGGCACAGAGAGAGTAAAACATCACTCGAGCGTCATTTTGTTTCTTATTGACAGTTTATATCTAATATCTTATATTCTGAGTTGTGAGGAGGCCCACGGAAACAGGCCAGGTATGTGGCTCAGCAATGAGAAGTGAAAGGGCTTAGAGATAGTGGAACAACGCATCCAAAGGGGAAAAAAACCCTTAGAAGGTAGGACCATTGTTTTGATTGATTCCAACTGTTTGAATCAAATGTAACCCTAATAACCTTCACCTACGAGGCAATACTTCCATAATAGGTGATTGGCAACGACTAACGAACAATAGATTAGAAGTACATCCAATCTGATTTTAGTTCATTTAATTGTTACCAAATGTTTTGTACTTGTAATTTTTTACGTCGCTTCAGCAAGTATGCAATTTGATTTTTAGACACACAAACAATCTTTCAGTTGCGACGAAGCACGAGTGGATTCAAAATATTACTTCATTGTATTATCAAAAGCAAAACAGTGCTCAAATATAGCCCATCTGTTAAAGAATTGCAGCAAGTATTAGCCATTCAATAATTTCAGATCAAAGAATACATTCATCAATCTACAAAACCTTGTAGTGCCAAAAGAAATTCATATCTATAGGATAACTGCACTGCTTTTAACATTCAGAAAAAAAGAAATATGATACATTCTTCTTTGCATATACGGTAAACGGAAGCCAAAGCACTGCATTGCGTTCCTGAATATGTATGATAAAGAAAAGCGGCATCAATTTTTTTTTCTGCTGCTGCCGGTACCAAACATCTCATTCCTGTCAATAAACCGCTCAAGCAATTCCTTCTCTCGCATGACAATGCACTGATC
This sequence comes from Carex rostrata, assembly GCF_964058835.1. Taxonomy (NCBI): domain Eukaryota; kingdom Viridiplantae; phylum Streptophyta; class Magnoliopsida; order Poales; family Cyperaceae; genus Carex; species Carex rostrata. Next base: position 9,729,365 of record NC_135934.1, read on the forward strand.
CTCCTTCCCAAACCAGTCATACCGGCTCTTTGCTATGTAGTCGTAGACAGCATCTCTTAACGGGGCAGGAATGATTAGGAGAGAGCTCAATGCTGAGTATGGAAATGGTAAGTATGAAACTACCTTCAACGCAGCTGCACCATGTTGATAAAAAAGATTAACTGAACCGAGCTAAAACATACATGGAGGAGGAGATTGAACTGGTATAATACCAAACGAATGAATTATCAAAGATATTACAAAGAAATTCCCCCAATTTCATCTACATCTGAAGACAATCATAAATACCAAATAAAGTAGGACCATAGAATATGAATGACACAAAAAAACAAAACAGGTACCACAGTTTTTATTGTGTACCAGTCATGCTTCCTAAAAAAGAAAGAAAATTATCTGGACACCTTTGCCTTTTCTAAACTGCACACGTTTCTTCTTAATACATAGTTTTTTCCTTCGCCAAATTAAGAAGGTATTACAAAATACTCAGCAATTGAATTAAACTCATGCCAAACATTTTCTAGATTAAAATTGATTAATATAATGTAGAGATTGCTAACTAACCTGCCGAACCTTGGTAATATGCACCAAGCCCTTCAACAAAGAGAACCCGTCGACGTACGTCTTCTCGGTCAAGACCGATGAGCCGCAGGTACGGCTCAGCAGCCTTTGACTGGAGACAACAAAACTTGATCTTCTCGTATTTGTCAGTTTTTATTACCCACTTTACCCCTGTCAATGTTAATGTAATGCACATAAATCAGTTTTTATTACCCACTTTACCCATCTATTTCATTACAGAAAAAGGGAATTATATGAGTATCATAGTAGGGAACAAACCACGGTGGCAGAGATGGCAGACACCGTCATAGATGAGGACACGTGGCTGCAGGAGATTGGGCATAGCAGCGCCGGTAGAACCAGAAACGGGCATCACTGGATTCGGGAGATCGAGATCCTCGTCGGACTCCGCCCCGTCAGCCCCGACGGAGCTCCGGAAACTAGAGGCGAAGGTGGCGCGAGAGAGGCGAGATGAGATGGATATCAAGCTCACCTCCTGGAGGTAGTTTTGGTGGAGAACTCGACGGATCATGGCGCATTTCAGTCCCGGTCGGAGAAGTGAGAAGAAGAAGAGAGAAGCAGCGGAGTCGGTGGAGCGCTCTCTCTATTGAATTCAGATTCACTGCAATGCCTGACCGTGTAAATGAAATCTGAGTCGTCTGTTTTAATCTGGCACGAATCTTCAAAACTACCCCGTATTTCAAATAGGCACCGAATTAAATTTTTGGTTCTGCAACATTGTTTACGGGCCGGCCTACTGAGAAATCGGTAAAACACGGCCCGGTTAACCAACGAAAGCGTACTAGAAGGAAATCCAAATCTCACCGAAATAGTTCGGATCTTTTTAGATGGTAGAAAATCAAACATTCACATTTGAATGGTCCAAAATTTTTAGATTATATGATTTTCTACCAATTTAAAAAATAATATTAAGTTCTTAAAAAATATATATAAAATTTGATCGCTAAGTAGCAAGTATATTTTCTTTTTTTGAAGGTTAGCCTGAGCTAACAACTGTATTAAAAAATGCAAAAGTTTTTAACAACTCCACACACACTCACCTATACATTGTCAAGAATATATTGTAATATGTTTGAGTAAATGTTGGAGGTCAAGTCACCAAATTATTTAACATTCTTGATCTTTGTTATTACAATAAAAGATTTCTTCGGATTTCAAAGCCATGACTCACATAGAGAGAATATATTGTAATATATAAAAAAAAAATCGGATTTAGAAGGGTTATAATGAGCAATTTACAATTAAACACTATTTTATTGATTTATTCGTATGTTTCCATATACATAATCATAACAACTTTCTGAGAAGGCGTTTAATTTTATTGAACGCAAATGATGTATTGAATATACCAGAATCTTGGATCCTACAATTGCTCTATTGTAGTAATACTTGTATTAATATTAATGGTAAACTGTCTTCTTATTTTTTATGTCAACGGGAGGTCCGACAAGGTGACCCCCTTTCATCTTTTCTTTACTTGCTGGTTGGTGATGTCTTATGTAAGTTGTTTAACAGAGGTAGAGAAACTGGTCTTCTCCAGGGGCTTGGTCCTTGTTTAGCTAATGGGTATAGAGTTACTAACTGTTACTACGCCGACGACACAATCTTATTTTTGAAAGCTACATCTACTAATATTAAAACAACCCTTTGGACTATGTACTGTTTTGAAGCCATGTCAGGTATAAAAATTAACTTTCAAAAAACAGAATTAATTCCTCTTAACATTTCTCTCGCTAATGGGGCTATACTTGCAGATATATTTGGTTGTAAAGTTTCTAACCTGCCACTGAAATATTTAGGGGTGCCTTTAAGTAATAAGAAACTATCTACTGCTGACTGGAGTTGCATTATTGATAAGGTCACCAAAAAATTACAAGGTTGGGTGGAAAACTTGCTTTCTATCGGGGGTCGACTCACATTGGTAAATTCTGTCTTAACAGCTATTCCTTTATATATGCTTTCTCTTTATAAAATGCCGATCAAAGTTAGGCAACAACTTGATCGTATTCATCGCCGATTCTTATGGCAAGGTAATGCAGGACCGCGTAAGAAATTTTCTTTGATTAACTGGGATTTAGTTTGCTATCCTAAAGATTTTGGGGGATTTAGGAGTTAAAAATTTGCATCTCATGAATGTAGCTTTACTTCTTAAGTGGTGGTGGAAAATGATTAATCCCCACTATACTGGTTTATGGAAACAATTAATACAAGTTAAATATCATGTCTCTACCATACTTGCACAAATGTCACATTTTTGGAGAGAAGTTTGCAAATTACAACATATTGGACAACTGAGCTGTACTTTTCAGGTTGGAGATGGCCAAACAATTTGATTTTGGCTTGATACTTGGCACTCTGCATGTCCTTTAGCGATAACTTATCCTCAACTCTTTGAACTTTGCTCTAACCAATCTATTACTGTTAACCATGCTCTTGCTTCTCAAGGGACTCTTGTTACTTTTAAGAGATCCTTACATGGCATCCTCCTTTTAGAATGGTCTGAAATAACTACTCTCATGTCCTCTTATTCATTGAGTGACACAGCTGATTGTCCTCAATGGAAATGGGATGCCAAACAACAATTTACCACTGCTTCTTTATATAACTTTCTTGCATTTAGAGGTGTACATATTTCTTTTGCTAATATGTGGTGGATGGTACCAATTTTCTTGAAAATACAAATTTTTATGTGGTTACTGTTTCAAAATAAAATTCTTACCAAAGAGGTCCTTACTAGAAAAAAATGACAAGGAGATACCACATGCCTCTTTTGTAACTGTGCAATAGAATCCACCTTGCACCTTTTTCTGAAATGTCCATATGTCGCACAAATTTGATTCTGGATGGGCAAATTCTAAAACTTCTATGGAGATTGGACTTCTTTAGAACAAATCCTTCATTTAGCTCACACTTTAAACCCTAAACAAAAATAAGCTATGTTGATGGTGCTTAGTGCCATATGTTGGTGTATTTGGCGAACACGAAATGCTATCTGTTTTGATAATACTCCTTTACCTACAATTAGAAATATGCTTTTACTTATATGCTCTTTGTTGGATTATTGGACATGATACAAAAAATGGACTGTGAGGCCATTTACTGATGAGTGGATGCCCGAAGACTTGGATATGGTGCCTCTACAATCCCTCTCCCGTGTGCTTGCTCTTATGCCACCTATGCCACATGTACCACTGGTACCTGTTCTGATGAATGCATGAATTACTGCCCCTGTTCTTGGCTGTTATGCATTTTACCTTTATTTTCTGAGCATGAACTATTCTATGTTATAAATGAGGTCTTCCCTTCTGTGAGTGGCCCTCTGTTAATGCCTAAGGATAGGTGCACTTAGTTAGTTCCTGGAGTTTGTTTGGGCTAAACTTTCCTTTTTACTTGCAAACTCTTTTATGTTTTTGAACCTTTGTATTTTGCATATTATTCTAATGGAAGGGCTTATGCCTATTTTTCCAAAAAAATATACCAGAACCCTCCCGAAAAGTGTCTCATTCTTGTTGTGTTGGACAGTTCAAAGTATCTCTAGTGTCGTATCTCTTCCACTTAATGTATCTAGTGAATGATTACACATTTATCCGTCTATGCATCTTTCATTCAAGTCATTGTATGTGTGACTATTGGATTATATTGAGTTTGAACAATTTTGAGTTGAGTCCTAAGATAATCTTTTGAAGACTTCGGGGATACTGACACTTCATCAAAACATCATTATGGTTTATTTTACAGGTTTTGAAATTAAGAAACACGAACAAAAAAATATAAATCATCTTGGACGACTGAAGAGACTCCAATTCTGAGAGTATGGTTTTTATCATTCTCACTAAGATTAACCATCTCTGTTTAAAAATATTGTACAGGAAAAAGCTAAAGAATACAAAGCCACACGAGAATCGACAAAATTTTGATGGCAATTTTTTTTGAATGAAATTAAAGATTTGTTCCATCATAGCAGGAAGGCGAGTGATCTTAAAGATAAATTTGCAATTAGAGGAGATAAGAAAAGGAATGAGAAAATGGAACGAGGGCAGTAGAGAAGAAATTAAAAATGAGAGCTTTTTGTCACGTTTTTTATTTACTACTTGGTGATATAATATATAATTGTGGATTTTTTTTATATAAATAGAGTTAAGATGTCTCATTGATTTTGTATCTCATTTTTGCCTCCATATTCTCATCTTTGTTTTCAAAATTCCAATAAATAATTTGTAGTTTTGAATGTTCAACATAATCTCCATATTAAAATGTGTTTGGAGAACAAACTTTATACTTTTCGGAAATAGTTTACTATTTCTTTAGATAGGTACATATTCACTGTTTTTTGGATGGTTCAAAAATAATAAATTTGTGCATATCTACAAGAATAATATTTTTTATTTAAAAGTATAAAATTTGGTCTTCAAAATATGGAGATCATATTGGACGGTTCGGATTGCTTGTTTGTATTTTGAAAATAGATGAACACGAAAACAGTCATTTTAAACCCTACTCTTTTTATATATGTAAATAGTTTTTGGGTTGTAAGTCAATGAATTGCCCTTAATTAAGTTCATCAATTTAATTAGCTGCATTAAGCATTGTCAGAAAAGGAAATGCTTTTACTGGTAAAGAAAAGGGAGTCGGATCAGTTTTTTATGCATGAATAACCAGTTCGGTACCGTATTGGTACGAAATGAAGAGGAGACAGGAAGATGTGCATGTTTGCTACTGGAACCACATGCTTCTGGCAACAAAAGATTTAAACTCAGCTTTATTTTATTTTTCTGCAAAATAAATTGTTTTATTTTATCTTTATTTTCATTTTTTTGGTTTTTCTTATTTGCTTATAGCTCACCTGTTTTGAGCAACTTTTTCACATTTCACTTTTTAAATCATGTGAGAACAATCTCTGTAACCGCTAGCATTAATGAAATTTGGACTTCACCCATATTTTTCCTCAAAAAAATTAGCTGCCTTAAGCATCGAACAACTAACAGCTCGGAGCACAGGCTGACCTGTTGGAATTAATTTCAATTAATTACAACATATATGTGTTTATAGTGATATAAATATATATTGAATAATATACTGTCAAATATCTAATTAAACTCGTTATGAAGTGTTCAAATTAATTATTATTTATCAAGTTCAATATGTATCATGAGAAGTGGGGCCTTTAATCATAGAATGTGTATTAATAACTTTATGATTTAGTGATGGCCTAAATTATATAAAGTTTGGTAATAATACAATTATATTATTGATTTTTGAAAAATACAATTAAATATGACAATATTTTGTAAATAAGAAAATACTCAATTATAGACAAGTTCTGAATTTAGACCTGCTAAGGATCTAATAAAGAAATAGACTACATATCACTTCTTGAAATACAAAAGTGTCTTTTCCCGAAGGGATCTCTTATTTCTCTCTCTAATTACGTTACTCCTCTCTTTTATGTCTCTTCATCTCTCTCTCTAAAAGAACAGATATTGATCTTAAGTGATTGAGAAGGGATTTTTGGTAAAGAACTTGCGATTCGGGGTATCTCTCCTTGTGTAGAATAGAGTGCTGCCGCCTCTCTCGCTCTCTCCATCGGACTTGAGAGAAATTACTTGGAAATCTAGAGGCTTCCGGTGATTAACGGTGATTGTGTATCTCTGAAAGATCATGGCTATGGATCAAGGTAATTTAAAATTTTATATTAGAGTTCACTAGAGAATCATGGCAAATCTAAGGTTTATGAATTGCGGTATGATTTTGCATAATTAGACCTATCAATTAGTATCAGAGCCTACTCTAGTTGAACCGGTTAATTTCTACACAATCAATTTTTGTTAAAGATTTTGGAAATTAATTATTTTTTTTTTTTGTTTTAAGTTAGAGGCATAACTCTGTTTTCAAGTTTTGTGGCGCTACTCTGTTTTGGTTTTATGATTCAAATTAATCACGATATTCGAATCATAGTCAAAATCATTTGCGTCACTCCATTTTTGCAATCAATCATTGGACCAAGCCAATAAATATTTATGATTCCTGTGTCTTATTTTTGGGAAATTTTCGGATTATGATTTGTTCCGAATTATGAGTTGTTCTGATTTGTATTTGTTAGCACCCAAAAGATTTGTATTTAACAATTTAGTATTCCGCTGCCATTATTTTGACCACAACATAGGATGCAATAATTTTGGTTATTCGATTAAGTCATCAACTACAAATCTGTTAATTAAGCCAACAGACATCATCCGATTAGGTCAATAATTTGCTTATTCGGTTAAGCCAAATTTTGATATATATTTTTTTTATTTTTTGGATAATATTAAATTATTATGAAGGTTTCAGATTAAGATATATTTTAAAAATTATTGATAAAGGTATCATCATGTCAAAGTAAGCTCTCATACCGGCGTTACTCATTTACCAATTTATACACAGAAGATATACATATGATATTTGGTTATTTGACTGGTTCCAAAAGAAAAACAATAATCAAGTATTGTATGTGTATGCTTATGGTAATGAATGGAAAATAGTTATTAAGTTTTGGATATAATTAGTTAATTGGTCCAAAGGAATGTTGACTAATTGACATCAAATGGACTGTTATATTCAATTGCTACACCTATTTATCTTAGAATAATGATTGACTCCAAAGAGCACTCATTGTTCGAAGATACTTAGTTGATGGAATATGCCTTATTTTGATTTTTGATTTATTATGATTTGGTCATAATGATTCGTTCTTTGTGAATATTTTTCAGCAAAAATTATTGATCTTACAGTCAGCATCAATAATATTCTGATGCTGACAGGTTCTAATTACAAGGATTGGAAAGATAATCTTGAGATTATCCTTGGGTGCCTTGATTTGGACATAGCGTTGCAGGAGGCTAAACCACTTTTGCTTGTTGCTACTAGTTCTAAAAAGGAACAAACTGCACATGCACAGAAGATGAGGTCAAATCTCTTGTCTCCAGGTCATGCAAAAGACCATTCCTCAAAGTTTTAGGGGATCAGTTTCTGATTCCACTCTTGTTAAAGACTATCTTAAGGAACTTGAGCAGAGGTGTTGGTCCCAAAGGCACTTGGGGAGGGGGGGGGGGGGTGAATAGGGCATTTTTAAACTTTTAATCTAAGTTATAAGTCCCTAGTGTGTCTTAGAGTTATTATTGGCGAAAACTAGAATAACTTGGTTCTAAACTAAATTAATAAACAATAAAATAAAGAGTAGAGTTTAGAGACACTTGACATGAGAGTTGTTTACGGAGTTTGGTACTAACGCCTATGTCTCTGGGGTTCGCGATCTTCGAGATGCCTCGCCTTTCTTTATCTAATGAGAAAAGAATATAAGGTGGAACCGATGAGCCCTTACAATCTTTTGGAAAGTCACACGGTCCGAGCACGAAATCGGCTCACGAGTACTAAAGGCTCAAAGATAACAATTCGAGCAACAAAAGGCTCAAGGATTACAAGGTGATCAACAAGGCTAAAGGTAATAGTTGATTTGATCTCGCAGGATCACTCTAGGAGTTGTTGTATTGATTAAATAAACTTGAGATTGATTGTGAGTATTAAAGTTTGAGTGCACAAGCAATAACAACTTTCTCTAGATCTAAGAATACAAAATATTGAAGTTGGAGGCGGCTAGAGTTGTTTTCCAAACCGTGGTATAAGTTATATTTATAGAGAGCTGATAAAAATAAATTAAGTGGCATTGACCATTGCAACGGTACAGGGACTGTTACAACGGTAGGTTAATTTGAACATGTTTGGATTGAGGGAATCATAACGGTGGATTCAGTTGGCAACGGTAGATTGACCGTTGCAATGGTTCTCTCAACGGTAATATTTGGAATACCAATTGTCAGGTGACGGTTCTGATCAATTTAAACTATTTTTTTCACAGACTCAGCTGATGATTTATTTATTCTGTTGCAATGGTTCCTGTATCGTTGCAATGGTAGGCCTCACTTAGGTCATTCTTAAGCTTATATTATCAATTTTACATATTAAATATCCTTAATCTTGAGATGATGCTTCTGCTGTCCAATGTCTTGTGCTTCATGATTACATCCTTGATGTTGTATTATAATTTATTTATTCATCCTTGGTATGTAATTATTGAATCTTCAGTTGTCATGAACCTGCACAATGTCTCAAGAAGGAAAACTGTAAAATGCAATTTATATATGTTTTGCAAATGTAGTCAAACAGACAAGTAGATTATAGCACAAGCCAACAAGAAGTTCATTAGGAATGAGAAGACTGAAATAAACATTATTTTAAACAAACTATACACAATTAAGTACAATGGTAAGAGCATTATCAGGGAGTACATTCTTGAAATGATGCATACCGCTTCAAAATTGAAGGGACATAAGCTAGATATATTGGATGATATGCTAGTTTATTTGGCCCTTAACTCTCTTCCTGTCTCATTTGGATAGTTCAAGGTGAGTTACAACTATCATAAGGACTCATGAACAATTAATGAACTCATCTCGCACTATGTTCAGGAGAAAGAGATGTCGAAGTCGGACAAGAGCGAAAGCGCAAACATTGCTTCTCTAAGGGAAAAGAGAAACAGAAACGTAAGACCAATTCAGATGGTGCAACTACAAGTTCGTAGAAAATGCCCATTAAAGACAAGAAACCAGTTACCGGATCGGAGTCGAATAAAGAAAGGAAGAAGGGTTGTTTCTTCTGTGGATTTGAAGGGCATGTGAAGAAAGATTGTACCAATTATCACGCATGGCGTGTCAAGAAAGGTACTAATTTTTCATTTGTTTGTACATAAGTTAATGCAGTTTCAGTTTCAATAGGCACATGGTGGATATATTTGGGTGCAACTATTCACATTTCTATGCCTATGCAGGGTTGCCGAAATTACCGGAAGCCAAGTGATGGTGAAAGATACATCTATGTGGGTGATGAAAATAAGGCATAAGTTGAAGCTATAGGCATTTTAGATTACTTTTGAAAACTGGATTGTATTTGGATTTGTTTGATACTTTTGTTGTACCGTCTTTTAGGCGGAACTTAATTTATGTTTCTGCATTGGACAAATTAGGCTTTACTTGTTTATTTGGAGATGAAAAGTTTGGTTTGTATCAAAACTTCAATTTGGTTGCTTCTGGTTTTCAATATGTTTTGGATAATCTTTATGCTTTAGATACTATTTGCTTCTTATAATGAGATCTTGAACAATGAAAGTCGAAACGTTAGACATAAATTAACACATCAGGATTCAGCTGCACTTTGACATAAGCGTTTAGTGTGGGATTGTTGAAATTAATTTCAATTAATTACAACATATATAGACTGTCAAATATCTAATTAGATCCCTTATGAAGTGATCAAATTAAGCATTATTTATCAGGTTCAATATGTGCAATGAGAAGTTGGGTCTTTAATGTATAGAATGCATATTAATAACTTTATGTTTTAGTGATGGTCTAAATTATATGAAGTTTGGTAATAATACAATTATGCTACTGATCTATGGAGAACACAATTAAGTATGACAATATTTTGTAAATAAGGAAATACTCAATTATAGGCAAGTAAAAATGAACAAGTAAAACCTAATTACTGGTCTCTGAAGAGTTATCGAAGTTACCGTGATTGTGTTTCTCTGAAAGATCATGACTATGGACCAAAGTAATCTAAAATTTCATATTAAAGTTGACATGAGAATTGTGACAAATTTAGAATTTATAAATTGCGGTATTGTTTTGCATAATTAAACCTATCAATTCGACCAAGCCCAACCCAATCCCTAGTTTTCTATCAAGAGAAAGAAAGAATACAGACACAGTCGTACAGACAGACTCACTCCATCAGCTGCTTCGCGTCATCCGAATCCGTATCCCTTAAGTAACTCAAATTTTGAGTTTGGATCTGAACCGTCCGATCAGAATCCAGGCCGATGTGTAATGCACGGGGCCGTTTCAATATTCATGCCAAAGCAGAGATCAACGGTCCAGATCGAAAAACAAAATTTGAGATACCTCAGTTGTTATGAATTCGCCTCATCCTCGCGGACTCGCCTCTTCTTTCTTACAACAAAGCTCAGACGCTTCTATTAAAAAAAAAAATGGCGCTTTCTCTAAACATTACATATCCACTTCTTCCCCAACTTTGCATTCTCGCTCGGGGCACACTTCCTTTCCTACCTCAACCCTCATCTTCACTCTATTCTTCTCCATCTCCCCTGCCGACCTTGCGTAATTCCTCTAAAAGGATCTTCTGTGCCAATTCTACAGGGGAAGAGCCAAACGATGGATTTGATAGCGTGCCTGAAGAGGATGAGATTGAAGATCAAGAGCAAGAGGAAGAGAAGGAGCACGATAATAGATGCTCTGAGACCGGTGCTGCTGGTTCATCATACGAAGAGGATCTTATTAGAGGTTTTCTTTCCTCAATTCTTCTTTTACATTTTTATTTTTAAGCAATACAGTTAAGGTTCAGGGTTTATCCCGTTAATTCACTGCAGCAATGTGTTACCTGCTTCAGTGCTAGCTTTTGTGTAATCTTATTTGTGGTAAGCTTAATTTAGGTGCATTAGTATTCTTTGTCATCCAATAATGCATTCGGATTCAAATTGATTTCATAATCTAACTATATTACTGGGTTGATGTGTTTTTTAGAGTTTTTCTATATTTAAATCTAAATACTGTAATACAGTTGTTGAAAATGGACTGTTAAAGGAGTTCTAGATTCAGGAAATATAAACAAAATAGAGGAGTTGTTATTTAAGTACGGTCTAGAATTTTTTTGAAATTCAATATAAATACCAGTGTCTTTTGTTTTAAAAAGGCTGAGACTCGATTCCCTTTTTTTTCCGGTGTGATTGTGCAGAAGTTGAGCAGCTCTTGACGCCAGAAGAGAGGGCTATTTTGGACATGAATAAAACCCCCAATCTAAATAAAATCTCGACGGTAAAGTATTTTTATACAGATCCGATACTGTTCTAGGCTTCTAGCTCTTGTATTACAATGCCCAAATTAAAGGCTAAATTGAAGCACCACTACATTTAATTTATATCGTTCATTTTCTTCTAGTACAGCCAAAGTGGAATCCACTACACACTTTTGCATTAGCAATCCAAATACCGCTAATGGATAAACTACTTGAGAGTGGCATTGACATTAATTCTGTTGACAAGGTAATCTTTTCTGTCTTTTCCTTTTAATTAACAAATCATAAATTGTATCTAGTCCTTACGGTCATATGTCATTATACACAGGATGGTGTCACTCCTTTACACAAGGCAGTGATGGGCAAAAAGGAGGCTGTAATTAGCCATCTTCTAAGAAAGCGTGCAAACCCCCATGTCAGAGATAGAGTGAGAACAAACAAAATTTCTTATATTTCGGCACTCTTTGTCTATAAAACTTTATTATTTTTTATCATGGTTTCAGGATGGTGCCACACCGCTGCATTATGCTGTTCAAGTCGGCGCTTTGCAAACCGTTAAGTTGTTGATCAAGTATAAAGTTGATGTCAATGTTGCCGATAACGTAAGTTTGACATGTAATACACACCTTAGGTTTTGTTTCTTATAAAGCTTGGATCTTTCTTATAACTTTGTTTAACACAGGAGGGATGGACACCGCTGCATTTGGCCATTCAAGGCAGAAATCGAGATATAGCGAAAGTTTTGCTAGTCAATGGTGCAGATAGAACGAGAAGGAATCAGGTTGACTTGAGAACTCTGATTTTTGTTATTACCTATTTTCGGAGTGGGCGATAATTCCTTTTAAGAAATATGCTATATAATTACAGGATGGCAAGACACCTTTAGATTTGAGCTTATGTTATGGTAAAGATTTCAAGTCCTACGATCTAACAAGCCTTCTAAAGCTTGTTCCAGCAAACCGGGATCCATGATGCAACTGGATAGAGACAAAGAATTGAAATGATTTCCTAGTTAGCTAAGGAGGAAATTAAAAATGCTATTGCAAGAACAGTTTATTAGTAAGGAGGAAATTAAAAATGATTTCCTAGTTAGCTGAGCAGCAAGCATTACAGAAAAATGATATTGCAATGCCGCTATCACGCATATGGAGTAATCTAGTGAAGTCAGACTGGTATAAATTAATATCAAAATCGTTAGTGAGCTTGACATTTTTCTCTGGCAGATAGCAAAATGATTAATGTAATTCAATATAAATGTGGGATTCAGTAACATTATTTCCTCTATAATTAACTCGTGCATCTGTAGCCTAAATTATGAGAGCTTCTGGTAACTTTAGTACAGCTGTGATTTTTCTGGTCCTTTTTTTGTATAAATAAAAAATATTTTAGCAAAGTGAATCAGTACCAAGTGCAAGAGTGCTGTTGTATGCGTTATTTTGCTTTTCTACATGACTTGGATAGCAAAAATTTACATCAATAATAGTATCAGGTGATTTTTATATAAAATAAATAGCATTAGCAAATTGACACCAACAAAATTGGATGTGCAGCTACCCACATTTCCAGACTCGAAATTCAAGTCAGCTATTCAACTACAAACTCAAACAACAATAAAGAAGAAAGGGCAAAATTAACACTAAAACCAACCTACATCAGCAAGCACACCTGTAACAACAAACAGTAAATCTAATTCAAAAATATGGGCATTCAACAAGTCACAAGCTAATCTTCCTTCGACGTCACGCGCCGATAAATCGCCATGAAAGTCTGGCCTTCATTCCTCGCCACCTTCTGCCCCTCCTCAGTAGCTGATGTCAGCAATTTCACGACAGGATCCTTCTTGATCTCCTCTTCTCCGACTGCCTCAAACAACGGGTGCTTTTCCAAGCAGGATTTCATCCAGTCCCCCAACTCCTCCACGTCGGTCACTGTGTATATAATCCCCCCCACTTCCATCACGTATGCGTACTCGTCGAGAAGCTGAACGCTTACCACGCGCCGGCGGTGGTTCTTCTCCTTGAAATGCGGATCAGGAAACAAAAAGAACATTTTCGAAAGCTGGCCCTTCTCAAAGTAGTTTGGTATGTATTTCATGGAGTTGGTACGGACGACTGAGATGTTGTTGTATTGACCTGGGTTTGTGGCTCTCAGCCCTTCTATCCTGTCTTTGACATACTCTGTCACCTACACACATATATATATTCATCAAAATTCTGAACACATTATGTTCCGCATTTTCTGTATTTGAAAATAACACTCAAATATTTTTGAGGTGATTGCAAATTGCATGTGATAGTTAGGGGTGTCTGATGAGAAATAACATTTAGCATTTTCGTAAAAAGAAATAAAATTAACCCCTGAACCTGATGAGCTGCTTCATTTTGCAAGGTGGGGGGGGGGGGATGGGGGGTTTAAACTAAGGCAAGAGGGGGTCACAAGTTGAATTCCATGCATAGCATCTTGTTTATGAAGCCATTGGCCGAGGGCCCAAGATCACACGAAAAATTCAGGCATGTTAGTTTTGCTTGAATTAACCATCTTTGAAATGTTTAGGGTTTAACACAAGTAAAAAATTGAGGGGAAACTATTTGCTAGCGGAATCAGTAGGGTTTACTACTGACTATATATATACTTGTTGTCAGCTGAAAAAACAAAGAACCATTAGCCATCTTGTAAAAAATAGGGGAATTTCATGTATATCCCTCAAAAACTTGAAATTACGTATTTACCTCTCTAAAATCACGTATTTACCCTACTAAATTTAAAAAATCCACAAATTTACCCATTTTATCGTCTTTTATTTTAAAATTCATTTTAAATGTCTAAAGTACCCATTTGATCCTTTATTAAGAAATATTAAAAATAAGTAGCATGTTTAAGAATGACATTCTTCTAAATTCTAATACATGCTACATATTTTTCATATTTTTCTTAAAAAAATAATTAGTAGGGTTTTGGTACTAACAATATATACTTGTGGTCAATTGGAAAAAAAGAAGGAAAAGAGAAGAAAGAATGCCTTGTCCCTGAGCTCCATTCCGATCATAAGAGTGTCTGGGAACAAAGGAGATAAGGAGACGAGCATCCCGCCAAATCCGCAACCGACATCGGCAAATCGAACCTTGGGCTTTGGAGTGGGGAAGAAGTGGGGGTAGTGAGAAGAGTAATCGACTTCGGAGGGGCAGATGGGAACGGGGAAGTGGGAGTCGCTAAGAGGGTTGCTGTGTGCTCTCGCTCTGTAGAAACGCTTTCTCGGCAGCCGCGCCGACGACATGGCACCGCCTACACTTGACTTTGATTTGCGCGAGACTGAGACGAGACGAGACGAGACGAGACGACGGAAGAGAAGTGTCGGGACTGCTGTTTCTGGGCTGGGTACTTACATTTAATTTTATTTTGGTTTAGCTGTTCAGAGCCCGGCCCAACAGACTGGCCCGATTCTGACATTCAGAAAGAGGAATGGGTTAAAGATCATCAGACTCAACAACTTTCGGAGCAAGAGCTGTAAAGTGATCAAGTTCGTCCGATCTAAACCTACCGGTCCTTATTTATTTAAAATTTGAGTAGTGATAAAATTTCTAAATAGATGCTGGCTAATAATTTAGTGTCCCTACGGCAGATAAACAAGCTAAGCTACGCCATCCAAATTTGAAATTACGTCAGGGGAACCTTTTGAACGGTGTAATACAGATGGGCATGTGCGTACATCTTAATTTCTGCCGAAGTTTACAATTGAAGCATTAAAGACTTAGGTAGGCTAGCTTGAATATTAGAATCCACAATTAGATATATTACTGAGACAACAACTCATTGGCTATGCCTATATCTTATGAGTTTATGACCTAACTATTGTCAGCTATTACAGCGGATATCTTGCTTATTTTTTTCTCAACTTTTAAAAACTACATAATTAAATGGGGGAATTTCACGTATACCTCTCAAAAACTTCAAAATTACGTATTTCTCCCTCTAAACTTCAAAATTACGTATTTCTCCCTCTAAACTTCAAAATTATGTATTCCCTCTTTAAACTTCAAAACTTCACAAATTTACCCATTTTATTGTCTGTTATATTAAAACTCAATCTAAATTTATAAAATGCCCATTTTACACTTTATTAAAATCGTAAAATGCTCATCGGACTCAAATTTGAATCTGAAGGGTTTCTCTACCGTCTGAACTGTTTTAAGATCCGTGCGTGTTGGATTTGCATGAATCTTAAAGGGAACACGCAAGTATATTGAAATGAAGTGCACATATCTTAATGCGATGTGTGCGGATTGAAAATGCTTTAAGATTCTTGCGTGCTACATCAACACGAATCTTGAAAAGAATGCGCACACATATTTAAGCAACACACACGTATCTTAATGCGATGCGTGTTGATCGGACAGTAAAGTAACTCTTCAAATTCAAATTTCAGCCCGATGGTCGTTTTGTGTTTTTAATGAAGAGTAAAATAGGTATTTTGTAAATTTAAAATGAGTTTTAATATAAAAGACAATAAAATGATAAATTTGTGAGTTTTTTTATGTTTAGAGAGGCAAATACGTAATTTCAAAGTTTAGAGGGGAATATATGTAATTTTGAAGTTTTTGAGGGGTATTCGTGAAATTCCCCCTAATTAAAAAGGCAACAAGTTAGGGCTGTAAACGAATCAAACCGAATTGAACTTACTCTAGTTTGAGTTTGAGTTTAAATAAGATTCAAATCGAACTAATTTCGGATCTAATTAATTGCAAACTATTAATTTTTCGAATCGAAATCAATTGAATTACGAAATACAATTTTCTTTGGCAGCCATAGTTATACTGGTAGTTTATGTATTATTTTTCTTCTCGCGGAACAAAATTCACACAGTTTCATTTTACCTTTCACGAATTCACACTAATGGATTATGGGCTAGTTCAAGACTTCCTTACCTTTTACGTTGCTGGATTGATTCAAATCACGGCATGTACCTAGTCAAATGAAACTTATTCTATTGTTAATTTATTATGTTGTTGAAACATTTTTCTATTATAAGTTACCATTATATTAACAATTTTGAGTCGTGATATGAGTTTGGTTCCTACATTATTAAAGATTAATAGTTGAATCCATTAGTTACATTATTTGAGATTCGAACCTAAATAGTCCGCGAATCAATTTCGAACAAATTTATCCAGTTTGAGTTTGATTTGAATAAGATTTGAACCGACCTGATTTGATTTGTTTCAGAACAAACTAATTTTAAATCGAATTAAACTCAAATCAAACTCAAATCGAATCACGAACTATGAATTTTTTTGCAATTCCTAGCAACAACTATACTATGTTTAGGATTTAGATTTCCTGGTTTTTCTATCTTTGTTGTTAAAGGTTTATTAGCATGCAATTCTGTTAAATCTGTGATGATGTAAGGCTAAGGGTGGCAATGAATCTAACCGAATTGAACTTACCCTAGTTTGAGTTTGAATAAGATTCGAATCGAACTGAGTTTGCGCGCTTTGTTTTGAGTCAAACTAATTTCGAATCAAATTAATTGCGAACTACATATTTTTTGAATCGAAGTCAATCAAATTACGAACTACAAATTTTTTTGGCAGCCCCAGTTATACCTGTAGTTTATGCATTAGTTTTCTTCTCGCAGAACAAAATTTATACTGTTTTCTTTTACTTTTCACGAATTCACACTAATGGATTATGGGTCAGTTCAAGATTTCCTTACCTTTTACGCTACTGGATTGATTAAAATCACGGCATGGACCTAGTCAAATGGAACTTATTCCATTATTAATGTGTTACACTGCTGAAACATTTTCTTATTGTAAGTTATCATTATATTAACAATTTTGAGCTGTGATATAAGTTTGGTTCCTACATTATTAAAGATTAATGGTTAAATCCAAGTTATATTATTTGAGATTTGAACCTAAATAGTTCGTGAATCAATTTCGAACAAATTATATACAGTTTGAGTTTGATTTGAATAAGATTTGAACCGAACTGATTTAATTTATTTCAGAACGAACTAATTTCAAATCGAACTAAACTCAAATCAAATTCAAATCGAATCACGAACTATGAATTTTTTTGCCACTCCTATTTAATGAATTTTTTTCATAAACCATAATTAATAAATCGAAAATTAGGAAACTAATATGATGATTTTTTTTTTGAAAAACCATAAGGACTGTATGGTCCCTACGGTCTCCAAAATTGCATTTCTCCAGACCGTAGGGACCATACGATCTTACCATTTTTTTAATTTTATAAAACAAAATTTTTTTAATTTTTTTAATTTTTTGTATTAAAATATTAGAAATATTGAATATATTTATTTGAAAATAGATGAAATATAATATCATTTGATTTATTAGAAAGACTGCAAAAAATAACCCGGATCAATATTTTTGAGGTCAGATTTTTCGTGGCTGTAAGAAAAATTAATATATTTCTTTATGTGTTATTGGAAAAAAAATAAAAATGCTTAGATTCTGAGTTATTGATCCCTGTTCAAAAGTCACTTCTAGGTAATCCAGAAAATACTGTGATCCTTCTAGGACATTTAATTTATAAAAAGTTGTATCTATTTTGAGAATTCTTTTTGAATAACAATCATTAAATAACTTAAAATTTTTTTTTTTTTTTTCAAAAATAGATACAACTTTTCATAAATTAAATGTACTAGAAGGATCACAATATTTTATGAATTACCTAGAAGTGACTTTTGAACCGGGATCAATAACTCAGAATCTAAGCATTTTTATTTTTTTTCCAATAACACATAAAGAAATATATTAATTTTTCTTACAGCCGCGAAAAATTTGACCTCAAAAATATTGATCCAGGTTATTTTTTGCAGTCTTTATAATAAATCAAATGATATTATATTTCATCTATTTTCAAATAAATATATTAAATATTTCTAATATTTTAATACAAAAAATAAAAAAAATGGTAAGACCGTATGGTCCCTACGGTTTGGAGAAATGCAATTTTGGAGACCGTAGGGACCATACGGTCCTTATAATTTTTCAAAAAAAAAAAATCATCATATTGGTTTTCTAATTTTTGATTTATTAATTATGGTTTATGAAAAAAGTTCCCTATTTAAGGCTACTTTGATGTAATACAAGGCCTAAGGGCATTTCTCGGAAAAAAAGAAAAAGAAAAAAGAAAAATAAAAGAAAGCAACAGCTGAACTAATTAATTTAGCTTCCCCCGTGGCGCTCTTGATCTCTCCTTGATATCACCAAAAGAAGCCTCCACCTCTGGCTCTTCAATTCAAGCTCTGTTTGACCACTGTTAAAAATGCCTTTTTTACATGCATACCCCGGTTGATACAAGGATTAGCACAAGTGTAAGATGACCAGATAATATAATTTAAAATTAGACTAAATAGTAGAATATTATCAACAAATATAGAAAAAGCTATGGTTTTATTATTGTGAGGACCTACTTAAACATATCTACAAAAATTATTTATTGAAGTTAATTATGGTATAAGTAAATTACTTTATGTCATACCTTATTTAAGGTAATTGGATGGATACGTATGCAACTTTGCTTAATTTATAATATCTTATTTTTTATGGTGTCACTAGGTCGGAAACAATAGAGGAAGTTACAAGAAATTGACAGCCTTGTATGAAAAACCGTACTAGCCTTTTTCAATAAAATACAAGAGAATGGCGCAAACGGGGAATTCACGAGGTGGAGTGTGGACAGAACCACTAGGCTTTTTAATCCCCGTGCTCCCCTTTAATTTAGATTACCCCCACAAGCTCATTTTCTCATGGATTTATTACAAGTCTCCCAATAGCGGCCCAGCAGCGATATACAGCGTAATACTTTGTACCTTTTTAGGAAGTGATTCAATTTTTAAAAGTTTTGATGTTTAATTGGAAGGAATACAATTAAATTTTAAATAACTATTAATTAACTTTTTTTTCATAACAAAATTAATTAATCTGATATATATAAATTGTTAAATAGTAAATACCATAGATGTTATGGCCACGTTTCAGTTTCTTGCTTGTTTGGATCATCAGTATGAGGTGTATGCTGCCAGTTGTATTCTGGTAGTTGGACTCTTTTAATTATCTTTTCCTATTAATGGAATGGACTTTGCTTCTTTTAATTATATATATATATATATATATATATATATATATGGCATGGCTAAATTGCTGCCGGCAGCATTTCAGCGGAGGTGCTGCCGGGGCAATATCATAATTTCTAATGTCCAAACAACAAATCCAAACCGTTAGATGTTTAATCTATATTATAATATACTTGGAGACCAAATTTTACATTTTTTGGAATTTTTTTACTATTTATTAAACTGGTTTGAAAACCACTGATTTTAGTAAAAATATTCCAAAAAATGTAAAATTTGATCTCCAAGTAGATTATAATATATATTAAACATCTAACGGTTTGGATTTGTTGTTTGGACATCAGAAAATAAAAAAAGCCCCGGCAGCACCTCCGACTAAAATGATGCCGACCGCAATTTAGCCGTGCCATATATATATTTGAATATGCTAGCATGCTATGCGTAGCATAGAGTACCTCAGTGCAATGGCTCAATATTCGACTTTTCAAAATTCTAACGGTCGATTCGAACCGTTCATCTTGTTTTCCATATTAATATATGTTTGGAGACCAAATTTTATATTTTTTGGAATTTTTTTACAATTTTTTTAGATTTATTGAAAATCACTCTTTTGAGCAAATTTGGACTATAAAAAACAGCAATTTTCAATAAATCTAAAACAATAGTAAAAAAATTCCAAAAAATGTAAAATTTGGTCTCCAAACACATATTAATATGGAGAACAAGATGAACGGTTCGGATCGACCATTTGGATCTTGAAAAGTCAAATATTGAGCCGTTGCACGGAGGCCCTCTATGCTACGCGTAGCATGCTAGCAGGTTCCTATATATATATAGAGAGAGTAAGGCTACGTTACATCGCGAATTAAACAGGTTATTTTAATTCGCACTCATATCTCTAGTTTCGAAGTCCAAATAGCCGATCCAAACCGTTAGATGTTTAATCTATATTAAAATGTGCTTGGAGACCAAATTTTATATTTTTTGAATTTTTTTTACTATTTATTAAGATAGTTTGAAAATCGTTGTTTTTTTTACTATTTATTAAGATGCAGAATTTTAATAAAAACAACGATTTCCAAACCATCTTAATAAATAGTAAAAAAATTCCAAAAAATATAAAATTTGGTCTCTAAGCACATTTTAATATAGATTAAAGATTAAACATCTAATGGTTTGGATCGATTATTTGGACTTCGAAACTATAGATATGAGCGCGAATTAAAACAACCCGTTTAATTCGCGAAGCAGCCACCGTTGGATCAACCATTATATTAGCATTGTATCATCTTGAAGTGTTCGATGGATAAAACATTGGTGATGCCAATAAACTCCACTTTTATTAAATTTTTAGTATGTATGTGTTGCAGAGTTTTGATTGGTAATTTTACTCGAGGCCCCATACCAAAAGAGGACAACGGTTGGCAGGGAATGCAAGAGAGCTAGAGATCGACCAGATTTCTGCAAAAAACTGTGTATATATTCATAATTTGTATTGGAGTCATTTGCTGAATAAGCCAACAAATTTTCAAGGACCATTGTTGCATGCAACTTGGACCAGGCATGATATGGGAATCTTGATGGACCAATTAATGCTGCCATTTCTTCAAATAATATCATATAGCTAGAACTTCTACTGTTGTTGCAATTTGTACATTTTTCACCTATCTCATGTAATTAATTTGTAAGTTTATCATCTGCATGCAGTCGCTTAGGAATATAACAAGCTAGATCTCGCTGTTGTGATTGTATATGTCACAACACGGTATATATATATTGTTCTCTGTCATCGCATGCTTACTGCTCAGGTATGAGCAAAGTTAGACTGTGATGTGTTCACCAAAAAAGTTTGATGATAACAACTTCAAAAATATATCGAATCGGTTTTAAACGACAAATTTAAATCGTTGAAATCCATGTATTTTTATAAGTGATGCATGTAAATGTAAAATTTTGAAAATTTTGAATTCATTTACTGGCGAGCCCTGCAGTTAATTAATTTGTTGGATGGGTCCATTTACATTATGAAAAACTGGAGACAGATAGGATAGGACTCAGATCCCAAGAGTACAACAGTACAACTACAAATCTACAATGCATCAATGATAGAGAGAGTAATAAGTAATAACTAATAAGAAAGAGGGTGTTTTTTGGAAATCGGGAAATTAGATAATTAGTCCGTTAGTAAATACTAGGAACTGAATTGGGTCTTTACGAGGCACTGCCATAGTGCCATGCACTGCTATTTGACTAAGATCCGTGTCAGACCATACCCGTATCAATTGCCTAATTTGACCGGGTATACTATCACTATGGATTTCGAATATATAATACCCAATGGACCGGGTTAATTTGCGTCGGATCAGGATCCAACAGCATTTTAGATGGTTCATTCAAGTTCATAATGCATAGTTCTACTCAAAATTTTCCAAAAATAAAACATTTATCTATGAAAATTGCTTCATTTAATTTTTTTTTTCTCTTTTTCTGACGCAAGCCTGAAAAAAGGAACAGAGTAATTAATAATGGAAGGGGCATACTTACAACCAAACTTACTTCACAACTGCGAGAAAAAAAAAAATGAAATCATGATTATCTTTTTTTTTTTTAACAATATCCTCTATAATTTAAATAATTTGTCATGAAATTTACTGTGATTCCAAAATATAAGCGTATATCTACTTTTTTGATAGGCTTGGGTGCTATGGATAGCATAAGATCATCTGTACTATGGTCTCAAAAATTTATTGTATAAACTTCAAACTCAGATCTAAGTAGCTCATTAAATTGATTATATAATTAACTTGTAAATTATTAATTTTTATCATTTTTGAAATTTTTTTTCTATATTTTATGAATTATGAAAAATGACAAAAAAATGCCTTAAAATGATTTAGACATTTTTTGTCATCTTTCATAAATCATAAAAAATAATAAAAATAATAAAATTGAAATGCAACAAGTTCATTATATAACCAATTTACTGAGCTACTTAAATCAAAATTTAAAATTTATACGATAGATTTTTAAAACCATAGCAAGAATGACTCATTCGTTATGCTACCCATAACACTCATCCTCTGTAATTCATATCTTTTCATTAAAATTACAGAAGAAAATATCAGCGAGACCACACAATCATTCTCTGATATCAAACTCGTCTACTATGAACTAGTGCCTTATCTTTTATACACCTGCACTTTGTAATTAAATATGTATACAATTTCACATTTTTTTAAAGAGGGAGGGGGTGTGGGCCAATCTGATTTGTATATATTTTCATGGATTTTTTCGAAAAAAAAAACGAAAAAAGATTGTCAACACCGCAATTAAAAATCCATTCTCAAAACTCGAAACCTTTAATTTGCCCAGAATTTGGGTTTCTTCCCTTTACATGCATGCAATTCTGTACATCGACAAATATATCAGTTACCGTCAATACATGAACAACAACAGTGGAAAAAGGAAAACAAATAAATAAAACTTCTTAATTTTTTTTTTATTCCATGCACAGTTGCCATTTGCCTAAGCCACCAAATAGTCATCTGGATTTCAATTGCTATACTCCGAAGCTCCTTAATTTTAGTTTGAAATATGAATTACAATGATCACTGTTATAAACATCGTTGTATTTTTGAATTAGATAAATAAACTTAGTTCAATTATGTATATTCAAAATTAATTTAATTTTTATTTTTCTATAAGTTTTTATATAATTTAGTCCCCGTCATAAATTATCACATGTGTGTTTATAGCTTAGTGGTTAGAATTTCAATTTTTATTGTGGAGACTTGAGTTCAAGTACTGATTATGTATTTTCATTTTAAATTTTAACCTCTCTTATTCTTTTTTTTTTTTAATCCGCTTCTGAATAAACTACTTTTGATATTGTTATGAATATTTGTGCATACAAGAGCATTAAATTAATAGTAAAAATTTAATTAAGCCACATAATCACATGATGATATATTTGTTGATCCAAGTCCAAACAGATTTTTTTACAATAGCACTACCATAGATGCATCATTTAACACAAATACCGAGAATATACGGGTTACTTTACATGAAAATAAGAGTAAAGGAATTAACTTTTTTTTTTTTTTTTTTTTTATCAAGGATCATGAATGAAAGAATCAATAAAGGGCGAAATTTTATAAGTGTCCTTCTAAATTTTCATAATTACAATTATGTATCTGTCTTCTAAAATGACACATGTCATATTTATTTTTTGAAAACAGAACTCTTACATTTATCCTTCTAAAATCCAATTAAAGTTTTTATTTTTATCTTTCAAAGTTAGTGGCTTTGGTCATGTTTGGTTGTGGAGTAACTTCAATCCGGAGTAAATTGTTTACTCCAAGTTAAAGTGCAGTAAGTTATTCATATTTGGTGAAGTAAGCTAAATTGAATTAATTCAAATCTTACTCCCACTTACTCGTACTTACTCCATCAATTTTACTCCTTGTTTGGTGGATTAAGTGTGGAGTAAGGAGTTTAATCCACCTCTTACTCCATAACCAAACATGACTTTTAATACTACTAACAATTCAATTGATAAAAAACACATTTACAACAAATCAAGTGACTCTAATTTCTAGATCCACTCCTTTATTCTCGCAAAATCCTCTAAATTATTCAAAATTACTCTAACCACTCTTAATCACCCTCTAAATTATTAGATCTACTCTTCTAATCTTACTTATATACTTGTATAATCACCATATATAATACCTTAATTTTCATTTCGCTTCATGACCGGATCCACTTTTTTAACCACTGTTGCGCTCCAATGATGATCGGATCTACTCAACATTGTGCTCCAATTGAGATAGAAACTCTACGCACGGAGCTCTGATAATACTGCATTCTCAGCTTCAATTGACTCTGCTCGGCTCCATTTCTTTCTCTCTCTCTCATTCTCCTCTCAGCTTGAGGAGATACAACCCGAGATAGAGGGGAAGATATTGTTGTCGAAAGTGAAACCTTGAAGAGATGGGACGAGTGGAATGGAGAGGTAAAGGGTCGGGAAAGGAGGGGTGGCTGCTCCTCTAAAATTCGCTTTTGTCTTCTTGAGAATTATTTTTTAAAAGAGCGAAAGTTAGATAAATCTAATTAAAGTTATATATTTGTGTCTCTAATATTGTGAATATCATAATTATTTTTAAGAAACATTAATATTATCATACTTAACTTTTTAAAATCATAAATTTTCATATTTTTATTAAACATTATATTTTTATCCTCGTTGTAAATAAAAAAGTTCTCTCTCTTTTAAAAATACTTTGGAATGGGAGCTGAGACAGCAACACGGTTAGTTAGAAAAAAAGATTCTTAAATTATATATAGTTATCTAAAAGTAAAAAATTCGAATCTTGCTCATGACTTTGCAATTTTTGAGAAGCTATTTTCCTTTTTTAAAAAAGAGAAAATATTTGATAGTAGCTTATTAAACTTAACATAAATTAAAAACTTCTCCTCTCTCTCCCCCCCTTGACTCCCTCAAGATGGGATAAGGAAGTGTTTAAACTTGCAAGTGCTAAATGAAAAAAATTTGACATTAATTTTCATCTCAATTCTATTTTTTATTTTATGTTTGCAGTTATATTTAATCCCATTTGACTAATATGAATTCATAATTTATCAATCTTCAATGTGCTCATCTTGCTGAGACGTCAAAAAAAGTTTGTAATTTTCTTTTTGAAAATGAACTCGCTTTCAATTTATGCATCAATAAAAAGGCATCACATGTCCACACAATCCATAGGAAAGAACTAGCTAGCAACTCTCAGTAAAAATAAAAGGAGGAATTTCTACCTTTGCAAGCATGCATGACCAATTGACCATTAATTGTCATGTCAGAGAACTGTACACAGTGTGTTGGACGACGGAGAGTGGGCACAGAATATCCCAGGTACCTGACTCAGGCAAATTGAAACGGACGGCCCAGATTTGCTCTCAGCCGGTGCCTATTCAGGATAGCGCAGGGGGCAGTATTATTAATTTGTGCGTTGAGATTCGTGCTAAGTTAAAAGAACAGAACAATTCTGGACCATCCATTAATATTTCAATTGTCCTCAGTCAGGTAACCTGAGGGGATGTGAATTCTACAATTGTGGCCGAGCCTGACTTGACTAGTGACCACTGACCAGTGAACATATATAGTAGATTATAGATAGATAGGACCAGACCAGACGAGGAAGTGGGCTCATGCATAAATCATATATGCATATACAATAGGGAGCCATTGGCAATTGTCATTGAGCCATTAATTGAGCCATTGAGCCAAATGCCAAAGCAGATGAAGCCTCCTCATGCCTTTGCCAACTGCACCATTCCAACCTATTTGCTCCCTAACCACACCCTTCCACCCACACCCCAACATTTTCATCTCTATTTCTATTTCTCACCTGTCAACCTCAACATTATATATATATATAGATCAATCTTAATTACTAATTATAATCTTATTTTTCCATATTATTAATTAATTTCTCTTATAAATTTAATTTAACATTATATATAGATGCGACTCTTAATATAGACGGAAACTAAAAAATTTAGATAGAAAAACTGAAACATGCATAAAATAGATAATATAAATATGTGGTCACTGAAATTTAAACTCAACTTTCCATAACCATAAGGTGCAACTCTAATCACTACGCTACAAACACACTTTTCACAATTTATGAAAAGATTAAATTATATAAAATTTTGGAAAAAATTAATTATTTTTAATGTACATTATTAAAAAAATTAAATCACGAGAGTGACTAAGCATGACAATAAGCTTCTCAAAGTTTTAACTTATTATTATTTTAACATCTTCTTTGTTTTTATCATTGTTCTAAATAGCTAGTTATAGCTTTTCTGGACCATAAACGCTAAGCTATGAGATAAAAGTGCGCTAACTCAGCTATGACTGCTATAGCTACAATAGCTGACCGCTATTACCGCTATGTGTGACTCGCTATAGCTACCGTTATGCTACATGGCTTTTTTTTTTTTTGCAATTTATATGGGTTTCTGTACTTCTATTCTTATTTCTAATGCTACATGGTCTTCTACGATAAGTATGCTTAACCAAACTATGTGCTTCTGTTTTTATCAAGGTTCTAAATAGCGTTTATAGCGGCATAGCGGGGAGACAAAAAAAAAAGCTTTAGCGAATAACGCAGCTACATCAGAAGCTATCATAAATAGCGTTTTCTTATTTCAAAAATTATATTTTATATTTCTACTAATAGTAAACATGTCTCATCGAGAAAAAAAAAACACCAAATTGATTAAGAAGTTCTAATATTCATATTGAAGTTCAATTTCTCACGGACAAGGTCCCTAGGCATTGTTTTAATTTTTCATTTTTGGAAAACCCAACAATAATGCATAATACAAAATTTAATTGATATAGCGGTATAGCCCGCACATGTTCTATTATATTGATATAGTTTGATAAAGTAAAAAAAAAACCCATATGGACATTAACGCCCATTAAAATTGCAAAATCATAAGCCCATGTAGCATAGCGGACCGCTATTGCCGCTACGCGCTACACGCTATAGCGGCCGTAGCTCGATTAGCGCAGTTTTACCCCGTAGCTTAGCTTTCTAGGTCCAAAACCGCTATAGCTAGCTATTTAGAAGCTTGGTATTTATTTATGATTTATTTTCTCATTCTATATCGAGAAATATTCAAATATTAATCTTCATTTTGATTGCTCTTCGTATAGTATTCATTTTTTAAATTATTATCGTTCGTTTCAATTGACAGCTGATTTTAATTATTATTATAATATATAAAATGTTTAAATATATATATTGACTTCATTTACCTTATAAAATTAATTGCGCTTTGTCTATTATAATATGTAATATTATAAAGTATGAACTATTAAATAATATTACTTTTTAGATCATTTTTTTTTCTTCTTATCTGCGTAATTGATAAAAAAATATAGACTTAGATTAGTTGTTATTTAGTTGTTATCTCAATTCTTCAATATTGATTATGTTGATAATTAGTAGAAATGTATAATATAAAATTTAAAAAGAAAAAATCACTATTTATGATAGCTTCCGCTATAGCTACCCTATTCGCAATAGTTTTTTTTTTTTTTTTGTCTCCCCGCTATGCCGCTATAATCGCTATTTAGAACCTTGGTTTTTATTCTTATTATATTTTAAAAGAACTACTCACCTCAACAGAGAGATAAAAGAAATTAAAAAATATATAATTTTTATTTGAATTAAAAAATATACTTACGGCACGTACTTATACGCAGTAGTCTGTATGTTTAGGCATGCAGATTGAGCGTAGTATGTGTACGGCTCTCTTAAAATTAAACCTGTCTCACGTACATCTACACGACTCCATCTATTTATCTATCCAGTATCCACTACACTTAGAGAAATCTCTCTCTCCCTCTCAGTTAGACCCACGCACACTCACACTTCCACTCTCACAATTCCACTACCACCTCCCTCCCCGCCTCTCTGATCTCTTTATTGCTTGTTTTTCCCACCAACAAACCAAGGATTAAACCGGGTACATTTCTACCGGGTTTCAGTTCTCGGTGATAAAATGACGGCCCAGCGATGAAATGCATGGCGGCCTGTGCCCATACCATTACTATGCGGGTCGGTTTATTTGCTGAAACAGGATCTGACTGTGCTGAGCTCCTTTGTGGAGAAGATTTTGAATCCCAGGATGATGATTCCATCGGTTGCATTGCTCACGTCGAATTTCCTATTGAGTCTGATGAATCGATTGCCGGCTTCCTAGTATCTGAATCCATTTATTTACCAGGGTTAGATTACCCGGAACGTTTGCGGACCCGACGGTCTGTCGACCCGACCACTCGGTCTGATTCGGTGTCTTGGATCCTTAAGGTATATATGATAAGTTCGCTTGAATGCATTTGTCGGTATTTTCTTTCCTTAAATTCCCTGGTCTTACTTTTTGTTCAGATTTAATTGACATTTTTGGTATTTTTTCAGGTCAATAGTTATTACCGTTTCCAGGCAGTGACGGCCTACCTTGCGGTGAACTACATGGATCGTTTTCTCTCCTCCCACGACTTGCCGGTAAGTTCGATCACGGCACTTTCATTTTTTATAATCATAGATTCCTTTCAGAAAATATGTTTCTCCCAATATAATTAGCTTATCATTTCTTAAATAATCAACTAGTACAAAGAATTGCTCATTTTCCAGAGTACAGGAGCAAACACTAACAGGAGGGAATATGATTGAAAGAAACCCCGAAAGAAATTGAAATTGTTTAAAACACAATTAATGGATCTCAATAGAAAGAACAATTAATTAACGTTGATGTAGGCAACAGTATGTTAAATGATAATGTAGCTAATTAATGAATCTGATAAATTTGACCAGGCAGACAAGTGGGCCCTACAGCTGCTCTCTGTTGCTTGCTTGTCTCTAGCTGCTAAAATGGAGGAGACCCTTGTTCCTTCCCTTCTTGACCTCCAGGTTTCACTTAATTATAAAAATCTTGCAAAAAAAAAATGTATATTGTTGGGTGTTTTATTTCTAGATAGTTCAATTTTTGTTTCACACAAACAAAAAAAATGTTAATATTTTTAATTTGGGCAGGTGGAGGGTACCAGATTTATTTTTGAGCCAAAAACTATTAGAAGAATGGAGTTCCTTGTGCTTACAGCATTGAAATGGAGGCTTCGATCAATAACGCCTTTCACATTTATCGACTTTTTTGCTTATAAGGCTGATTCATCAGGCAAACACATAAGAAATCTGGTTTCTCATGCTTCCCAAATTATCTTAGACTTAATCCACGGTATTGCTCCACTAATATACTACTGACCTTTTGTTAAACTTGTTTTAAATATAAAGCTGTGGTGTGCACATATACTTCATTCCAATATCCAATACCTTACTGGCCCAATTTTTAAATCAAAAAGGTGGGTATCAGATGCAACATACATACATATATTGTTCATCAGCTAAAACATGCCGGTCATACTTTAATTTATTATGGTTTTGGTCTTACCAATTTAATTCCTTGCATAATCCTCGATTGAAGCATTTCATAACTATGGGTGTTCAGTACTGGTACATACTCGTACCAGACATAATTAAGCCCTCGGTCAGATTCTCTTGTTTCTATATAGTTGTTTCGCCATGCCTTACATGTACCCTGCTTTGCAATAAATAAATCAGGAACATTTAATTTCTCTGCTAGATATAGTGCAGCAACATCTATATATATATATACATATATGTCAAAACAATTAATGAAAGTAAGAGTAATAACCTATTGAATCTGATTGGAACTGCAATGCAATACAGATATAGACTTCTTGGATCATTGCCCCTCATCAATGGCTGCCGCTGCCATTTTGACCTCTGCATCTCATCACCACTCTCCACTGCTTCAATTTATTACTCCTCAGATTGCTTCTTCATGGTGCATTGGCCTTTCTGAGGTTAGTACAACTCTACCCCTTTATATTTTCACATGCCAGAAATAAAAGGATGAATATTAATTATGAAACAAAATAAACCATAAAGAAAAAATGAACCTTGTGAGTACTTACAGCGCGCACATATGTTATGTGCCTGCTTGATGCATGTAGTTAAAGTATGCAAACATGGTTAATTACCGTTAAATAAATGTTCTGCACATTGATTGGGGGTTATGTTAGTCTATTTTAGTATCTTAATATGCTCTTATCAAAACGCTATATGTAATTAATTGGTAATTAATATTCTCCTCGAAATGAAAATGACTGTAATTTCAGTGCTTGGCCATTCAGAGACATGCAGTGCATTTCATCTTTTGGCAAAATTTGAAATTTTGCAATAGATTTTTGGGAAACAATTAGCTTCCCTGAGATTCAATACAGATATATATATAAAAGTAATCTGAGAAATATTTTTTCATGTGCTGATATTCGGAAATTTGTCAAACATATCAATAACAAAGATACATCATATATACGTAGTGGTCAGGAATGGCATAGGACAGTGCGTACATAATTATGTATATATAGGTAGATTAGATGCAGTTTGCGTGGGAGTGTTCTATGCTTTTATAATTTGTACTTCTATTTTCTTTTAATCAATATATCTGTTGTCAACCATAAAAAAAAAAGATATATAATGAAAAATATTAACCTTAATTAAGTAAAATCATGTAAACCAATTGTCATTAATTGTATTTTTCGTTGTTAAAAAATATTAAAGTAATTTTGTACTATATAAATTAAAGACATTTTCTTGTGATTAATTTTACTATAGAACGGAATATCAAAATGCTACAAACTGATGCAACAAAAGGCAGTCAGAAGCGTGCAAAGGAAACATCCGATAATCGTCTCCCACCTTACAACGGCTCCAACCGCTGAGTTGGATGCCAACATCTCCTCCTCTCCTTCGCCTCCGTCCAAAAGAAGAAAGCTTCATCAAACATAACAAGGTCATGGTGCAAATTTTGTAATCACAAAATTACATATGGTGTGTGCTACAGAGCAAATTTTTTATATTGCTTTGGCTGATTACTCAGATTTTTCATGAGAGCAGTTCTGGGTTTGATCTTATTTTTTTCATTTGTTTTGCCAAGTTCTTTTATTTGTACTGAGAGGTGTAGGAATTTCAACTGCCCTCTTACCTGAAAAAACAAAAATGATTTTTTTTTTTTTTTTTGGAAAATGATGTATTTCATCAGAGATGCAATTCCTCAAAGGGTGGGGGGATTTGCAAATGCCACTTGGTAGAATTGAAGTCAGAGAAAGACTCTGAAGATGGTGTAGCGGTCTTCTTCTTCTTCTTCATTTTTTTGTTTGAACTTTGTTACATATATTTATTGTATTTTAGGTGAAGTGTTTATAAGCGTTAAGCATGTTGTATGAAAGCATGCATAATGCTAAAGAGACTTGGATTGGTGCTTTTATCCTTTTCTCCTTGGTTGGGGGGTGACGATGGCAGGTTAAATAAAGACTATTGTATCTTTTGCTCAAAAGAGGCTTTTGGATAGCCTCTTTATATTGTTTATGTATAACTAATAATGAAATTCTGTTACATAATATTATCTTTTTTTTTTCTTATTATCTTGTCCTATGTGTTGCCTTAATGTAAAGAAGATTTGTTTGTCTTTATTGGCTAAGAATCAATTTTCTACCCAAAATAATACATAAACAGATAAACCTATATATGAACAAAACCAGATAAAACAGATCTCTATTCAACATCTCAATTATATACAATATATATCCTAAAAGGCTGAAAAGTGTTACAGAATAACACATGTAAGACAATATGTAAATAGTAAATTCCTTCCACTAAAAAAAAAGAATAGTAAATTCCCCCTGAGAAAGTGAGAAGTGAGAAGGATAGAATAAATAAAAATATTGTTATCAGAGAAACTAAACTAAAGCAACCCTTACCCAGTGTCAGGCTGTGCTCAGAAGCCAACTCAGTCGCATCTTAAATTCTTAATTGGTCCCTCTGCATTCTCTGCTAAGTCAAAGATTTTTGATTGGGTGACATGTCAATTGAGCTGTCAGATTTGGGTCGGATTCTGAAATTATGCGGATGCGAATCCATCAAAATATTTACCTAGTCCATATACAAATTGAAAACCTATTAAAATTTGAGGATTCAAATACATACCTATTTTTTTTTTCTACACCTTCTATTTTAGCTAATTCCAAATTAAATTCAGATTATATAAAATTTTAGTATACAAATGCAAATTTGCATCTATTATCTCAACAGGTTTCGAATAAGATTCAGATCATATTTAGATTTTGTATGGGAATATTTTGAATAATAAAATGCATGCATGACCCTATGATTATTTTGTATAATAAAAGGACAGATTCAGAACATATATAACTTTATTTTTTTTAAGTAACTTATATATATGACATATCAATCTATTACAAGTTAGGTGGAATTCATAAATTAGGATTGCTATAATTATCTAATTAATTACTATTAGAAAGTTTGACAAAAAAAATATTCTTTCATCAATATCATTTATCACTTCACTAAAAAATTTGATCCCAATCCTACAAAATCTAAAGGCTAATTAATCAAATAAATTAGATAGATCTTGTATTCAGTCGACACGTGGATCCAATAATAGATTAATTATGTTATTAAAATCTATATGTATTCATAATAAATTCAAATTAAATTATGAATTATGAATAATCATTAAAAAATAATTATATTTAAGATCGCACGACTCAACATTACCCTTGACATTACGTGCAAACTTAAATTAAGTTTGTAGTCGATCTGTAGAGACAACAAAGTTAAAATTTGACACCCAGGCCCAGCAAGTCGGACGGAAATAATTTAACTCGACCATTTGATCTGAAATGGATGGACAGGATTCAACTAAGAGGCTAACATCACCCTCGGAAATAATTTAACTCGACCAATCTGAAATTAATTTATTTACCTTTTCCTACCTTTTTAATTGGGTGGTGGATTTTCGGCTGTAAAACCGAGCAGCCAGTTGTGCAACATCATAACCTCTGATTTTACTGAGATGCTAGCTGGGAACGCTTTACAATTAAGTAGAGGAATTCGATAATTTTTACAAGTGTTTGCTTCGTTGTTTATCATGAATTAACATGCGAGTATTTTATATTATATAAGTACAAATCGAGAACATAACTTTAATTATTAACTAGCTTATGTGACATCCTATATTAATCTATTAAAAGTTAGTGGAAATTCATAAAGGAATGCAATTATCGTTTTCTTTAGGGATCTGGGCAGATGCTGCATGCCAGTTCATTTTATTGCAAAATGTAAAGTTCACCTACAAACTTACATCACTGCATTATAATCAAAGTGCAATTACTCCCCAATATCGTACTTGTAGAAAATTAGACAAAAAATATTCAACAATATATATATATAGAGAGAGAGTAAGGCTTGCGTGCTATGGATAGCATAGAGGGCTACGGTGCTACGGCTCAATATTCGAGTTTTTAAAATCCTAACGGTCGATCCGAACCGTTCATCTTGTTCTCCATATTAATATGTGTTTGGAGACCAAATTTTATATTTTTTGGAAATTGTTTACTATTTTTTTTAGATAGGTAGAAAATCAAATATCTGAATGGTGCAGAATTTTTTAGATCAAGTGATTTTCTACCTAGCTAAAAAAAATAGTAAAAAATTTTCAAAAAATGTAAAATTTGGTCTCCAAATACATATTAATATGGAGAACAAGATGAACGGTTCGGATCGACCGTTAGGATTTTAAAAACTCGAATATTGAGCCGTAGAACCGTAGCCCTCTATGCTATCCATAGCACACAAGCCTTACTCTATATATATATATTTTTTAGTAAAGGTTGAAGGTCAAGCTACTCAACTATTTAGTATCCACAAAGGACTATTACTTTCGGATTTCGAACCTGTGACCTCCCATATAGAAAGCATTACCTTTGTCACTAGACCAAAGACTGGTTCTCGATACAACAATATTATTTATATATCGACTTATTAATAATCTCTGATCCCAGTCATACATGCAAAATCAAAATACTGCTCATAGGTCATATGTATTATTCTTATAGGATGTCACATAAGCTAATACTGCTCATAGGTCATATGTATTATTCTTACAGTTGTGATATGTATTAGTCCGACACATTTTTATTTTACAAAACATCTAATACTAGTAAGTCATAATGTAGTATTCTTACAGTTATAATAATATGAATAAAATTGTATCAGAATTATATAAGGTTAGAAAGAAAAATAATATGAGCATTAATTATTGTTGGAAATGTACCAAGATAGAGTACGGCAGCGAGAATGATTGCCTCAAATATCACCAAAATTTGTGCACTGAAGCGCACAGATTACATTCTTTTATAATTTGTACTCCTCTAGTCCTCTCCATTTTTTTTTTCTTCTCAATCCGCATCCAGTAATGGAATCCAACGAATGAACAAGCACAAAAAAAAAAGACAGAAACACTTTTTATCATCATCAGTACAAAAAATGAGTAGTGCGTATCTGTATCTTTCAGAAAAAGAGCACTTCACAAACAGCCCCACGGCCTGAGAAAGAGGCTCCTCTCTTTTCTCTCGAACCTTGCAAAATTTCGTGGCTATTGACCTATTGCATATTTTCTATATTTATATATACACACACAGTGGCAATAAGTGACCATAACCACTGTGCATATGCTCTTTTGTTGTGTCTGATTTCTGCTGGGCCAATTCATCCGAACTGGTATATAATTTTGAATAAGCTTGGAAGTTAAATCCACCCAAATGTTTACTATTTAGGCAACTTTTTTTATGTGGATTTCAAACCTGTTACTTGTCTACTCCTGAATACGAAAAAAAATTTAAACTTAATTATTTGATGCTTATGCCCACCTCTAAATGGATATAATGCCTCCATCTGGATTTAATTTATGGTTCATTAGAAGAAAATTGCGTGAAAAAAAAAGTTAGCCCAACCTGATTCACATAAAAAAAAAAAAAAAGACACAGTTTGATTCACTACTCCACTTAGAAGAATCGTTAATTCGTCAGGAGAAAAAAAAATGTCAACTACTAAGGATATAAATATGTACGTGAGTTGGATTACGTGACATGTCGTACCGTGATCAAATTTGGAAGGATGGTCATGGCACGTGAATGGTCAGAACACGTTAATCACACCATGACCACACGTGACATGTCCAAACGTGACCGGTCACGTTTAACTATTTTTTTTCATAATTTTAGTTAGTTTATTTAGGATTCACCATTCGATCAAGATCTAATGTCCTAATTACACGTGACCGCATGTGTCGTGCCGTGGCCAAATCTTTTGCGTGATGTGCCTTATCATACCAAATTTTTGAAAGATGGCACGTAACTGCCACATTTGCCATGATAGAACCGCGTCGTGTCGTTTCTGGTCGTACAACGATTTTTTTACATAACTATCCACTACTTCGCTATAATTCGTTAGGAAAAAAAATGTACTCTTGTTAATATTTTGTACGTACTCTTGATCAAAATCTCAGATCCCGTCCCTGTTGCTATGAATATGTGAGAATCATTGTCACTAGACCAAAGATTGATCATTCTCATCTAAACTGATATATGTTGCCATGAATATATGAGAATTATTGTCACTAGACCAAAAACTGATATATAATTATGCTAATATATGAGAATCATCCGAACCTATGTTACTTTGATACTTCATATATGATTCCGTACCAGTATCCAATACATATCGTATTGTCGTATCGATACTTGTATCGTATTGCCCGATACTCGTATCGTGCTGAAAATGGTCGTATCGCCGTATCCCGTATCGTATCCTGGATACATCGTATCGCCGTATCCCGTATCATATCTGTATCCATGCAACATAATTCTGAACTGATATATGTTGTCATATGCATATATGAGAATCATAATTTGATCGATAGCTCGCTATAAAGCTCATCACAGAGTAGTAGTTGCATAGTAAAAAAGGAAGGAGGGGGGTGCTAGGCGTGGGCATGAAGAGCATATGATATGATATGATATGAAATAATGGAGTGAGTGAGTCAAAAGCTAGAAATGATGGGGAGGAATATTTGGGGCTGGGCGGTGTTCTCTTTTTGTTGCTCTGAGACCAGACTGTACCAGTACCACACATACCTTCCCAATCCCTGGTTGGTACAGTTCCCCACTTCCCCTGCCATGTATCTTTTCTCCTTTTAGGGTCAACTTTGTAGCAGCATGTCTGACACTGGCCCTCCAAAAAAATTCTCTCTTTTTTTTTCCTTTCTCATTTATTTTTTCCCTTTCAAAGGCAGTAAAGGGAAGCAAAAATGTGTTGTTGTTTTGGTAATCAGTAAACCAAGCATGTGCAATGAAACATGATTTCCTGCTAAAAAGCTATTATCACATTACTTTTGATTAATTACTGTAGACTGAAGTGTGGGTCCCTGTACTGACTATGCCAACTCAACATGAAGTAATCCAATATCCATAATCATAGCTCTGAGAAATTGCAATCTACTATGGTATGATTCATATGATGGTGTATTTTTGGAGGTGATGAACAAATGATGCTATGAATCAGCTGCTCTGACAAGTGAAATAAAATGCAATGCAGTACTCATTTGCTGTCAGAAAGCTGGACAAAAGAATTATTTCATAGCTTGGGGACCTATGCGCATATCATGTGTCATTATTGTATAATCCACTCAGAACAGGGAACACTCAAACACAGCCATCATTATACGGTACCTTCGCTGCCTCCAGCCTCCTACTCCCCAATAAAATCAAATAAAAAAAAAACAAAAAACTTTCATTACATAATGCGAGAAAGACCAAACGTTGCATTTTGGATCAGGAATCCAGCCCAACGTTGCGCAAGAAGTATGGCCCAAGTAAAAGCCTGATTTTGGGCCATGATGAAACCCAATAATGCTGTTTGAATTTCAAATCAAATGGCAATCATTATCAAATAATTGGTTTGGATCCCAAACAACAACTCAAGGGATATTTTTATTAATTGAATATGTATCAAATTTCTTGCCATTTGAGTTTCAGTAATATGCAGATACTGTGACATACAAATCGTTACA
Source organism: Carex rostrata (assembly GCF_964058835.1). NCBI lineage: Eukaryota > Viridiplantae > Streptophyta > Magnoliopsida > Poales > Cyperaceae > Carex > Carex rostrata. The sequence continues at coordinate 9,766,548 of NC_135934.1, forward strand.
AATTTAAGGTAATTTGATAAACTATAAAACTTATATCAAATTTCGTCATTTTTTATATACAATAATAAAATTATCCAAATTAATTTACTATTAATGAATCCCACCCAAAACAATTTATCTAATTTATCTCAACTTTAATAAGCCATGGTTTTCATATGTCGATCAGTGTTGTAAAAAACATCCGTTTAGGCCGATTAGTCGTTGGTGGTGACCAACCGCCATGGATTTTTCTAACTAATCGACTGATTATTTCTGATTATTGACTTGACGGTACCTTGTCCGTCCAACGACCAAAAATTATGAAAACGACAGAGGTAAGAAGAAAACGACAGAGTTCACATGAGCTCATTTAGGCCTAATTATGAAACCAAAAATTGTCTCGGACCACCTAATCCCAGCTAATCCGTTTTGAACTTAGACTCAGTATCATAAATATATATATATAGCACCATATTATATATAGTCTGTCACCTTGAAAGGTCCACTTCAACCCCCAATTTGTCTCTTTGGATTTGATCCAGAACCAGATTTGGCACGTTTCCAGGCGGTTCTTTCTATGGGAAACCTCCCACGTTTGCGTGCTCATATATTCCTTTTTTTTTCTCTATTTTTATTTTTAGAAGAAAAGACAAATATTCTTCTTTTCCTACCATTTTCGGGTCCTAATTTCAATTTTCCTTTTTACATTAGTTTTGTGTTATAAGTAGCGAGTAGCGACCTTACATGAAGAACAATAATCAATTATTTTATTGTTCTACATTTATGTCTATTTTTTTTCCAAATTTATATGGGAAACATCATATTCAGCATGGTATCAGGAGAACACCTTGGTACAAAATCTGTTATATTTTGCAGTGTATTGTTATGATTGCATGTCCCATTATTTTTATCTTTGCCGATTAACCAATTTTGTATTCACTGACTGCTAATGTCCCATTAGTTTACCTAAGGATGTGATAAAAGAAAGAAAGAAAGAAAAATAGTATGTATATGTTTTTTTAGGCTATTCATTAAAACATTGTCAATGGCCTTAAATTATTGCGAATTCGCTACTCCAATCTTGGGTCACAGAGGGTTAACTAAAAAGAAAAAAGAAAAAAAAAATCTAAAGTACAATTAAAGAAACAACAAAGGAAGGAAATGTACAAACTAATCAATACTAATTTCCTATGGAACACCTTACTCATGTTATACCAGTTGTGTTCATGAGCACTCCTTGGACCCGGCTCAAATACCCATGCCCGATATCCATACCAGAAACAAAACAAAACATAAAGAGGGGAGGGGGAGGCAAAGGAGAAAAAGAGAATTGATCACTGAATTAGGTTCTTAAGTTCCCACTTCAGCGATGCTTTGCAACGAAGGCCGCCAATTCTGTCTGCTTCTCTGTGTACTGGTACCAGTACCGGTACTTGTCTGCCCAAGTCTCTCTTCCTATAACAAAAATAATTTAATGAAATGTTAATACAGATGAATTATTAAAACAAAAACAATCTGATAGTTTCTTTCTATTTATAGGACAATCAATTTTATAGGATTTTGCAACCCTATTGGGTGGATGGTCTTGGTGTACCGGTTTGGTACTGTATTAATTAACTTTAGTAACAGATTTAAATACAACAAATTTTGTGGATTAACAATCTAAGACAGTGATAACTAAATAACTGAATTGCAGTCAGTCAAATGAAATTTTGCTTTTTTTTTTTTATTAAAATCTGCTAATCATGGTCTATTAAAAAATTATAGAAAGCAAGATTAGAAAAACTAAAAGAAAGTAGAATTGCACATTTGGATATTCACTGCAACACCTAAGGAATCTACATTATTTTTCTATAATTTGGAGTCATAATGCTACACCAGCTAATTAAATTATACACAAAATACCCTAACCAGAATGATTGACTATTCTTTTGTGTGTACTGTAGAAATTATATTTTGCGCACTTCATTAGATTATTATTTAATGCACTATATATATACTATTCCAATAACATGCACTTGTTGTGTGCCAACTAATTAATTAACATGGCATTAATTGCTTGCCATATATACTGTTAATAAAATAGAACTTTGTGACTAATTAAAACTATTTAACCTTTTGATAATAGTTACCTGATCGCAATTTTCTGAATTGGTCCATCCTTCTTTGTTATTTACAGTGCCTTCGCCTTTTGTGATGTACTCCGGTCGATCCAGCTTCTTCAATTTCTCATGCTTCCTCTCTCGAAGAGCCTTTGTTACCTCTGCATTAATTTTTATAATCCACAGAGCACAATTAGAAAAAAAAGGCAAAATTGAAGCTCTGTTGATTAAAATTCAAGTAAAATTCAAGTTGTTGTTACCTTGAGAGGTGATGAGGCGGTAGACTTGACCAAGCAAGAGAGTGTCTTTTGGTTTGAGCAACTTAACCCTGGTTAACCTCACCTGTTTCCCTCCCGAGCCGTCACTCTCGACCACACGCAGCGTCACGAGAGCGACATAGTGGCCGGGGTTGTTTCTCATGACCTCAGCAGCACTCGTTGACCAGTACAGCCTCTCTACCTTCCCTCCCGGATGCTGTACCACTACAGTAGCCGCCTCTGCCGCTTGACAATTCCCCATTTCCTCTTCTCCTCTTCCTTCTTTTCTTTTTCTTTCTTTCAAAGAGGCAAAATAGAAATGAAAATGATTGAGATGGAAGAGAGAAGGCTTAAATGGAGAGAAGGGATGGATTAATTAGAGAACAAAGGGGGGCTATGTTACCGTTTAATAATGCTGCTTTTATTTAAAAAGTATGCTTGCTAATGCTTAAATGGAGGGAAGCGATTTCATATACACCCCTCATAAATTTCAAAATTAAGTATTTTCTTCTCAAATTCATAATATGTGTTCTTCCTTCTAAATATCAAAAATTCAAAAAATTATCTATTTTATTGTATTTTTTAATTAAGACTTGTTATAAATTTCGAAAAAAGTTTCATTTTATATTGTATTAAAATGACTTATAAGCATATACCCTCATATGCTTATGTAGGTAGAGTAGTTAACCTATATATATATAGGAACCTGCTAGCATGCTACGCGTAGCATAGAGGGCCTCCGTGCAATGGCTCAATATTCGACTTTTCAAAATTCTAATGGTCGATCTGAACCGTTCATCTTGTTCTCCATATTAATATGTGTTTGGAGACCAAATTTTACATTTTTTGAAATTTTTTTACTATTTTTTTAGATTTATTAAAAATCGCTGTTTTTTTATGGTTTAGATTTGCTGAAAACAACGATTTTCAATTAATCTAAAAAATAGTAAAAAAATTCTAAAAATTGTAAAATTTGGTCTCCAAACACATATTAATATGGAGAACAAGATGAACGGTTCGGATCGACCGTTAGAATTTTGAAAAGTAGAATATTGAGCCATTGCACGGGAGGCCCTCTATGTTACGCGAAGCATGCTAGCATATTCCTATATATATATAGAGGTAGGCTAATAAACAATCGATTGTTCCTAGCCTCCCGTGCAACCAAGTCATTTTCCGATTTTTATAGTCCAAATGATCAATCCAAACCGTTAGATGTGATCTCCATATTAAAATGTGCTAGGACACCAAATTTTACATTTTTTGGAATTTTTTTACTATTTATTAAGCCACTTTGAAAATCGCTGATCCAACGGTGGCTTAACCAAACAGTAAAATCAGAAGCTACCGTTGGATCAGTGATTTTCAAAGTGGCTTAATAAATAGTAAAAAAATTCCAAAAAATGTAAAAATTGGTCTCCTAGCACATTTTAATATGGAGATCACATCTAACGGTTTGGATCGATCATTTGGACTTTAAAAATTGAAAAATGACTTGGTTGCATGGGAGGCTAGGAACAATCGATTGTTTATTAGCCTACCTCTATATATATATATATATATATATATAGGACTTGGCTACGGTGCTATGGGTAGCTAAGGGGTCTCCCGTGCTACGGCTCAATATTCAACTTTTCAAAATTCTAACAGTCGATCCGAACCATTCATCTTGTTCTCCATATTAATATGTGCTTGGAGACCAAATTTTACATTTTTTGGAAATTTTTTACTATTTTTTTAGATTTATTGAAAATCGCTGTTTTTCAGACAAATCTGGACCATAAAAAACAGCAATATTCAATAAATCTAAAAAAATAGTAAAAAATTTCCAAAAAATGTAAAATTTGGTCTCCAAACACATATTAATATGGAGAATAAGATGAACGGTTCGGATCGACTGTTAGAATTTTGAAAGTTGAATATTAAGCCGTAGCACGGGAGGCCTCTTAGCTACCCATAGCATATTAGCCAAATCTTATATATATATATATATATATATATATATATATATATATATATATATATATATATGAGGAGGGATTAAGTTACAACAAGTTACCACAATCATTTTCTATATTTTCAAAGTCTAAATCGTTAATCCAAACCGTTAGATGTGATATCTACAATAAAATGTGCTTGGAGACCAAATTTTACATTTTTTGGATTTTTTTTTTTTACTATTTATTAAGATGGGTACAAAAACTAGTCAAATTTAGACCATTGAATTTTGTACCCATCTTAATAAATAGTAAAAAAATTCTAAAAATGTAAAATTTGGTCTCCAAGCACATTTTATTGTAGAGATCACATCTAACGGTTTGGATTGACGATTTGGACTTTGAAAATATAGAAAATGGTTGTGGTAACTTGTTGTAACTTGATCCCTCTCTCTCTCTCTCTCTCTCTCTCTCTCTCTCTCTATATATATATATATATGAGGTTGACTTGAGTGAGCCATGGAGTAAAACACGTTTGTACTCCACGCCATATTTCATTTTGAAAATCTAAACAACCAATTCGAACCTTTCAACATCTTCTCTAAATTGAAATGTGCTTGGAGACTAAATTTTACATTTTTTGAAATTTTTTTACTATTTATTAAGCAATTTTGAAAATCGCTATTTTGCTATGAACAGTAAAAAACAGTAAAAATTTATGGACCATCGGAACAGAGATTTTCAAAGTAGCTTAATAAATAGTAAATTCCAAAAAATATTAAATTTGGTGTCCAAGCACATTTCAATATGAAGCTCGTGTTGAGCGGTTCGGGTCGATTGTTTAGATTTTCAAAATAAAAATATAGTGCCATGGAGCAAAAACTTGTTTTTCTCCATGTCTCATTTTAGTCCATCTCATATATATATAAAGATGTGTAAATTGAATAATTAGTGAGTTTTTGAATTTTAAAAGGATTATATGATGCATGGGTCTTAGAAGGAGAAATATATAATTTTGAGATTTTTTCGAGGAGTGTAATAAAATTTCTTATTATAGTAAGGTGGGTCGCTGTCAGTGGGTAACCACCACCCGTTTTTCTGTTTGACATTTTGTACGTTTGGTAGATTTCGAGGTCTCAAGTTACATAAAAAACAACAAAAAGTGTGACACTGGATTTTACGGCGAACCAGTGCAATGTATGAACACGATAACTAATCTTCTTTGGATGACAGTTGTTAATAAACGCGTGAATAAGTAGCTTTCATTTTAAGTTTTTTTGTTGCCTACCAAAAATGCACTTCGCGCCATGCCGCCATCCAATCAGTTATGACTGGAGTGCTGGATTGGTATTAAGACTCCGAATCCTCTCCCCTTTTGGGTGTAGGAATTTGCTATCCTCTCAGTCACTATGTGTAAGGCCGGTCACTGTTAAAGGGAGTTGGTTACTTTTAATTTTTGAATTGGAGGTCCACCTCGAACTCACACGCGGTGACTCTGAAGGTAGAAATTTTCTGCCCCAGAGAGACAGATGATTCGGTTACTGGTATTAAATATTAAATCTATTTACCTATATATAAAGGAATTACAATGTCTTATCATTTTGGATTGGACCGTACCATTGAACCAATAACTTAAATTTATATATAAAAAGGAAAATCCGTTCAATTTTAAACCGGATTGATGTGATCTGTATATTTTAAATAAAACAGTTCGAAATGAAAAGGTAGAATTATTTTCTTTCATTTTTAAAAAGTAAATAATATGCACCGGTATGACTCGCTGACAGTAATATAATATTGAAATAGTTATTAGTTTAAAGTGTGAAGAGAAAGAAAAAATATTTTTTTCTCGGATTTTCGACAACACAGTTCCAAAATAACAAAGTTGCAATTATTTTTGCTATCTTCACGTCGTGATAATTTGTTTGAGACCTCACTTACCTGAATTTGTATCCTCTGCCTTAACTCAAAAAAGAATCTTTTGAGTTAATACATTTGGACCGTCCGATCAGCTTTAAGATTCGTGCGAATTAAATCTGCACTATATTGAAGACCCCCCTATGTTTTAGGCAAGGGTCGGATGGGCTCCGTTTACAATTGGATGGATGATATCTATTAACTCAAAAGATATTCTTTTGAGTTAATGCAGACGATGCGGATTCCACTTACCTATCTTTTCTCTTAATTAGTACATTGTTAACACTAATATTTTTCACTTACAACTATTCACTATTCAAAATGTACAATCTAAAAAATATTTTTACTAACTTGAATAGCACCATTTTCACACTAATATGAAAATTACTATTTTTTTTTCTATTTTCATCTACTATTTTTAATCTTTTCTATTTTAGCTATTCTAACTCTCATCTAAAAAGAGTTCTCGAGATGTTTTATTCTTTTTATAAGTATGAGATGAAATTTAAGTCCTCCAATTTGTTTTCAGTTTAAATATTGGTTTTTTGTAATAGATGAGATTGGACTCAAGTTATCTAATTGTGTAATGTTAACAATAAATTTCTTTTTTGAATTTCATAATTTACACCATTTTAAACGGAGAGCATTGCAGGTGTAAAATATTCAATTTCAGACATTATAATGTTTTTTCAAAAGAATTATATAATATCTTAGTCATTACTCACTAGCAATTTATCTCGTTTTTAATATGTGAATATGAACAAGTAGACATAAATCTTGTCTTTCACATTATTTTCGACCAAAAAAAAATGTTGATAAAATCTCAACAATTTAATAGCAATTTACGACAGAAAAGATGCAATACTTTAGCGCAAGACTGAAAATTGAGAATTTAGATGTTATAGAAGTCGATTAGTTTCGAAATATTAAAAGGGGATTGAATTTTTCCAACATCTTTCTACATGCACAATACAAATCACCATGTCAAGGAATATTAATTACCTATCTAATTTCACATTTATATTTTTAACGTTTAAGTATTATAAAAAAAGTTTCTAATAAAGGTAATGCATTGAACTTTTCAATTTTGATAACTATAATGCTATGATGGTAGATCAATGATTTCAGAACTGTCCTTTATCAATCATATACTTCTCCCTTTTCTCTGAATGCACTAATAAAGACAGGATTTTTTTGATAAACCATAATTAAGAAAATGTTTTTTATTGATCCAACATGATTGTTTTTTTTTTTTCAAAAACCAGAAAGACCGGAGGAGCCCTCCGGTCTCACTTTTTATTTTCCCTCAAGACCGGAGGAGCCATCCGGTCTCAATATATATATATATATTTTTTTTTCCACTTTTTCCGTGCGGCGATCTGTGTAGCATCTCTGTTTTTATCCCAACAAAATTTATTTTCAAGACCGGAGCCTTGGTCTGGTCCCATTTTTTTTTTTTTTTTTTACTTTTTTCACTTTTTTTTTTGTAAAACAGAAATTTATTTTTATTTTTTATTTTTTGTATTGAAATATTAGAAATGTTGGATATATTTCTTTGAAAATAGATGGAATACAATATAATTTGATTTATTAGAAAGACTGTAACAAATAACCCGGATCAATATTTTTCAGGACGGATTTTTCGCGGCTGTAAGAAAAATTAATATATTTCTTTATGTGTTATTGGAAAAAAATAAAAATGCTTAGATTCTGAGTTATTGATCCCGGTTCAAAAGTCACTTCTATGTAATCTAGAAAATATTGTGATCCTTCTAGGACATTTAATTTATAAAAAGTTCTATCTATTTTGAGAATTCTCTTTGAATAATAATTATAAAATAACTTAAAGTTTTTGTTTTTTTTCAAAAATAGATATAACTTTTCATAAATTAAATGTCCTAGAAGGATTATAATATTTTCTAGATTACATAGAAGTGACTTTTGAACCGGGATCAATAACTCAGAATCTAAGCATTTTTATTTTTTTCCAATAACACATAAAGAAATATATTAATTTTTCTTACAGCCGCGAAAAATCCGGCCTGAAAAATATTGATCCGGGTTATTTGTTACAGTCTTTCTAATAAATCAAATTATATTGTATTCCATCTATTTTCAAAGAAATATATCCAACATTTCTAATATTTCAATACAAAAAATAAAAAATAAAAATAAATTTCTGTTTTACAAAATAAAAAAAAAAGTAAAAAAATAAAAAATAAAAAAAATTTCAGACCGGACCAAGGCTCCGGTCTTGATAAAAAGAAGTATAAAAAAGTAAAAAAAAAGTAAAAAAAAAGTAAAAAAAAAAAAAAAAAAAAATTTGGGACCGGAGCAAGGCTCCGGTCTTGAAAATATTTTCTGGTGAGATCTTCTGTGGCTTTCGTTAAATTTTCAATAAATTTTGAAATAAAAATAGAGAGACCGGAGGGCTCCTCCGGTCTTGAGGAAAGAAAAAAAGTGAGACCGGAGGGCTCCTCCGGTCCTTCTGGTTTTTGAAAAAAAAAAAGCAATCATGCTGGATCAGTAAAAAACATTTTCTTAATTATGGTTTATCAAAAAAATTCAATAAAGACATCCTCCTGACTGATGTCATAAACTCTCAAGAACAGAATGCTAAATTTAGGATAGTACTAGTAGGAGTAGTTTATTAGGAATGGCTTGAGATTTTGATTCTCATCAGCTCCACATCCTTCACTCTGGGCACTGACAAAATAGACTGGAAGTGGGAGAACTCAGGGAAGTTTTTAACTCGTTCTATCTATTATATTCTAAATTTTGGAGGGGTTACACCTACACACTCTATGCTCTGGTGGAATTTACCAATACCTCTCAAAATTAGAGTTTTTATGTGGCTAGTCTCTCATAATATTATATTAATTAAAGATAACCTGACTAAAAAAGGCTGGACTGGTAATACACAATGCCACTTTTGCTGTCAGCAGGAATCAGTTGACCATCTGTTTTTACTTTGTTCTTTAACACAACAAGTATGATTCTGGTTAGGTAAAAGTCAAGATGTCATACAACAATGGCATACTTGGGAGGATGTGATACATTTTTCTACCTCCCTTAGGCAGGTTGATGGTGTAGATTTTCTAATTGTTTTAAGTGCAGTTAGTTGGGTACTTTGGAAACATAAAAATGACATTTGTTTTAATAATAGTCAAGTTAAGTCTGCTAGAACATTAATACTAATGATTAAATTTTTGTGTCTCTACAGGACATGTAACATGAAGAGGAAGTACGTACAAAGATGTAGTTAGAGAATGGCTCCCCATAATAAAAGATGCTATTCTACTTAATCAAGTTATGCCTTTTCTCATGGTAGTGTACCAGCCTCCTCCGGGGAAGGTCCTGATGCAGAGTTGTTCTAGTTTGCAGATGAAGAACACTGACCTTTTTTTGCATACCTAGTGTTATTAGCCTTAGCCCTATCTTAAGTAGTTCTAGCAAATCTTATCTACTTCTTGGAGTTAGCAACTGTTATGATTTTGTTGATGTATGACTTGATGCCTTAATGTTTTTTTTTGGTTCTGGTAGTTGCGTTGATGTATGACTTGATTCCTTAATGTTTTTTTTTGGTTCTGGTAGTTGCGTTGATGTATGACTTGATTCCTTAATGTTTTTTTTGGTTCTGGTAGTTGCTACAGTTTGCTGGCATATTAAATTCGAACAACTATATTTGTATTTAACCTCAATTTCAACTAATGAAATGGGCTTTTGCCTCTTTTAAAAAAAAATAAAAATAATGCCATGATGGTGATGCACACATAAAAGGATGCATATCAATTATATATGCTGGGGTTACACTACGAGTTTGTATCCCCTTATGTACCTGACTCAATACAATACTCCCAGCCAGGTCAAGAGAATGTGGTATCTATTGTAGATATAAGAGATCCGTTTTGAATTTTGTGCTGAGTTGAAACTGACGAGTAAGATCTCATTGTACTCGGTCAGGTATAGCACAAATGATTTCTTATTTTAAAATTTCAGTTCGATCCAAAGTAGTTCCGTCTAATAATTCTAGTCTGTTGTGTCGCTACAATTTCATCCGAGTTCGATTCGGTTTGATTTACCACATTTGATTTGATAATAGTTATTGTATTTAGCGGAAGTTTTTTAATTTTTTTTTTTTGTAATGTAGTATTTTTATTATAATAATAATATAATCAAGATTTTCAGTAAACTACATATGTATCTTGACAGGTACAAAAAAATAACAAATATACATGTAAAATATATAATTTTTTATCGTATGAAGAAAAAACAATACCTTAGAAGGAAACGTGTAAAAACTTTAACAAAAAAATATTCTAAATAAGTGGGGCATTGGTGGAATAAAGTGAAAAAATAATATTAAATAGTTGCTGAATATGCTTAGCATTTGACGGAATAAGAGTGTAATTCCAATTACAATGAATTAATAAAAAAAAATGGAATAGAGTGAAGTCTTAACAGTCATAACCTTTATTTTTTTAGGCTAATTGTAATGTGCCACGTGGATTGACGTCAGCGCGGAATATGAAAATGATGAGCTTCTGAAAAGAAAAAGGGAGGCGCGGGAGGAATGGGCCCCAATTGATGTAGAAATAACCTAGTAGCTTTTTCACTAGGAGGTGACATGTACGACAAATCAGGTGAAAAAAAAGGAGAAAAGCAACAGACTTGTTTATTTATCGTGAGGGAGAAAAGCAATGCTAACTATCGATTTTTTAAAAAAAAAATAGAATTATTCACAATTATTTCGTTGAAATAAGTCTTTTCGGATCTGATTTTTGAAAACTAACTAGAATGGGTGGAGCCAAAAAAATCCATTCTACATCGGTTCTAGGGACCGGTGGAGCTTGTTTTGCACCTGCCACACGTTTTACCAAAGGCCACACAAATAACCTACACCGGTTCCTAGGACTGATGAAGCCTCAAAAAAATCTCTACACCGATCCTGTGGATCGGTGGAGCATTTGGGTTTATTTTAGCAGCCACCTGCACCTTTCTTCTTCTCTTCCCAGCCTCCATTCTTCTTTCTTTTCTTTTTTTTTTCATTATTTTGTTTTTTTCAAATTCAATAGAGTTGCCATATGAATAGATCGCCACCACCATTGTAGTCAGCATCATCTTCTAATTATTATTGTGAGTTTTTTTTTTTACTCATATGTTTGTATTTAGTGTTGTAAAATTGAAAAATATTTGGAGTTAATTTAATGTTTGATTTTTTGTTCAGCAAAATGTCACTGCTATTGATCAATGTGTATTATGGCGGTAATCTCCAAAGCACTTCAACCGGTGTTGGTTGTGACATAGGGGTTGCATTTACCTTTACCGTATCTGATTCTACCAGTTTTGCTATTATAAGATGACAAATATACGTTGGACTTAAATTACTTTCGAGTCGAGTCAAATTGACAATCAGGGTACGTATGAACACAACACAACCCAGATCGTACCATTTCTCACTATTTCGGATAGAAAATGAGAAAACTTGAGATGTCATTAAACAAACTGCAGCTCAAGTGGCTGGATTTAAGGTTATATAATTTGTAGCTGAGGCGCAACAAGTTACAAACCAAATCAGTTATGATCCGTGTCCAGATAGTTTTCCTAGAGGTAGTAACACATCGTCGGTTTAGATCGACTTTGATCCTGACTCGGGTAGTGTACCTGTACCCACCTACACACCTCCGGTTCAGGCCGGTGATGATCCTTGTGAGCAATCAGATCAAGACACAGAATCTGATACAAGTTCTTTTAATGATGACGATTCGGCTGAAGCATGGGACGCAGATATGGATGAATATGAGGCTGAAATGAACGCCCGAGAAATATTGAAGGATTGGCACAAGTCGATCCCATTCCTCAATCGAGGAGTTAGGCATCCATGTTCATCATTCCATGATGAATTGCCAATGCCATACAAGGATCGTGCATTTTTTGCGAACCCCCCTAGGTTAGATGAAAAATTTGTTGACGGTCAAATGTTTGAATCCAAAGCCAAACTAATATCAGAACTTGCTAAATTTTACCTACCCAAAAACACAGAGTTAGCCGTGCTAAACAGCAGCAAAACTAAGTATAGAGTTAAATGTAAATCTTCTAAATGCCAATGAAAATTGTATGCAATTATAGTACCAACAGGTGCATGGACAATTTCCACCAACCCGTTTATCTACACATATTTTGGAAGTGCTGAAAGGTTGGATAGTCATCAAATGATTGCCAGAGTAATTGCTGATATTATTAAACCGGCTTTGAAATATGATATGGAGTTAAGCATTAAAGTGGTTAAGCATCTGGTTAAAGTTAAATTTGGGACAGTAGTGCCCTCGTATAACAAGTTGTGGAGAGGTAGGGAACTTACAATTGCTGACTTGTTTGGGAGCTGGGAGAAGTCTTACGAGGTGCTGCCATCAAATCATCTAATCCAGGTACACGGTACCTACTAGAACATGAACCATCAACCAAGCTTAATATCAATATTTTGAACCAGGTTGCATGGGCATTTGGGCCATGCATTGAAGCATGACCTCATTTTCGACCCGTTATCAGTGTTGATGCCGGTTTCTTATCCGGAAGATACAAGGATAAACTTTTTATGGCTTGTGCTTACGATGCAGAGCAACAACTCTTGCCACTTGCATTTGCAATTTGTGAAAAAGAGTCTATAGAAAATTGGGGTTGGTTTATGAATTGGTTTATGAAAAAGAGTCTATAAAAAATAATTATAAATCTATCGAAGTTATCTCGAATTATAAATCTTTTTACATAAGTGAGGGTTGTCTGACCACAAATGAAAAGTGGTCTACTTTACACTGGAAGCATTCCCCGTATCCTCATGGCACCACTGAAGGGAGGTGCCTCTTCTGGGGGGTATAGGTCGACCAACAATAAATCTAGTGCATGACCAAATCTGTAATAACAACATCGAACTCGCTATCGTGTCTACCCCCGCGTGGCAAGCACGTGACAACTCTTGATAAAGATGCGCAACTACAGCACCTCCCCAATTGTATTCTCGTAGAGTCTCTAGATCATTGATGAATTGCAAGTACATCATAGGTACTCCATCCACACTTGAGTCTGAAAACATAATCGACCCGAATAAATCCATACAAAAACCTCGGGTGTACCATGCAACTGTCTCTTCATTGTGCCAATCTTCTAAAGGTAAACTAAATTGAGCTCGCAACTATTTCAGTCTAAGCGCATAAGCAGAGACGGACAATCGTTCGTTCGGTGTGTTAGGATTATAAATCCTATATTTATATGGCATTGTCTCATAGAGGTGATTGTAAAAAATAGTAGGATCAGCCCTTAGATCAAACTTTAAGTATGAGTTCTAATCAGTATCGCTGGTGCTAGTAATCAGGTCACCTACAAATTAAAAGAATTATATAATCAACAATTAACTTTTAATAAATAGTTAATTAAATTAACCGATAAACAACTTTAATTAGTTAATTACCCTTAATCGGTAAGCCCCATAGACATGCAACATCTTCCAATATCACTGTCATCTCATCGACAGGTAGATGAAATGTATTGGTCTCCGGCCTCCACCTCTCAACCAGAGCACTAATCAAATGCGGATCAATCTTGCAATCATTAAGGCGAGCAATTTGATACAACCCTAACCTCTTCAGAGCATCGTCCATCCGACTATTGTAAGCAATACTAGTCTGATGTGAATTTACCTGCAATGGTAGGCTGCCAAAAAGAAATAAAATATTATAAACCCTTCAAATACTTCATATAATATTTATTTGCAACAAATAATTAATAAATATAATCAAAATTACCATATCACGAACTTCCCATTCCCTGTGGTTCTGTGGTGCTAATTTCAACAATTCCGGATAATTCAGATTATCCATTGGCTCTGTTAGAAAATTTGATAAACAAATATTTTTGTAACTGATGAGAGTCATCACACATAATTATATAAACAAATATTTTTTCAAGCATATGGCTACAACAATCAAAATTTAACTATATGTAAACAACATATCATCTAATTTTGATTTTAATAATAAACTTCATGAACACTTAATTACAAAATTTATACTACATATTACTAATTTTACACATTTATAATTTTATCTAATTTTAAACTTCATGAGAGTCATCACACATTTATCTAATTTTACCAAAATTATAATACATATTACTAAAAAGTTACATTATACTACATGAACACTTAGTTACACAAATTAACATCAAATAAACTCTAAATTAATACTACATTAGCACTAAATTACACTACATTACCACTAAATTACTAAATATACTCCAAATCAACGCTAAATTACACCAAATACTAATTTAACACTACATTTTACAAAAAAAGCAATCTAAATATACTAAACAAACTAAATTAATTTAGTTATTCATTTTAATTCGGCTAAAATAAAAATTATAAAAAGAGGGATACTTACCTTGTCAAAATTGTAGATCTGAAGAGTTTTCAAATCTCTTAAACGATCCAGAAATTTTGAAATGATTGGATTGAGAAATTGTTTGGTATATTGAGAGGATAAAAAAAAAGAAAAAAAAAAGGAGCTCAAACCATGCTGGAAGGAGAAGGAAAAAGGAGCTCAAACCGTGCAAATAAAATTTTGATTTTCTGTGGCAGTGCTCTACCGGTGCAAAAATGGGTAAAAATTTGCTCCACCGGTCCCTAAGAACGGTGTAGGTTGCGTTTTTTTGGCTCCACCGATCCTAGGGATCGGTGGAGGCTAGTTTTCGAAAATCAAATTAGAAAAGGCTTGTTTCAACGAAATAATTTTGAGTAATTCTATTTATAAAAAAAAATCCTAACTATCTCTCTGTTTACATCACCCTCTTTCACTTCCCATAGAAAAGGACTGTTCAATATCAAAATCAAATGACTTAATATTTTATAAAAACAATTATTTTTCTGACCTCTTTACACGAAGACATATTTCTTTATAAAAATTAAAATTTTAAAGTAAAACAATTTGTATTAAATATTTTACATTCAATAAATTTTAAATAAGTTGTTTTTTTTTAAAGTTAAAAACCTGTACGATATAAAATAACAGAATAATTAATACAAAATTTTCTTGTAACAAACAACATAGATAGAGAGCTGTATTACTTTGAAAGTTTATTTGTACTCCATACATCTTTTCTAAATAAGAGTTGAGTATGAAAATACATAAATTGTTCGATTGAAATAAATGAAAAGAAAAAAAAAACAATTATTAAGTAGAAACATGCTTGATGTGACATATGAGCCCTAAATACACAAAATTGATATATTTATATTTTTGTTTCGCTTCATCTCACGCGGGCCCTAAATGCACCAAATTTATGGCATGAAAAGTTGCAAAAAAAAAAAAAAAAGATTGCTTAGGCATAGTGTAGTGGCTTTAATTATTAAACAGGAATAATGTCGTATTATTGTGACTAAAGTGGTTTGGTATACGTAGCCCCAAATGGTTTAGTATTGTAATCCTAGAAATCAAAAGTTGGTACGGACTATCAACTGACATACATTATACATTATCTTTAGAATAAAATATTATACGCCACTTATTTGAAAAGAATCGGATTTGTTTTAAGGTTCGTATAAAAATAAATTATAAATCATTCGTAATTCTTAACTAATCAAGCGAATTTTTGTATACATATCGTACATTGGACATATCCCTTCCTCTTGACTAATAGGTGGATTAAGGTATTTCTAAATTAAGCATTTGTCCGGATAATGGTTTAATTTATATCTCAATATTAAGAGTTCAAACTTCAAACTGTCAATTTGAGTTATTTAATGTTGTATTCTTATTAAAATTTCATTGAGAAATAAATTTTATATAGTTTTATTTATTTGAATTGTATGTGAATCTAATTACTATGATAACGGATGAGAGATTATGATGTAAATCACAACAATTCAGTATGAATCTTAATAAAATAAATTTGTTCTAGTTTGGGAGTTACCTATCCCTTTCAAAATTAGGATTTTTCTTTGACTTCTCTTATATAATAGAATTTTGGGAGCGATTAACAGTACCTCCCATTCAGTCTCATATCTGTTCCTCGCGCTAAAAGACAAAAAAAGTACACCGGGAACCACTAACTGACGCGCACGTGGTAACTACCGGCAATGAGCAGGATTAACGCGATTTTATTCATCGTTAAAACGTATAGTATTCATACCTACGAATTTATAGTATTCATACTTATTATCTATAATATTCCTCATATGTAAACACAAACTGGAGGGGACCATTAATCTTGGGGACCAGTAACAATCAGGGGGACTGTTGACGACGTCTGACAGCCTGGATTGGGGACCACAACCGTCTGAAAGCGACATTTGCCAAAATTGGGGACCACTACAGCGAATCTATACAATGAAGTATTTATATCTAAATAATAAAATATTGATATCTAACAAATGAAGTATTCATATATATAAGTATTCATATCTAATTAATGAAGTATTCACATATGACACTAACAATATTCATACCTACCCTAATTGGGGACTAGGAAGTATTCTCAACAACCTAGTAATACAGGAAGTATTCTTACCTGACACGAACAATATTCATACTGAATATTACGAAGTATTCATACATGTACGAAATAATTTATACAATTCAAAATCAGACACCTCTTTTGGGACACCTTTTCCAAGACACATCTTTATTTCACTTAAAAAGTCTTTTTTTTTATAGTAAGTATATTGTGTTCATATCTAACAAATGAAGTATTCATATTTAACTAATGAAATATTTATAACTAATTAATGTAAATATGAAGTATTCATATCTAACAACATGAAGTATTCATATGTTGCACTCTGACAACCTTCGCTGGGCTAGCATGGACCTCCTCCGACGGTGCACCACGCTCTCCCCGCCGGATCTCATCAGAGACGAGGTAAGATTGTGCCGGATCACACCAGATCTCCTCGTTGGATCTCGATGGTGCACCACGCTCTCCTGTGGTCGGCGATTGCAACTGGATAAGCGAAGGAGCGATGATGCGTGAGGGAACAAAATTAGAGAAGATAGCGTAAGGTGGGGTGAGAGAGATGTGTTATTTTTTTGGATATGGATAAAGATAGTTAGTTAGTTAGGGAGGAACTGTTAAGAGGGTTAATATCTTTACTCTAGAATTTTAACTAAAAAAAACTTAGCTAGAAGAGGATCGATCGTCAGGTAGCTTACAATGTTATTTTTGTGCAGAAATCGAAGATACTAACAATTTGTTTCTTAATTGTACACATGCTCAAAAAAATCTGGTTTTGGTTAGACAAATCTCAAGACTTATTTGTTAAATGGAATTCACTAACAGATATCTTTTAATTTTCTTCAATATTTAGTTCCATTCAACAAAAGAGTTTTTTAGTTATATTAAGTGCGTTTTGTTGGACGGTATGAAAATATAGGAATGAAATTAACGTGCTTTCAATCTGGTGCTAACAAGACGATTAGAAATATTATATTGGTGATAATTTCTGTTTTTGAATATTGGATCGACAGGAGTACATATGGACAAACGAATCAAAGCAGTAGCTGAAGAATGGCTTCCAACTGACATTTGCGCCATACCCTTGAGGGTGTGGGACCCTAATTAATGACAATCAAATTGTGCTGTATCAGACAAGTTACTTGGGAGAAGATTTTGATCCAAGTCTCCTCATTGAATTAAGATGGCAGTATACCACTGGAAGCGTATCCTCTGCGGAGCCAATCGCTTCGAGTCAAATGTTAAATTTTTTAAAAATAAAATATTAATCTATATTACAACCAACCCTTGATATGCATATTACCGTAGACTCGCTCCAGAACTATTCATTCTCCTTCCTCCATATGCACGAATGATAATAGTAGGAAATCATTGGAAATTTGGAGGCCACTCAAATTCTCTATTATCAAAGAAAGATTCCAGCCGGCCCCAACAATTATACACCTTAATTTAAATACCATTTTAGGGGTAACCTTATCATCTTTTTTTTTTTTATTTGATAACAACATTTAGCATAGGCTGTTCGTCCGTCAGCATCTTATTAACTTAATTTTTATCTTTGTTAATTAACTCATTTATATTTGTCTAGAGACTTCAAAACATTATACATATTGAATGTGTCAAACAAACCATTTTCTTAGTTGTACCATTATAGAAAAAGAAGCATGCTAGCAGAACGTACTGTGTTCAAATGCCAATGGACCATCTACATGCCATCGATAATTTCTACTTTTCAGAGGACACGACGACATTATGCTTGATTTTTTTTAATGATATAGATACATTATGCTCTAAAATGAAACATATGACACCATACCATTCTGCATGCGCCACAAAAGAACTGGATTTCATCTTACCTTTAGGCTTTAGGCTTTAGGTAGTTGAGATTCTCAATTGCAAATGATGAGTATCATCTCCTCATCATTTAATTAAATTCTTCTTGTCAGCAGGTAGTATCATCAAAGATGCTGCTGTTATATATCTAATATCTAGGAGGTGTAAGCACCCAAATTATAGACCCTTTAGGTTAGTTATTGCTTTTAGGTCAACTCATATCACTTCCCACTTAATAATTCAGATATTAATTAATTGGACTTACTAATTTTCACAGCACATGGTTAATTAATAAGTGTTTATTGCGGGGTTATGTCGGTATATATAAATTAAGCGGCACTACATTAAGTTCTTTTAGTATATAACCAGGACCAACATTTTTAATATGAATATTAAATTTCAAATCTGCAACTTTCAATAGAAAAGATTTGGGGTTTAAAGAGAAATTAATTTGAGTTGAGCCAAGAATTAAAGAGAAATGAGTTGAAATGTGGATTAATGGCAGACAAAAGGGCCTAAAAGTGTGGAAATTTATTTGCACTTTGTAATTCATTATCTGTGTTTAATATATACATCCTTTCACTATTCATAAAATTTGACTATAAATTGTGCCAGTGGAAATAATATACTTTCATAGATAACAACTAAAACATTTAGACAGTGATGACTACAAAATCTCCGAGTACATGATAACTACATTGCTATAATGACACTTGAACTAATCTCAAGTTAACAAAAAAGAAAAGGTAGATAACAACTAAAATATTTAGACAGTGAACGCAAAGTTTTCTCTTGAAAACCCCCCATTTTTTTTTTTTTATATAATTTAGCACAAACAAGTGATGTTCTTAATTCTCCTGTGTTGGAATTATAATTAAAGTATGTAAATCAATTGCTGAGGTGCCTATGAAATATTTGAATCATTTCCTAGCATCTACAAAAATGTCCACCAATTATTGTTGAAAAATAGTCTTGATAATTCATGTTTTTAATAGTTTAAAAGTTCAAATTTTTCTCGGATCGATTATATAAAGGAAGAATTTTGTTGGGATGTCATAGGATCGAAACCCAGATAGAAAAAAAATATCTGATGCATATGGGTATGGAATTTGGAGGCTTCATATTTCTTTTAAAAAAAAAAAAGGAAAATTTTTATTGTAATGCTTTCCGTCAAACAAGCCAAACAGGAAGAGGATAATATTCAATTTCTCTGGTGGATAGACATTAGTGAAAGAAGAAAGAAACGTTTTGGTGTAAGAGCAACTTAATTGTGAGAGGAAAGCTCATTCAAAAGCGACTTCCGTTGCAAAGATATTTTCAATTTCATATGCAATTTCTTACATCCTGTAATATATGGACTTATCATATGAGAGGGGATCCTTGACTATTTTTTTATTATCATATTTTAACAATTTGTAAAAATAAAGTTTATATTTAACTAGTTGGTGGTTGGGCATCATGTGCAAACAGTGGTTTGTTTAAACGAAAAGCAACATCTCAGACTCAGAATAATCGGAAGAAAACAATCATTTATACCTAATAAATAGTAGTGAAGCCTATTTAAATCTGAAACAAGTACACATGAACATCATAATCGCAGAAAAATGAAAAGAGCTAGAGAAGCCCAAAGAAACCTGAAACCAATTATTGATTAGCATGCATGTTGCATTTTCATGCTATCAGAATCAGACGACTACATTGATTTAGGTACTTTTAGATTTCTTTTCTATTTGATCGATTCATTATGACAAGGTTGTTTCGAACTTGAACTATATATACAAATAAAATAGACTCAAAACTGTTACGAGTGATATCCAGAGAGGAGATTGAATTGTGGTAACCGCACAATTCAAGGAGCATTAATTGATGTCTGATCTCATCCAATTGCAACCTCTATGCCGACTCAAACTAAATACACCACGACAAAAAAAAGTTCATCAGATACATCACCCGGAAATATGGGGGCTGAACTTTGACTACTAACAAACTTAATTTCAAGGACCTAAATGCAAAAAAAAAATAGAGAAATCTTCAGCAATCATTACCATTAGTTGCCTTCTATTATTATTAGAATTTTTTCTCTGAAAAAGGGTTCAAATGCCTCTATTTGTTGTGTCTCCATCATGTCTCTATTTTTAAAAACTATAATAACTCAAAATTTAAAACTTAAAAGTCAAAATAAAATCGTTAGATGTGATCTATATTATTTTCTCTATGTGCTCGTAAGAAATTATCACATTTCAATTTTTTTTTATATGAATTAATAAGTTGAAAAATCAACGTCTAAAATTATCTACATTAGTACGTTTTTTACAAATTCTTGATGGCAACCAAAATAAAATTGAAATGCCATATTTTTTTACACGTGCATAGATAAAATGATGTAGATCATATCCAACGGTTTTATTTTAACTTCTAAGTTTTAAATTTTGAGTTATTCAAGTTTTTAACAATGGAGGCATAGTAGAGGCACACAAAATGGAGACATTTGAACTCTCCTCTTTTTTCTGAATTTATGTACAAAAATAGTTAAAAGCTCTTAATTTTTATATCAAATTAAATACGAACATAATATAAAATCAAAACGTATACAATAATTTTGAGAAACAATCAAATAATAAATTTATTATTTTTATACATTAATCAAGTATATATCTCACGTTAATTGATGGATATTTATTAGTAAAAAGTACTGAACACTAAATGTATATAACATAAATTCCAAAAAAACTACTTCTAATCTTGAAACACAAATATAGTAATTTGTAAATCTTAGAGTTCACCTTGTCAGTGTTCAGTTTAGTTCACCTTGTTATTGTCCAAAATTAGTCAAATATTTTACGCAACTGTTATTTTTGTTTTTTTTTTTCCAGATCACAAGCATGTAAGCTTCACCCCCATCTCCTCTCTCTAATTCTCAAATTTTAATCCAGCTTTTGTTAGAATCTTAGTAACACCGAATTACACCTTATATTTTCAAAGTTCAAACAGTCAATTCAAACTGTTCAACATGATGAATATATTAAAATGTACTTGAAGATCAAATTTTACATTTTTTTTACTATTTATTAAGTATTTTATAAAATTATTGTTTTCACACTATTAAATTTTTGTACCCATCTTAATAAATAGTAAAAAAAATTCAAAAAAAATATAAAATTTGATCTGCAAGCACATTTTAATATATTCATCATGTTGAACGGTTTGAATCGACTATTTAAACTTTAAAAATGTGGAATGTAATTCGATGTCAACTAAAAATAAAAAAATTAAGTAGATCCCTCCTCTGGAATCTAAACATGAATTTACATTATGGAAGATATGTAAGATATATACAATCAAGCAGCTTACGAAGTCGATGACTCAATGGCCAATGCCCACTGCCATTAATTCGTTGGTAGCTGCGAATATATATTTATATCCTAAATAATAAAAAGTTGAATGCACTTGGCGTATTAACTTCCCTTCAGAACAAAAAAAATGAGGGTAAAGTACAACCCATTAAGCAATTACAAGTTTCTAATGCTTTTTTTTCTAATTAAATTTATCATATAGAAACTAGAGTGCACAAAAAAAACTCATGACTCATAACTCATTCGGAATCAATTCAGATTTAATTCACCAACAATTCGAGTTGAAACTTACTCAAATTCATTGACTCGGTTGTTTCATGAGTTGAATCCACGTTGCTTCCAACTCGGTTGACTCATTGACTTGATAAACCATGCAATGTTTGGTTAGACTTTGTACTATTTAGTAATTAGGTAAACTTTGTACTATTTAATTATGTATTTGTCATTGTTTAATTATGTAAAGTTTTAAATTGTGTATTATTTTGATAAACTATGTACTATTTATTTTGTTAGACTTTATTTTGATAATTTTTAATTTGATAAACCATGTACTATCTACGAGTCACGAGTCGACTCGAGTTGTTCGCGAATTGAATTCAAGTTAAAATTTCTAACTCGAAACTGAATCAGCAACTCGGACTCAACACGGCTCATGAGTTCACGAGTTGAATCCAAGTTATTCACAACTTAGAACTCAATTCGACTCATGAGCAGCCCTAATGGAAACTAGCCCATAGGCCTTTCTATTTTAATTAAAAATCGGAATAACCTTAATAGCAGCAGCTTATACTAATAAGATCAAGTTCTAACCTTTGTTCATTAAAGGCCCATTAGGACCATGATAATGAAATTTACTCAAAAGAAAAAAAGAAAACTTCTGAACTTCAATTAGACAATTACACTTCGCCATTTTATAATTCAACTTGACTACTAATAAAACTGAAATAATTCTAGCTTTGATCCATAATAATGTCACCTATCCAGAAAAATACATACAAAACAGAGAACAAAAGAACAATTCACATAATATACTGAAGCAGTAATCTCCCTTGATCTAACATCTCAAAAATCCCCAGTACATTGCACAAAAACCACCTTGCATTCTATATATGACTAATTTCAGAAACATTTCAAACCGAAGGGAAGAACTTATTGAGGTTGAACGGTAAAGAATAAAATTCTTCACTTCGTGTGTCGGTACGGAAAGACCTAAACTTGTCCCACCAGTGGTACCCTCTGTCTTTCCTTACAGTAGAATCGTGCCGATAGAGTGTGTTGTCTAAAAAGTAGGCCACAATTCCCCCCACGAAGGGCTTTGATGAAAATATCACATTTACGATATCATTAAACTGCAAAGATAAAAGCTCAATCATCAATGAATTTTACTCCCAGGTTCAGTATTTCTACCAATACTACTTGCAAAGCTGGTACTACAATATAATAGCAGGTACAGATTATATACCAGTAGCATTTTCCTTGCATATCTTTTGTGCCCTTTACAGTTCATTTTAATTTCATAATGCCAATATGGATAAAAGGTGCATAATGTAAAATGGTTGGTGGGATTGACGCACCCAGCGTGCACGGGTGTGAACAGGCCCGTAACCAGCAACAGATGTATACTCATTGAAGTACTGAGGCACAGATAAACCCATAAATAAAGAAAACCCTAGTATGAACATGGTTCGGAAGCTATTTAGATTGCAAAATTGAAGAAAGGTTAGGCCACCAGCACCTGTAAACAGATGATAGGAAAATTTAGCAAAGTACCAGATTGCATGTATAAATAAAATAATTGTCCTGATATTATCACGTACCAACATATGCAAAGAAGATGCAATAGAGAGCTGCGAATATTGGCAATGGAATTGATGCAAATACAGCTCCAAACTTCCCTGCAATTTGCACAGCGCTGCTCAATTATAACTAATAGACAAATCAGAGATATAAATTCGGTACTCTTTGCATAATGCACGATATCCGAGCAGTGTTGTGAATAACGGTACGCGGTCGTCGGACGGACAAGGTACCGTCAAGCGATTAATTGAGAATAATCGGGACTAAACGGTCGTATTTGGAAATAATCGTCCGATTAGTCGGGAAAATCTATGACAGTTTGGTCACTGCCAATGACTAATCAGCCGATTGTTTGGTCTAAACGGACATTTTTTACAACACTGATTCCGAGTATAACACAGTAATTCTCAGAACAATTATGTTTGGAAATGCTAATTTACTAAATTAACACATTGCAAATTAATTCAGAAAGTCGCAAAACATGAAATCCACATTTCAATTAATAATGGCCAACTTTTTTTAAAAATGGCCCCCATTAAAATCTGGGCTGTCTTTTAAAATAATTGGCTTGTGTATATTTGCATATTTGATACATTTGTATTACTACCTCCAACCCCATTAAATGGCAAAAAAAAAAACAACAATTGACTTACCTAGGATAGAGAAGAAGATCATGAAACCAGCTGCTATTTGCACAACCCTCCGGCTCCCGACACGTGTCAGCGCTAACAACCCAGCATTTTCACTATGAAAGTATCAGGAACTAATAGTATAAATACAAGAGGAGAAATGATAAAGCTGGTGTACTAACAAATTATTATAATAGTCCCACAAAGATCAAGTTTTATATCATGGTTTTTAGCCAATCTAAATTTAGTAATAACACACTTACACGGAAACAGACGATCCATTTCCCGTCCCAAACAATCCATCAAGAAGAATACCTATTCCCTATTACATAAAAAGTTAGAGACGAGAGCAAAGTCGCTTCTAACAACAACTAAAGTTTTGAGGCGAATTATAATAGCAAGTATACCTGCCAACCTATACCACGGCTTAGAACAGAAGAAGGGACAGGTGTCGCGCTGGCATATCTCGCAACAATGATAAAAGCACCAGTTGACTGCCAAATAAAGCACCTCATCTATTAAAAGCATTCAATATTCCAGTCGGAACCAAACTATGTTACAGGTGTAGTCCAGTGAAGCTCTGAGCTTTTTGACAACATTACAACCTTTTTTTTCTTTTTCTTTCAGCCTTAATCGAGACATCCATGTACTAAATATACACTCTGGTAGCAACAAATTGTTATCATTTGGTTAACAAAATTAGAGAGAGATAGAGAAACCTCAACAAGAGCCACGAAGGAAGCTGCCATCATAGCAAATGCTTCACCGGCATCAAAAGTTGGCGCTCCCCATTGGAATGGATATGGAACTCTTATCCTACAGAATTAAATATTAAAACAAGCAGATTCATTTCCTTGTATAAGATACTTGTATGAAATATTATTGTGGTCATTCCAAAAACTTACCCAGTTATAACTATACACCAATAATTTCTCAGATTTTCAATTAGCATGAATCGGTTTTAAAAAACCTCGCCAAAATCTCACATGAGCTCATGTATTTTGGAACATAAATCTGAATAACTTATTTTTTAGTTCACTATGGATGAAGAAAAAAAAATTTCATTGGAAAAAGCACCCAAATTACAAGCATTTAATGGAAAGGTACTTTTCTTGCACTTTACTAAAATACTTCAAGCCTGACATTCAAATGAGAAAAACGCGTTATTGCAAATGCAAAATAGCATTTGGTATTGTTTGCAAAAGATCTAAATGAATCTGATATCCAATTGAGTCATAAGATTTGGCAACTTACCAAGGGGCCCCGCCAACCAGTCCAGAACGGTCAGTGCGGCAGTGGAATTGTGTCTTGGGTGGGGCATGCCGGTAGGCACCACCAACAGTAAGCAAGTATGCATAAAGCCATACGATTGGCACCGTAAATATGACAGCAAAGCGATCAAAGACGTGACGAACATGATGCATGACATGAGGTATGAACTGAATGAAAAAGAAATAAAGATTGATTTTAAAGAGGTCAGAAGATATAAATTCAAACCACTTGCATGGTGATAACAACCAAGATTTTAATTTTGGACCACACTTTACAGGTAGTAGTTACTGCAGAAAAGGCATTAATGAGATACCAATTGCACAAATTCGGCTAGTTTTCAAGTGGCCCCAATTAATCGTAAAATTTAAAACTTACCTCTTTTATGAGTTAAGACTTAAGACTAAAAGAACCTTCATAAACAAAAACTGTGTCACAGTACAACGGAAGGTAGCCAACCAGTGAGTCATCAAAATGACCATACCTAAAAGCTACTGGACCTGTACAGGGACTGGACCGGAGTGAAACTGATACAAAATTCAGTACCATATCACTTGAATTAAACACGCACCTGTGAGAACATTACTAGCAGGATAAGTTGGGGGAGACCAATTTCAACACATTTTGCAACCTGAATTTTTTAATTTAAAATTGTCAGTTTGTCACAAAAAATATAAACTGTTTAAGATATTTAAACCAGTACAGAGCAAATAAGGCATACCCCAGGAAAACCAAGCTCATAAAGACCAACGCCCACAAGTGCAACAAGTGGAACTGCCGATAATGGGCTTAAATATCTGCATGTAAAATTTAAAAGTTGGAGTTATTGTAAAAAAATAAATCGCATTTTCCACAAAGGTTTAAAACCCCACAAAGCACATTGTAAATTTAACTTTTGTAGCTCAAAATGCATCAGATAAAGCTATTTATTTGTGATTGAACAGAAAAATACAAAGATTACAGTGTCCTATGTGAAAAAGATCCTTCCCACTAAAATCTTACCAACAGAGATATGAACTTTAAATGGATAACTCTTTTACAAGGAGAGAGGTTATTTGGAAAAGAGAAAACAAAAATTGAAAGAATATACTAACCTGGTGACATTCCTCCAAAGGCCACTGAAGCCAACTATTATCTGAAGTGCTGATGCAACTATTAGTGCACCTTGGGTCCCACGCATGATTCTCCGAAACCTCTTTAATTCCCAAAATAATAAAGCCATTATCAGCAAAAATATCCAATAATATAAATAAGATGAGAATATTAGGTACTAATTCAGGACTAACCTCTCTTGGGTCAGGTTCATTGCTATAACGACCGGCTAAGATGATAGAGATTGTCGGCATGACAAAGGTGTAGGACCCACCAATGACAGCAGGCAAACGGGTCCCGAGGAAGGTTTGAAGAAGAGTGTTTATGCCGGCAACAAACAGTAAGGTCTGGACAACCCTTGCTTTCTCATCCTAAAATAAGAAGAAAGAAAGCAGAACTTTGTACAATTAAAGGGAATATATACAGTACTCCCTCCAATAATTTAAAATATCCTTTGTTCATTTTTACAGTGACAATTAACCTCAATGAATTTTTAAAAAAACCCGGTCCCGCCCCTGCCCCTGTCCCCACCAGTACACATTACTGATAAAATCAGGGGAAGAACGGGGTATAAAATATATTTTGTTGTGCAATGAACACAGACTACTGTGGGGTTTTCCAGAGACATGTAATAAATCGACCCCACAAAAGGGAGATGCTATTTCAAAAAGTCAGACAGATGCTATTATTATTATTATGGTAAATAATTCCATTTTTAGTTACCAAAGTTTGCATGCACTCATTGCTGAGCAATTACTTTACTGGTGTATTTTGCTAACCAATAGGTTCAATTTACATGAAGTTTGGACTATTCAACTTTCAAAAATAATAAAAGGTGAGACCTACATTAAACCAATCAAGGAATTGAATTCAGAGAAGGAAAGAAGTAATAAATACTAAAAAAGAAGAAAAACATTAAATCTTACATTTCCACCCCCCATTTGAGGAACAAGTGCGGTTGGGATAATTACAGTTGTACCCAGCATTACCAGAAAGTGCTGGAATCCCAATAGAATCGCTTCCGCTAAAAAATTGCAACAAGGAAAACAAATAAAATTACTTGATAAATATATTTCTGACAAATGCAAACAAATTACACATTACCCCAATAATGTAAATTAATTAGTTAACGAACGCATTTGGTTAATTTCTGCACTAAACAAACACCTCCAAAAAAAAAACCCCAACGACTCCCGTGAAAGCGACCGGAATTTCAAAGCACCTTTTTTTTTTTTTTTAATATTCCCGCAAATAAAGAGAAAATTCTACAAATAAAAGGAAACGAAATCAGAGAACTCACGCCATGGAGGAGGACTAGTGATGCAATAAGAGACGCCAGGTAACTGATCTTTGACTGGATGCGGCTGTAACTCGTCTTGCTTAGGAGCTGGCGCTCCACCCCCAGCCATTAGAGAACACTCTTTCTTCTAAAACCTCTAAAGAATAAAGAAAGGAGAAACGAGAAAGGAGAAAGGAGAAAGGAGAAAGGAGAGAGAGATAAGGGGGGGCTAGGTTTTAGCGAAACAGGGGAGAGGTTGGAAAGAGAAAAAATAGCAACAAACAAAAAGCACCAGTCAAAAAAGTGCTGTACCAGTACAACACGGTGCAGTGTTGTGTGTTTGTGTGTGGGTGAACTTCGTAATGGTACTGAACTACTGATTACATCACAGTACTAGTGTTTCGTAGTTCACACGATCGACACCTCCTTCCTCGAATAATATTTAATGAAACCTCAAATTGTTTGCGCTCTCTCTCTCTCTCTCTCTCTCTCTCTCTCTCTCTCTCTAAAGGGGGTGTTAACTGTTAAGTACTGAATAAGAGCGCCGTACAGTTTACAAAGTTGGCGCTTTTTATACAAAAGGAACCCTATGCTATATATATATATATGCTATGACTATGATACGGTATTATCCTATTACTTTTTCGTATATCCTCCTTTTAATGAATGAATGATTCTCTTCTGAAAACCTAATGATAGGTAAAAAGTAATAATACCTTAATTGAGATTATAAATTACTAGTTTAATAATAATTAAAGTACAGGTAGTCTAGGAGGAGAGAGAAAAAGGCAAGGGATGTAACCGACAAATTCCACATCCTACTGGCACTCATCAGAGAGACAGAGTACATATTTCTCTGTGCCTTTTGTAACTTTTCATTCTTGTAACGGGTCATATATATACAGTAAAACGACTCGTTACATTAATATTATCGTAAAAGCGTCATAATTTGTTGGGAGGTAGAATTTGAAATATTATATGCATGGAGACAACTGCAAGGGTAAAAGCAGGAGGGGATGCAGAAGTGAAAGATAAATCATAAATGAGCGAGGAAAAAATATTATATTTGTCATTGCATTTCTCAAAAAACAAATAAAGAGGGATCAATTACACCGTGTTTTATGATGACATATTTTAACATGATAGTTTTATAAGTTATTTTTATAATTTTAGAATTTAAATTTAAATATGCAACACAGTATTTTAAATAGCTCGCTATAATAATGCTATAGTATTTTTGGACTTTAAATGCTGAGCTATGATATGAAAATGCATTAAGTCAGCTACAACCGCTATAGCAGTAATAGCGGTCCGCTATTTGCACTATATACTACGCACTACAGCACACGCTATACTACATAAACTTTTATTTAAAGGTCCAAACTGAAAAAAATTTAAAGGATCAATTTTTTTCAAGATTTGGATTGCTTTACTTTTAAATAGAAAAATATATGAATATTCTAATTCCTTAATCAATTTTTTGTTACTTACAGTTCTATAAGACTTTCAATAATGTTGATAATTAGTAGAAATACAAAATATAATTTTTTAAATAAAAAACGCTATGTATAATAGCTTTCACTATAGTTACGCTATTCGTGATAGCTTTTTTTTTCTAGCTCCGTGATGACGCAATAATCGCTATTTAGAACCTTGATTCAACGTTATTTTCATATTAAAATATGCTTAGAGACAAAATTTTACATTTTTTATATTCTTTTTAGTATTTACTAAGATGTATATAAAATTGTTATTTTGAGACAATTATGGATCATTGAAAAATAGTGATTTAAAACAAATCAAAATAAATACTAAAACAGTTTTAAAAAACGTGAAATTTCGTCTCCACGCAAATTTAATATAAAAATCATCTTGAACAATTCGGATCAACTATTTGTACTTTAAATTAGTAAAAGTAACTTATAAACATATAGTGTCAAAATGTGTCACCAGAACTAGTTATTATAACTAGTTGTTGCTAAAAAAAATGTAACTAGTTGAAAAGATTTGTACAACAGAACAAGCGACCAGACATTCAGACTCAGACCCCTGTGCTGTATGCAACACTCAAACATAAAGAAAATTACAAAATCATTTAAATATCTTTATTTTAATTTAAATATCTTTATCTTTCATGCTGCTACTAATTTTAACGAATCTACTATATAATTACTATGTAATATTAAATGAATTATAGCTTGGGTTACCTCCAAAGCTGTGAAGAATTCGTCACCCTTTACTCTTAGGTTGTGCTTCAGACGAGTGGAACGGAGGAGAAGGAAAGGAAAGGTGTGGGAAAAATCAGAGAGTTGCTCCACAAAACAAAAATGGAAGGAAGAGTACCACAGCGAGAGTAATCCTGTTACTCTAGACCGACGAAATTCATCCCTCTGAAATTGGAGTGTAGCGGAAGAAAGAAGGGGCCCACTGTGAAATTTACTGTGTTGGAACCTTATTGTTACACATAAACAGTTCAATTCAATGTGCCACTATTGATCTACCTATGCCAAAATGACCATCATGCAAAATTCATCAATTCTTAGGGAGCAGACGCAATACCTGACTCCATTAGCGTGTTTATGCAAAGCTTCTCTCAAAAGCGGTTGATGAACTTATAAGACAGCGGCCAAAAAAACTTTGAGCCGATGTAGAGGTTGAAATGTTGGCGGCCTTCTTAGTGGTAGGATAAAGCCTTCCAAAGCTACAAGACTGCCTTGTGAGATCGTGTTCATAATTCCTTAATGACCTCACCTCTCTATTCTTTAATGGGGAGAAGTAGAGAAGGCTACATAATTGACTAGATGATGGCTAGAAAATTCTGCAACTTTTCGTATATTCTTGTGCTTTGGGGACCAACCTATTTATAGAGATGTAGAGTCGACATATTGTCAAACCCTAACCCTAAACCAATTTTCTGGCCATATGCCAACTTAAAAAGGGTATTTTGTGCTATTGCATCAAAAACCGTGTAGTCACATCAAAATCCGTGCGGCTGCTGGAAAATCGGTTTTCTTAATTGCAAATTTCAGAATCAGTCCATCAATGATTTGATCTTTACCTAAATTGTTCTACACATTTGTGGACCACATCCTAATGAATATATTGATTGTCTATTTCTTTATTTGATCACTTTAATTGACAACCATATATGGCAGTAAACAATGCATAATTAGATTACATATATGCTCAATATTGGCATTAAATCCAACGAGGTTGGCAATAAATCCAACATACTGGTGATTATCCTTTTCACACCTCTTTATATTTCCTCTTTGAAATTCCCTCCTCCCACAATTTACTGAGTTTACGACTTTGTAAGATTTGAAGCACCGAGAAGAAGACAAAGGTAAGATTGCTCTGTCCCTTTTTTTTTTATCTATTATTCAATTTCAAGCATTCTAATATGCTAGTTTGAGGATTTGATTCAAATGCTTTTGGTTTGTAGTTATACTGTCTCTTGGTTTTGACCTATTTGTGGAGATTGAGCAAGTGAAAAGACTATGTCTAGGGTTCGGATCTAGTCACTCTCCTCCCTCTCTCATAGTTTTTTTTTCTTTTTGTTGTTGATGTTTGTTGTAGTTTATTGTTGATATTGTTTGTTGTTATTGTTGTGGTCTACTTCTCCCTTTCTTTTCTTCTCTTTTCATTTCTTCTCCTCATCCTTCTCTTTTCCTCTATTGTTTTTTTCTTCTTTCTTCTCTCCTAATTTTTTTTAATATGACAAGAGATGGATTGTGGCTCCTCTTGATACCCCGATCTCCCTTTGATTTTCCTCCAGTACGCTTGTACTGAAAGTAAGAATGTTCGATGGCTCAATAAGTCTCTATATGAGCATGACGAACTGATGACTTAATATATACCAAGACGTACCAATTCTTTGTTTCTGCTCTTTCCTTACTTACTCATGTCACATGGAATCTAGTTGTGATAGTTATGTACTGGTAAGGGTTGATGGATATACTGGCACAGGCTACTGGGTGTACTGCTGCGCATTGGTACACAGTCTTAGCAAATATGAGATTTCATACTTTTTGTGCATGTATACTAGTGGTACAACAGCTATCTTGTAATAATTATAGCTTGGTTTAGTGAATCTTTAAACCGGTGTTACACTGATAAACAAGAATGCATAAGAAATTGAAACTTTTAGCAATTAAAGTATTTTCAACAGATTATGTGAAGACAAACTTATAATCAATTATTTAGTCTCAATTTGTATGGGTAAGTTTAACGAGTTCGACAAAAAAAAATACAAATTGAACAATAAATTTATATACAGTTTGATGATTCATCAAAGATAGTTAAATTCGAACCATAAAATTAGAAATTATTTTATGTATAATAAAACATATTTCAAATATTATCATTTTATAGAAGAGGGTTCAAATGCCTCCATTTTTTGTGCCTCCACTATGCCTCCATTTTTCAAAACTTTAATAATTCAAAATTTAAATCTTAAAAGTCAAAATAAAATCATTAGATGTGATCTATATCATTTTATCTATGTACGTGTAAAAAATTATGATATTTCAATATTATTTTGATTGTCATCAAGAGCTTGCAAAAAACGTACTAATTGGATAATTTCATCTAACAGTTGTTTTAACTTTTAACTTTTAAATTTTGAGTTATTAAAGTTTTAAAAAATGGAGGTATGGTAAAAGCACAAAAAATGGAGGCATTTGAACCCTCCTCCATTTTATATGGGCAAACATGGATTGGTCTCCTATGTCATATTTCAAATTTAAGCTTCGTTCACAAGTGGAGAACATGGAATTAGTATCAATCATTTATGGATATTAGTATCGGATTTTGGGCGACACTAATCAGTCTAATACTAATACTCTGCAAATGACCGATACTAAAAGTTAACATTAGTGTCAGCTATTTATTAATTGGCGGACACTAATACTTATTAGTATCGGCTATTTATTAAATGGATGACACTAATACTTATTAGTGTCGGCTATTTATTAAATGGACGACACTAATACTTATTAGTGTCGACTAATTATTTAATGTCCAAAACTAATACTTATTAGTGTCGGTTATTTATCAAATAGCCGATACTAATACTTATCGCGGCGAGACACTTGCGTGGGGTCATATCGGCGAGACACCTACATGGGGTCTTATCTACAAGACATCGTGACAAAGAACAGTGTGTTTTGTCGTGCGAGATGGAGAGGAGAGATCGAGCGGAAGAGAGCGATGAGAGAGGTGCGTTTTGAAAAACCCTAGAGATACGCGGGAGATCGGATATAAACAATGGGTAGTTTCTTATTAGTGTCGGCTATTTACAAAATGCCGACACTAAAGTATTTGTGTCGGTCTTTTGTAAATAGCCGACACTAATAGGTAACAATTAGTGTCGGTCTTTTGTAAATAGCCAATACTAATACATACTATTAGTGTCGGCTATTTATTTTGACTGATACAAATAGTATTAGTATAATATTTTTAAGACGTCCGATACTAATAAGATGACACTAATTGTATATTCTCCACTAGTGGTTAATATTTCATATGACTCAAAGTTCAAATTACAAATTATAATTCAAGAAAAACAAAGAAAACTCAATCTTCCTAAAAGCCTTGTACCCAACGAACTTTAATTTGCTCAGGGCAAAATATTTATGGATTAGTTGGCTGACAAATTTAAAGAAAAAACTAAAATTTTAATTTAGCAAAAAGTACCTTAACATTGATCAATCGAGTAAAATGGCCGCTTTTAAATAAAGTATTGGAAGAAAATCTTGACGATAAAATTAGCTGACTATTCTAGAAACAAGAAATATTATATGTAGTCCTCTATTGCTCATCTTCTAAACAATCTCTAATTATTTGTGGCTGATTTTGTAAGAAAATTAAATAAACAAGTATGTTTTGGTTTAATAGTCGAGTATTTATTTGTGGTCTAAAGGGTGGAATAAGGAGTTTATGCCTCGTTATTCCATCAAGCGTGCCTTAATTGAGCCGGACTAAGATGGCATAAGTCGATCTTTAGACCGGCTTAAATTAAACCACCTCACATGGTGGTTTAATTTTTATTCCACCTCGTGGCCTAACTTGAATGATTATAATAATATTTTATTTGTATATAATTATTATATTATTGTTAATAACTATTATTAGTATGTAATTATATAATTAATATCTTATATTGTTAATATATTAAATAATTATTATAATAATATTATATAATTAATATCCTTTTATTAATAATTATTATTAATAAAATTATATAACTATTATGTTATATTGTTAATATATTAAATAATTATTATATAATATTGTAATATATTATAGTTATTATTAATATATTAATATTATATAATTAGTATCTTATTATTAATATATAATTATATAATTAGTATCTTATTATTAATATATAATTATATAATTAATATCCTATATTGTTAATATATTAAATAATTATAATAATATTATAATATATTAATATTATATAATTAATATTTTCTTATTCATAATTACTATTAATATGTAATTATATAATTAAAATGTTATATTGTTAATATATTAAATAATTATTATAATATTATATAATTAATGTCCTTTTATTAATAATTATTATTAATAAAATTATATAACTATTATGTTATATTGTTAATATATTAAATTATTATTATATAATATTGTAATATATTATAGTTATTATTAATATATTAATATTGTGTAATTAGTATCTTATTAACGATATATAACTATATAATTAATATGTTATATTGTTAATATATTAAATAATTATTATAATAATATTACAATATATTATAGTTGTTATTAATATATTAATATTATATAATTATTATTAATTTATAATTATATAATTAATAATTAATATTGTTAATATAGTAAATCATTATTATAATAATATTTTAATATATTATAATTGTTATTGATATATTAATATTATATAATTAGTATCTTATTATTAATAATAATTATTAATATATAATTATATAATTAATATTTTATATTGTTAATATATTAAATAATTATTTTAATAAGATTATACAATTAGTATCTTTTTATTAATAATTATTATTAATTTATAATTATATAATAAGTATTTTATTATTAATATATAATTAATATTTTATATTATTAATATATTAGATAAAATTAATAATAATATATAATATATTACAGTTATTATTAATATATTAATATTATATAGTTAGTATCTTATTATAAATAATTAACCAATTTAGGCTTTCAAAACTTTAGTCCTCCACCAACTCTAACCAAATAAGGAATAGTTTAAGCTATGATTTAACTTTAGGCATCAACCAAATATGAATAATTTAGACCGGCCTAAGTTGGAATAACCAATTTAGGCCTCCTTAGCTTTAGGCCACAACCAAACATGGGAATAATGCCTTAAGTGTGCAGCTTAAGCAGTTCGAAAATAAACATGTAAGATTAAATTAGCTGTTAGCAGTTGTCAAGATGCATTTTGACAAATTAGTCATAATCCCGTCACCTATTAACATTTTTTTTTCTTAATTGAAATTGATAATTGTATAATAATATTATAAATAAATACGCATCGATACTATAGCATAGCCATATATGTACTGATATAATAGAGACGTGTTTATTATAAATTGCTTTAAAATTTTATGAAAATATTTCAGAAGTGAATTCACGAGGATTGAAAGTGATTACGAGACATGATTAATCAAATGAAAATTGAGTGCACTCACGGATTGTGTTTTTATTTAGAAATTGAAGATATTTGCAGTTAGTTTCGCAATTTATTTGAGATCCGACATACATACATATTTTTTTTGTTCTCTTCTCAAATCGCGCGTAAAACATAGAAAAAAAAGGATCTCCAATCTCTCACTTCTCGTTTATTATTTATTATTATTTCTGGTCCCGGGTGTTTTGTTGTGTACGTAGGCTACGATCAGAAAAAGGCACGCTTCATGAAATTATTTAATTCAATCTGTCACGGACGACACATGTTTGACAGAATTTCCTTTTGGAACCTCTTGATTTGCTTCATTTTTTTTTTTTTTTTTAAATGTTCCTCAACTGATTGCTGCGGTTGCTGAGCATAATTATTTCATTGGGCGATTGTGTGGGTGTTATGTCATGACAGTCAAAATTGATATGATAGAAAAATTAAAATGATAACTATAACTAAACAGGTGCAGGATTGCACACAAATACACAATCATCATCTCTGCTTTTGAACTTTGCAGCTGGCGGGAAAAAGTTTCAGAAATCTTTCTAATTGCCGACATTTTTATTAATGGGAAAATTTCTAGTGTGTCCGTACAAACTTTCAAAATAACCAATTTTCTCATGAAAACATCATAATATTCAATATACACATTCAAACTTTACATTTTTACTTCTATCCCCTTTTAATTATTTAATCATTTATTTAATTATTTTAAAAATAAAATTGACACATATACCCTCCTCTCCTCTGTTCTCTCTCTCCTTCATCATATAGCCAAAGAAAATTATCAAATTTCGCTGGACATTAACCTTATTCAATTTTTTAGGCGCTTTCTTTTGTTTCATTTTTGTTGAATAAACTTTGGCGATAGTTTCTCATAGGTTTCTGGCTTCCTTTGTATATTTCAGGTCAATTTCATACTTTATTTGAATATAAAAAAAACAGAAGAGAGAGACGAGAATAACCACGCTAATGGTTTTTTCTTTGCTGCAATTGCTAATTGTTGTTGGGCGGTGTTTTTTAGAATAATGTTACTGGTATCATACCTGATCAGAATGGAAAATCTATCATTAAAATAGTAGTAATGAAGTTAATGGAATTGCTCTAAACCTTTTATCTTGATATCAGTTTCTTAATTTCTAATCAGTACATAATGATTTAGTACTCATACCTAGCAATTTCAATATTTTCATTTTTTACCAGCGAGTTCATTCAATCTTAGAATTTCTTATAATATCCAAATTAGAAATTCGAATTATATCCATATTTGAGAACTGTCACAATAGGAAAAGGTCAGATATTAACAAATGTTGCCAAGCATAGAACTTGCTATGACAATCCACCTCACTGTCCCGGGGGGAGGTGTACGCCCGGCGCTACTCGGCAGTCAACCTGAACACGAGTCACTTGGTTGAATCGGGGAGTGGTCAACCTGAACACGAGTGAATCTCATCGATCAACCTATTGAGGCATGTGTATGAGATTGTTAAGAACAATCAGGTTGATTCCAACTCTAAGCACCTGTCAGTTGAGGCAATTTGTAAGTAGATTATATATAGGAACTGTCAACTTGATGTGTGATTTTTTTTGGTTGATCTATAGGTAGATGAGAAGTCATATTGTTGTTTAAGCAAATCTAAGGAATGTTATTAGAATTTACTAGTTTCAAACATTGAGCAATAAGGAAAATTTTGCTTGAAAATGGATGTTTCGCAGAATAAAATTAATCTGTGAGAAAAACGGAATTGAATGCATATAATGTTTGGGATATAGTGATAGAGAGAGACAACAGATGAGGGTATATGTGTCAATTTTATGTCTAATATAATTAAATAAAAGATTAAATAATTAAAAGGGGATAGAAGAAAGAATGTGAAGTTTGAATGGGTATATTGGATATTATGGTGTTTTCATGGGAAAATTGGCTATTTTGAAAGTTTGTATGGGTACACTAGAAATTTTTCCTTTATTAATATCCAATTTTTAATGCTTGAGACTCTACTAAACCTCAAATTGAAGCTACAAATGGCTTCCAAACACCAATATGATGTAAAATACATATCTAATTAAAGAAAATCATGAAAGAGTTGAAGAAATAAGAACAAACCTAAATCCAGTTCATCAGAACATGTACAAATTCTGATGTGATATGAAGCGTATGAGGAGGGCGCTCAATAAAAATTCAAATTAAAAGCACGGATCTTGATGCGAAGACCCAATCCAAAAGTCCATATTCAATCTTAGAACTAACGGCCTTCTGAGTTGTGGGCCGCATCTGTCAGGATAAATATGAAATCCTTTCAGTCCCTTTTGGCCATAACTTATTTGTTTCAAGTCTAAATTGACTCAAACCAGTTTCAAATGAATCCAAATTCAATTATCTACAACTTTAAGTAGTAATTGAACATATTCAAGCTTCAGCCAAAACCCAAAATGACCAAAATACCCCTCTCTTGACATCTTTTTATAAATAAAATATAAAAATGATGCTTAAACATATTTTTCTAAGTTCAAACCATTTAATTGACATGTTTTTATTTTATTTTATACATTTTGTATGTTTTAAAAACATAAATGCAAATGCACATATGTCCAAGATAAATGTCCAAATTTTGTCCAAATCAACTAAGAACCAACCAAATGAACCTTACATGAGTCCTCTTTTAGCCCCATTACCAGTTTACACCAAAATATGCATAAATCCTGGAATGAACGAGGTATTCAGTATTGACCCAAAAGATCATTTGATGTAATTAACAGCGGGGGCTTACGCCCATCGGGAGTTAAACGCCTCCACAATCAAATAATAAAATCCCGATAGGGTGATTATGAATTGTAGACCTGTCATAAGGGTGAACCAGAAGGAATGCCGAGAGATGTTCCGGAACAAATGTTCCCCATTGCACTAAGGGATCAGCACATATTAATATCTGATTTTCCGCTCTCTAGTGCAACTCTCAACGCCCTACAGTTGCAACTACCCTCTTCTTTTGCCATATAGAGACACTACTTTGGTGCTGCAAAGACCTTCAATTGGAGTGTTGTATTAGTGTTGCAACCACCCCCTTCTCTTGTCATCTGGAGATACTACTAGTGTGTTGCAAAGAGCTTCAATTGGAGTGTTGTATTATGGTTAAAATTAACCTCTTCTCTTACCATATTGAGGCACTACTATTGTGCTGCAATGACCTTCAATTAGAGTGTCGAATTGAAGTTACAACTACCCTCTTCACTTGCCATTGGAAGACACTACTAGTTTGCTGTTAAGACCTTCAATTGAAGTGTTGTACTAGGGTTGCAATTACCGTCTTCTCTTACCATATGGAGACATTAAGTGTGTTGCAATGACCTTCAATTGTGTCATATTATGGTTACAACTCTTCTCTTTCCATGTGGATACACTACTAGTGTGCAATAAAGACCTTCAATTGGAGTGTTGTATTAGGTTTGCAACTATCATATTATCTTGTCATATGGAGACGCTACTAGAGTGCTACAAAGACTTTCAATTGGAGTGTTGTATTAGGATTGCGACCACCCATTTATCTTGCCATCTAGAGACAATACCAAAGACCTTCAATTGGAGTGTCGTATTAGAGTTGCAATTACCCCCTTCTCTTACGATTTTGAGAAACTACTAGTGTTCTGCAAAGATCATTAGTTGGAGTATTGTATTAGGGTTGCGACCACTCATATCTATTGTCATCTTGAGACATTACTAGAGTGCTGCAAAGACCTTCAATTACAGAGTTGTATTAGGATTGCAATTATCCTCTTCTGTTGTCATATGGAGACACTCTTAGTGTGATGTAAAGACCTTCAATTAGGGTATGGCATTAGGGTTGCAACTACCCTTTTCTTTTGTCGTATGGAGACACTACTAGAGTGCTACAAAGACCTTCAATTGGAGTGTTGTCTTATGGTTGCACTTACTCTCTTCTCTTGCCACATGGAGACACTACTAGTGTGCTGCAAAGACCATCAATTCGAGTGTTGTAGTAGGCTTTCGACTACCCATTTCCCTGGCTATCTCGAGACACTACTACTGTGTGGCTAACACCTTCAATTGCAGTATTGTATGAATGTTGGAACTACCCTCTTCTCTTACCATATGAAGACACTACTAATGTGTTGTAAAGGCCTTCATTTGGAGTGTTGTATTTGGATTTCGACCACTCATTTCTCTTGCCATCTGGAGACTCAACTAAAGTGCTGCAAAGACCATCAATTGGAGTGTTGTATTAGGGTTGCAACTACTCTTTCCTCTTGTAATCTGGAGACACTCCTAGAGTGCAGCAAAGACCTTCAATTGGAGTGTTGTATTTTGGTTGCAACTACCCTCTTCTCTTGCCATACGAAGACACTACTAGGGTCCTACAATGACCTTCAATTGGGGTATTGTATGAGGGTTGTAACTACTCTCTTCTCTTGCCATATAGAGACACAATTAATGTGTTGTAAAGGGTTGCAACTACTCTCTTCTCTTGTCATCTGGAGACATTGCTAGAGTGTAGCAAAGCCCTTTAATTGGAGTGTTATATATTGGTAACAACTACCCTCTTCGCTTGCCATATAGAGACACTACTAGGGTGCTACAAAGACCTTCAATTGGAGTGTTGTATTAGGGTTGCAACTACCATCTTCTATTGTCATCTGGAGACACTGTTAAAGTGCAGTAAAGACCTTCAATTGGAGTATTGTATTTTGGTTGCAACTACCATCTTCTCTTGCCATATAGCGACACTATTTGGGAGCTGTAAACACCTTCAATTGGAGTGTTGTATTAGTGTTGCAACCACCCTCTTCTCTTGCAATATGGAGACACTAGTTGTGTGCTGCAAAGGCCTTCAGTTGGAGTGTTGTATTAGGGTTGCAACTACTATCTTATCTTGCTATCTGTAGACGCTGCTAGATTGCAACAAAGACCTTCAATTGGAGTGTTGTATTTTGGTTGCAACTATCATCTTCTCTTGCCATATGGCGACACTACTTTGGTGCTGCAAACACCTTCAATTGGAGTGTTGTATTAGGGTTGCAACTACCTTCTCCTATTGTCATCTAGGAACACTGCTAGAGTGCAGCAAAGACCTTCAATTAGAGTGTTGTATTTTGGTTGCAACTACCCTATTCTCATGCCATATAAAGACATTACTTGGGTGCCTTCAATTGGTGTGTTGTATTAGGGTTGCAATTATTCTCTTCTCTTGCCATATGGAAACACTTCTAGAGTGCCTCAAAGACCTTCAATTTAAGTGTTATATTAGAGTTAAAACTACCCTCTACTTTTGCCATATGGAGACATTAGTAATGTGCTGCAAAGACCTTCATTTGAAGTGTTGTATTAAAGTTGCAACCACCATCTTCACTTGCCATCTGGAGACACTACTAATATGCTGCAAAAACCTTCAATTGGAGTGTTGTATTAAGGTTGAAATTACCCTCTTCTCTTTCCATATTGAGGTACCACTACTCTGCTGCAATGACCTTCAATTGGAGTATCGAATTGGGGTTACAAGTACCCCATTCACTTGCCATGTTGAGACACTACTAGTTTGTTGCTAAGACCTTCAATTAGAGTGTTGTATTAGGTTTACAACTACCCTCTTATCTTGTCATATGGAGACACTTCTAGAGTGCTACAAAGGCCTTCAATTGGAGTGTTGTATTAGGGTTGCAATTACCCTCTTCTTTTGCCATATTGATAAACTACTAGTGTGTTGCAAAGACCTTTAGTTGGAGTGTTGTATTATGGTTGTAATTACTCTCTTCTCTTGCCACATGGAGACACTACTAGTGTGCAGCAAAGACCTTCAATTGGAGTGTTATATTAGGTTTTCGACCACCCATTTCTCTTACCATCTGGAGACTCAACTAGAGTTATGCAAAAACCTTCAATTTGAGTCTTTGATTAAGGTTGCAACTATACCATATGGAGGGACTACAAGAGTGCTACAAAGACCTTCGAATGGAGTGTTGTATTAGAATTGCAATTATCATCTTCTCATGCCATATGGAGACAGTGTGTTGTAAAGAACTTCATTTGGAGTATTATACTAGGGTTGCAACCCCCTGCTTTACTTGCCATACGGAAACACTACTACTGTTCTACAAAAACCTTCAATTGGAGTGTTATATTAGAGTTGAAATTACCCTCTTCTCTTTCCATATTGAGGCACTACTAGTGTGCTGCAATGACCTTCAATTGGAAAGTCCAATTGGGGTTACAACTACCCTCTTCACTTGCCATTGGAAGACACTACTAGTTTGCTGCTAAGACCTTCAATTGGAGTGTTGTATTAGGGTTGTAGTTACTGTCTTCTCTTGCCACAAGGAGACACTACTAGTGAGTTGCAACGACATTCAATTGGAGTGTCGTACTAGCGTTACAATTGGGGTGT
The DNA here is from genome assembly GCF_964058835.1 of Carex rostrata. Taxonomy (NCBI): domain Eukaryota; kingdom Viridiplantae; phylum Streptophyta; class Magnoliopsida; order Poales; family Cyperaceae; genus Carex; species Carex rostrata. The sequence continues at coordinate 9,808,607 of NC_135934.1, forward strand.
TGTATTAGGTTTTCAACTATCCTCTTATATTGTCATATGGAGACAATACTAGAGTGCTACAAAGACCTTCAATCAGAGTGTTGTATTAGGTTTGCAACTATCCTCTTATCTTGTCATATGGAGACACTACTGGAGTGCTACAAAGACCTTGAATTAAAGTGTTGTATTAGCTTTCGACCACCCATTTCTCTCCATCTGGAGACAGTATTAGAGTGCTGCAAAGACCTTCAATTAGAGTGTTGTATTAGAGTTGCAACTACCATCTTCTCTTGCCATATGGAGACACTACTATTGTGCTGCAAAGACCTTCAATTGAAGTGTTGTATTAGGATTTCAATCACCCATTTCTCTGGCCATCTGGAGACACTACTACTATGAGGCTAACACCTTTAATTGGAGTGTTGTATGAGGGTTGCAACTACCCTCTTCTCTTGCCATATGGGGACACTACTAATGTGTTGTAAAGCCTTCAATTGGAGTGTTGTATTTGGATTTCGACCACGCATTTCTCTTATCATCAGGAGACTCAACTAAAGTGCTGCAAAGACCTTCAATTTGAGTGTTGTATTAGGGTTGCAACTATCCTCTTCTCTTATCATCTTGAGATACTGCTAGAGTGCAGCAAAGACCTTTAATTGGAGTGTCGTATTTTGGTTCCAACTACTCTCTTTTCTTGCCATATAGAGACACTACTAGGGTGCTACAAAGACCTTTAATTGGAGTGTTATATTAGGGTTGCAATTATTCTCTTCTCTTGCCATATTGAGACACTAATAGTGTGCAACAAGGTTCTAAATAGCGATTATAGCGGCATAGCGGGGAGACCAAAAAAAAAAGCTATTGCGAATAGCGTAGCTATAGCGGAAGCTATCACACATAGCGATTTTCCCTTTTCAAACTTTATATTCTATATTTCTACTAATTATCAACATAATCAATATTAGAGAATTTATGTAACAACTAAATGACAACTAATCTAAGTCTATACTTTTTATCAATTACGCAAATAAGAATGAAAAAAAATCTAAAAAGTAACATTATTTAATAGTTTATACTTCATGGTATTACATATTATAATAGACAAAGAGCAATTAATTTTATAAGGTAAATGAAGTCAATATACATATTTAAACATTTTATAATTATAATAATAATCAAAATCAGCTTTCAATTGAAACGAACGATAATAATTTTACAAACGAATACTATAAAAAGAGTAATCAAAATGAATAATTAGTATTTGAATATTTCTCGATATAGAATGATAGAATAAATCACAAATAAAAATAGAAGCATATAGTTTGGTTTAGTATACTTATCGTAGAAGACCATGTAGCATTAGAAATAAGAATAGAAGTACAGAAGTCCATATAAATTGCAAAAAAAAACCATGTAGCATAGCGGTAGCTATAGCGGGTCTCATATAGCGGTAATAGCGGTCAGCTATTATAGCTATAGCGGTCGTAGCTGAGTTAGCGCAATTTTATCTCATAGCTTAGCGTTTATGGTCCGGAAAAGCTATAGCGTAGCTATAGCGGCGCTATAGCTAGCTATTTAGAAGCCTGGTGTGCAACAAAGACCACTACTACAGAATAAGTGATTGTACACGGACATAAACAGGAGAGCTACACGGATTTTCTGCCGTGTGGAATGCGAGGGTGTAGAAATCCCTAAATATTTACACGCGGATATTTACCCATGTGCGATTATCGAGAGTTACACGGATTATTACATAAACAACCGTGTACAAACACTTGCTAGTGTCGCTTTCAAAATAACCGAGCTACACGGATTATTATATAAACAACCATGTACGATTACTCTTTCTACACGGACATTTAGCTAAATATCCATGTACGATTACTCTTTCTACACAGATATTTAGCTAAATGTCCGTGTAGCTCTCTTATTTTTTTTATGTTTAAATACCTTTCTACACGGACTTTAGTTAAATGTCCGTGTAGAATTGTTTTTTTTCCAATTTTTTTTTAATGTTTAAATACCTTTCTACACGGACTTTAGTTAAATGTCCGTGTAGAATTTTCCTTTATTTTTCCCATTTTTTTTGGTGGCTAGCCTCCAATTTTGCTAGCCATTTAAAATTAAAATTCCAAAACAGATAAACATTAAACAGAGGCCTTTTAAATTCAGAATTCCAAAACTATACAATAGTATAAATAATTTATGTATACTAAATTATACAAAATTATACAAATTCATATTGAGCATTACAAAATTTAAATTGAAACCACCTTGCCCACATACATCTGACATCGTCGATCTGCTCCTTGGTGTAACACTTTTGCTTTGGTCCATACTACAATTATAATTTGGTATTAGTTAGTAACAAGAAAAGGTAGAAGATTACAATTCATGCAACATATATATATACAAAGCCTTTTGTACATGCAATTTCATGTGATAAAACATAACATATACTCCTCAGGATCCAATACAATGTTTGTATAAAAGTTATATCCTTACCACTTAGTAATCACATGATCAAGCTTTGGCCCAAAATTCGGTAAGTTGGGCTCAAATTGCCAAAATGCTTGGTTATGATCTAGTTTGGACCGAAATTTCATACAAACTAAGGCGTATTAGATCCAACATATCAAAAAAGAGTATGCATGTTATCCATGACATGATGTCTCTTGGTTAAAGATCTCCAACATATTTCATCTCCAAATGACATCCATCAACATATATGTGCATACAATTATAAGAAAAATTTTCGTTCAAAATTATAAGAAAATATTTATACATAAAATTAATTGAATCTGTCTTTTATACGAACCACACCACTAAAAATCAATTTTGTAAAAAAAAAATTATTGCATATTATATGAATTTATGATTGCTCTGATATCAAATGATAGTCTTAATAATTCATGACGTGTTTTGCAATTAAAAAAAATACAAGCAATCTAGAGTCCGTAAATCCAAAATAAAATAACAAAGTAATTTAAATCTTACAGTTCTGAAGTGCAAACATCTTTAGGCAGAAGCGTTAGTACTGATCTTCAACGGTTTTCCTCAGATCTGATGATGGAGACCTTAGGCGTTTTCTTTACTTCTCACTTTCAAAGATCTCATATCCGGCCTCCTTATGCGCATAAATCAGACCAACATTCAATACAGAGAGAGAGAGTATTAATTGATTAAAACAGCGCTGAAAGGAGAAGACCTTTTATATAACCAAATCCCTAAAATAACATTTCTACACAACTCTTTATTAAACGTCCGTGTAGCTTTATCAAGGCTTTCTACACTGTTATTTAAACATAAAACCGTGTACAATTTCTACATTTCTACACTACTCTTTATATAAAGGTCCGTGTAGCTCTATCAAGCTTTCTACACTGTTATTTAAAAAAATATCCGTGTACAATTCCTACCTTTCTACATGGTTCTTTAATAAATATCTGTGTAGCTCTTTTAAGGCTTTCTACACTGTTATTCAAACAATAATCAGTGTACAATTCCTAATAAACATCCGTGTAGCTCTCTCAAGGCTTTCTACACTGATCCTTTAATAAATATCTGTGTAGAGATCCCATAGATATTTCGGGCTTCCAAATAATTACAATTTCTACGGTTTTTATATAAAATTGCCAAATCCGTGTATAATGTGCAGTGTACAATGACCATTTTTGTAGTAGTAGACCTTCAATTGGAGTGTTGTATTGGGGTTGCAACTACCCTATTCTCTTGTCTTCTGGAGATACTGCTAGAGTGCAGTAAAGACCTTTAATTGGAGTGTTGTCTTTTGGTTGCAACTACCATCTTCCCTTGCCATATAGAGAAACTACTAGGGTGGTACAAAGACCTTCAATTGGAGTGTTGTAATAAGGTTGCAATTATTCTCTTCTCTTGCCATATAGAGACACTAGTAGTGTGCTGCAAAGACCTTCAATTGGAGTGTTGTATTAGGGTTTCAACTACCCTCTTCTCTTGTCATCTAGGGACATTGCTAGAATGCAACAAAAATCTTCAATTGGAGTGTTGTATTTTGGTTGCAACTACCATCTTCTCTTGCCATATAGAGACATTCCTTTGGTGCTACAAAGACCTTCAATTGGTGTGTTGTATTAGGGTTGCTATTATTCTCTTCTCATGCCATATGGAGACACTACTAGTGTACTGCAAATATATTCAATTGGAGTGTTGTCTTAGGATTGAAATTACCCTCTTCTCTTTCCATATTGAGGCACTACTAGTGTGCTGCAATGACCTTTAATTGGATCGTCGAATTGGGGTTACAACTACCCTCTTTACTTGCCATTGGAAGACACTCCTAGTTTGCTGCTAAGACCTTCAATTGAAGTGTTGTATTAGGGTTGCAATTACCGTCTTCTCTTGCCATAAAGACACTACTAGTGTGTTACAACGACCTTCAATTGGAGTGTTGTACCAAGGTTACAACTACCCTCTTCTCTTGTCATGTGGAGACATAACTAGTGTACGATAAAGACCTTCAATTGGAGTGTTGTATTAGATTTTCAACTACCCTCTTATCTTGTCATATGGAGACACTACTGGAGTGCTACAAAGACCTTGAATTGGAGTGTTGTATTAGGCTTTCGACCACTCATTTCTCTAGCCATCTGGAGACAGTATTAGAGTGCTGCAAAGACCTTCAATTGGAGTGTTGTATTAGAGTTTCAACTACCATCTTCTCTTGCCATATGGAGACACTACTAGTGTGCTGGAAAGACCTTCAATTGGAGTATTGTATTAAGGTTTCAACCACCCATTTCTGTGGCTATTTGGAGACACTACTATGCAGCTAACATCTTCAATTGGAGTGTTGTATGAGGATTTGTAATATTCCGTTATATCGATTATTATTTTTATACCGATAAATTTAGGAACAAATAATAATTATATACACGTCTTGAATTAGGATCACACGTGTGATTGTCCATATAGAAAATATTGTAGGAACTCTCACAAAAATTCAAATAATATCCCATTTAATTTTTAAAATAAATATATTCTTTAGCAGGTCTCAGCAATTATGAAATAAATACAAATCAAATCCTTATTTAAAACCTCGATTTGAGTTACTTCTTTTCGATAACCTCTCGAATTTAGCTTCAGTTGTAATTTTCAGATGGACAACTGTTAGTATTTCAATCACAGATCACTCATATCAATTCGGATTGGAATGAAATTTAATACCTGAAAATATAACTTCATGATCTACAACTTTCGTGTAGAAGACTATCCTAAATTCCAAAAGTAGGATTCTCCATAAAATTGTAAAGTCAGTAAATATTTCAGTTCGGAGACTGCAGACCTTTATCGATCATTTTTATCTTTTCTCCTCACTGGAAATTAGGATTAAGGTGAAACTAATTGCGTTAGAACCGTAACAGAAAAAATTACAACTCTTATATTTTAACTTTCCTCAAATTTCGAACTTATAATTCCAGTTATTTCAATCTTAGAAGACAAACATTAAAACGAAATTCTGTCATGAGCTCAAATCCGAATTTACAATATGTTGGTCCACTAAACTCAAGCCCAAAAATCACAAATCATCTTCTAAACCTAACCCTACCTTATATAAAGCCTCTCCACAGCCACCCCCCCCCCCCCCCCCCCTTCTTTTCCCTAACCCTAGCCGCCACAGCACCCTTTCCCTCATCATTTCGGATTTAAACCCCTGCTGAATCCAAACCGGCCAGCCAACTTCCAAAGAGAACCACCGCCTGTACGTCCAGATTTTGGAGAAGAAATCAACATGAGAGTTGTAGTGCTCGGCGATACAGAACCGTGAGCACTGGATTCATCCCAATCGGAGTCTCGACTGCTGAGAACCGTCCAAAACAGTGACTGCTGCGCCTACCTTTCCTAAACTGCAAATTTCAAGTAATAAGTTTATTCTTAGATTATAATAGTTCATGAACAAGTACATCTAATTATAATCTGAATTTTTATTTACTTTTAAGAATTTCTGAAATTATATTTAAAAGAAATCTGAAAACTTTATTTTTAATGTATTGAGTTTATTATTCATATTATCCGAGATCATATAATTAATTTGATAGAGATTAATTTCTTTAAGTTTAATAAAAGTCTGACAATTTCTTTATTAAACATTTTATTATTTTGTTGCATAAATTAAATAGATTAGGAGATGATAAGTTGGATCTTGTTGATAGAATCAATTTCGTTCTAAGTTCTATAAATTTATGAATAAGTATTCCTTAATTAAAATATGAAAATTTAGTTCTTTAAAGGTATTATAATCCGAAATTATTCTCTTAATATTTTGGTATTATTCAATTGCAACATATAATTTGTTTCAGTGTTTTCCTTTCATCAAGTAAAATCAAGATCTGATTTCAAAATCGGAATATGATGTATACTTTTATATTTGATAATTTCGAATAGAAATTGACTAAACTCACTAATTGTCATCATTAGTATCTTATTAATTTCATATCTGTTTTGTTTATTGGAATAAAACAAATAAATTATTTTGATCTATATTTAGTCTATGTTAAATTATATTATTATATTATAATTTCAAACTTATTATATATTTAATTGGATATATTTTTATTATTATATCTAGTCAAAACAAAAGCTCTCAATTATGATAAAGATAAAGTTAACAGAGGCTAAAATCATCTATTTTGTTTATATATATGTATTTTATATTGTTTCATTCTCGTAATACTAAACAGAAAGTAAACATCAAAAGCCGAATTTAATTGTCAGAGTTTATATGAATAGTAAATTATGATAAATGAGATATAACATAGGTTAGAGAACGAGAATTGAACTCAAACATCATTAATTAAAATGTATGTTTATTTTGTTTATATTTTAGATTCGACATTTAAAGATTTAAACGACATAAGAGACAATCAAGGATTTACTCAGACACCAGGTGCGGGTTTCCTAGACTTTATAAAACTATTTTACTTTCCTATTGTCATTAAACTGTTTATTATTATTGCATTAGTCGGATTTAAGCATGTTGTTGTCGAACCATTCGTATGACTTGAGTAGACACAAATAACTTGCATGAAATGATAGGATTCATATATTGACCAATGGACTTGCATGGATAGAATGTGTTGAGCATGGCATGAACTATGTGATTGAATAAATGTGTTTCTGAAAAAGAACGAATATGGTAATTGAACAGGGGCCAATATGCTTGCATATTGGGATGTATACATTGGGTCTAGTGTTCGACTGGACCCCTCGATAACGTGACTGTAGGCGAAAGCGGTCCTGTCACGGGTCTAACCCTAGCGTCAGGCGGGAGTTCCGCGGTTGAGTTGGCGGTTTCTTTCGGCGTCGGGCGGGAGTTCCGCGGTCGAAGAAACAAGGAAATTAAGTGGTTTCTTCCGGCGTCGGGCGGGAGTTCCGCGGTCGGAGAAACAAGAAAAATAAGAAAAGAAAATGAAAGAATGATTAAGGAAATATATAGTAGTAGATGCATTACATTAGGATATACATATGCATTTTATTTCTTATCATATTTGTGAATATAAGTAAAGGTTTTAGAAACTCTGGGCTGGAACTAAATCCCGCACTGAGAGAAGGTTTGATCTCTCACCCGTTCCACTTTTATGTGGGTTCCAGGTAACGAAAAGGAAGGATTCGAGCAAGGACAAGAGTGAGACTAAGCGGGAAGACATATTAGTGATAAATTGCCACATATTGTTTAAATTTTGTTTCTATGATTATATATTGATACATTGAGCAGGCATGGCAGTGTCTGTGTTACTAGCCATGTCTGTCATGATCACTTGTGAAAACTCTTTTGCTTATGGAATAAAATGTGGCTTTATTAAATTTTATTGATAATGTATGTGATGTGCACTTACGTAGAAATACGTGGCGGGTTGTCTCGGGGTGTGACAGGATTGCATCTACCCTCTTCTCTTTTCATATGGAGACACTACTAATGTGCTATAAACCCTTAAATTGGAGTGTTGTATTTGGATTTCGACCACGCATTTCTCTTGCCATCCGGAGATTCAACTAAAGTAATGCAAAGACCTTCAATTCGAGTGTTGTGTTAGGGTTGCAACTATCATCTTCTCTTATCATCTTGAGACATTACTAGAGTGCAGCAAAGACCTTTAATTGGAGTGTTGTATTTTGATTGCAACTACTCTCTTTTTTGCCATATAGAGACACTACTAGGGTGCTACAAAGACCTTTAATTTGAGTGTTATATTAGGGTTGCAATTATTCTTTTCTCTTGCCATATTGAGACACTAGTAGTGTGCAACAAACACCTTCAATTGGAGTGTTGTATTGGGGTTGCAACTACCCTCTTCTCTTGTCATCTGGAGATACTGCTAGAGTGCATCAAAGACATTTAATTGGAGTGTTGTATTTTGGTTGCAACAACTCTCTTTTCTTGCCATATAGAGACACTACTAGGGTGCTACAAAGACCTTTAATTGGAGTGTTATTTTAGGGTTGCAATTATTCTCTTCTCTTGCCATATTGGGACACTAGTAGTGTGCAACAAAGACTTTCAATTGGAGTGTTGTATTGGGGTTGCAACTACCCTCTTCTCTTGTCATCTGGAGATACTGCTAGAGTGCAGTAAAGACCTTTAATTGGAGTGTTGTATTTTGGTTGCAACTACCCTTCCCTTGCCATATAGAGAAACTACTAAGGTGGTACAAAGACCTTCAATTGGAGTGTTGTATTAGGGTTGCAATTATTCTCTTCTCTTGCCATATGGAGATATTAGTAGTGTGCTGCAAAGACCTTCAATTGGAGTGTTGTATTAGGGTTGCAACTACTCTCTTCTTTTGTCATCTAGGGACACTGCTAGAGTGCAACAAAGACCTTCAATTGGAGTGTTGTATTTTGGTTGCAACTACCCTCTTCTCTTGCCATATAGAGACATTCCTTTGGTGCTACAAAGACCTTCGATTGGTGTGTTGTATTAGGGTTGCTATTATTCTCTTCTCATGCCATATGGAGACACTACAAGTGTGCTGCAAATATATTCAATTGGAGTGTTGTCTTAGGGTTGAAATTACCCTCTTCTCTTTCCATATTGAGGCACTACTAGTGTGCTGCAATGACCTTTAATTGGATCATCGAATTGGGGTTACAACTACCCTCTTCACTTACCATTGGAAGACACTACTAGTTTGCTACTAAGGCCTTCAATTGGAGTGTTGTATTAGGGTTGCAATTACCATCTTCTCTTGCCATATAAAGACACTACTAGTGTGTTGCAATGACCTTTAATTGGAGTGTCGTACTAAGGTTACAACTACCCTCTTCTCTTGCCATGTGGAGGCACAACTAGTGTACAATAATGACCTCCAATTGGAGTATTGTATTTGGCTTTCAACTACCCACTTATCTTGTCATATGGAGACACTACTAGAGGGCTATAAAGACCTTCAATTGGAGTGTTGTATTAGGGTTGCAATAACCCTCTTCTCATACCATATTAAGAAACTACTAGTGTGCAGCAAAGACCTTTAGTTGGAGTTTGTATTAGGGTTGCGACCGATCATTTCTCTTGCCATATGGAGACACTATTAGAGTGCTACAAAGACCTTCATTTGGAGTATTGTATTAGATTTGCAACTACTCTTTTATCTTGTCATATGGAGAATGCTACAAAGACCTTAAATTGGAGTGTTTTATTAGGTTTGCAACTAATATCTTCTCTTACCATATGGAGACATTTCTAGAATGCCGCAAAGACCTTCAATTTTAGTGTTATATTAGAGTTAAAACTACCCTCTTCTTTTGCCATATGGAGACACTACTAGAGTACGACAAAGTGCTTCAATTGGAGTGGTGTATTATGGTTGCAGTTACTCTCTTCCCTTGCCATATGGAGACACTACTAGTGTACCGCAAAGACCTTCAATTGGAGTGATAAACACTTTCAATTGGAGTGTTTTATTAGGTTTGCAACTACCCTCTTATCTTCTCATATGGAGATACTACTGGAGTGCTAAAGAGACCTTCAATTGGAGTATTTTATTAGTGTTCCAACTACCCTTCTATCTTCTCATATGGAGATACTACTGGAGTGCTAAAGAGACCTTCAATTGGAGTATTTTATTAGTGTTCCAACTACCCTTCTCTTTGCTATATGGAGACAATACCAGAGTGGTACAAAGACCTTCAATTGGAGTGTTGTATTAGAGTTGCAATTACCCTATAATCTTGCCATATAGAGAGACACTACTAGGGTGCTACAAAGACCTTTAATTGGAGAGCTATATTAGGGTTGCAATTATTCTCTTCTCGTGCCATATTGAGACAATACCAGACTAGTACAAAGACCTACAATTGGAGAGTTGTATTAGAGTTGCAATTACCCTATTATCATGCCATATAGGGACATTATTAGAGCGCTCCAAACACCATCAATTGGAGTGCTGTATTAGGGTTGTGCATGTCCTATTATCTTGCCATATAGAGACACTACTCGAGTGCTCCAAACACCATCAATTGGAGTGTTGTATTAGGGTTGTAATTGCCCTATTATCTTGTCATCTGGAGACACTACTAGAGTGCTCCAAACAAATTCAATTGGAGTGTTGTATTAGCGTAGTAAATCACCTATTTTCATGCCATATGGAGACACTACTAGGGTGTTCCAAACACCTTCAATTGGTGTGTTGTATTAGGATTGTAAGAGCCCTATTATCTTGCCATATAGACACACTACAAGAGTGCTCGAAACATATTCAAGTGGTGTATTTTATTAGGGTTGTAAATAACCTATTATCTTGCCATATAGGGACACTAGTAGAGTGCTCCAAACACCTTCAATTGAAGTGTTGTATTTGGATTGCAAATGCCCAATTATCTTGCCATCTGGAGACATTACTAGAGTACTGCACCTAACCTCAATTGGAGTGTTGTATTTGGGTTGTAAATGCCCTATTAGATTGCCATAAGGAGACACTACTAGGGTGCTCCAAATGCCTTTAATTGGTGTGTTGTATTAGGGTTGTAAATGCTCAATTATCTTGCCATATAGACACACTACAAGAGTGCTCCAAACATATTCAAGTGGAGTGTTTTATTAGGGTTGTAAAAGACCATCTTGACATATAGGGACACTACTAGAGTGAACACCTTTTAATTGGAGTTTTGTATTAGGGTTGTAAATGACCTATTATCTTGCCATATAGAGACACTACTAGAGTGCTCCAAACACCTTTAATTGTTGTAAGAGCCCTATTATCTTGCCATGTAGGGATACTACTAGAGTACTCCAAACACCTTCAATTGGACTGTTTTATTAGGGTTGTAAATGCCCTAATATCTTTCCAACTGGAGACTCTACTAAAGTGCTCCAAACAACTTCAATTGGAGTGTTATATTATGGTTGTAAATGCCCTATTGTATTGCCATATTGGGACACACTACTAGAGTGCTCCAAACACCATCAATTGGAGTGTAGTATTAGGGTTGTAAAGGCCCTATTATCTTGCCATCTGGGGTCACTACTAGAGTGCTCTAAACAACTTCAATAGGAGTGTTGTATTAGGGATGTAAATGCCCAATTATCTTGCGATCTTGAGACACTACTAGAGTGCTCCAAACACCTTCAATTGGAGAGTTGTATTCGGGTTTTAAATGCCTTATTATCTTGCCATCAGGAGTCATTACTAGAGTCCTCCGGACACCTTCAATTGGAGTGTTGTATTGGGGTTGTAAATGCCCTATTATCTTGCCACCTGGAGACACTACTAGAGTGCTCCAAACACATTCAATTGGAGAGTTGTATTAGGGTTGTAGCTGGCCAATTATCATTCCAAATGGAGACACTACTAGAGCGCTCTAAACACCATCAATTGGATGGTTGCATTAGGGTTATAAATGTCTTATTATCTTGGCATATAGAGATAACTAGAGTGCTCCAAACACCATCAATTGGAGGGTTGTATTAGAGTTGAAAATGCCCTATTATCTTGCAATCTGAAGACGCTACAAGATTGCTCCAAGCACCTTCAATTCGATTGTAGTGTTAGGGTTGTAAATTGCCCTATTATCTTGCCATATAGAGATACTACTAGAGTGCTCCAAACACCATCAATTGGAGTGTTGTACTAGGGTTTTAAATGCCTTATTATCTTGCTATTTGGAGACATAACTACACATTCAATTGGAGTGTTGTATTAGGGTTGTAAATGTCCTATTATCTTGCCAGAAAGAGACACTACTAGAGTGCTACAAACACCTTTAATTGGAGTGTTGTATTAGGGTTGTGAGAGCCCTATTATCTTGCCATGTAGGGATACTACTAGAGGACTCCAGACACCTTCAATTGGAGTGTTTTATTAGGGTTGTAAATGCCCTAATGTCCAACTAAAGACACTACTAGAGTGCTCTAAACAGCTTCAATTGTTGTGTTCTATTCAGGTTGTAAATGCCACATTGTATTGCCATATAGAAAAACTACTAAAGTGCTCCAAACAATATCAATTGGAGGGTTGTATTAGAGTTCTAAATGCCCTATTATCTTGCAATCTGGAGACACTACTAGGGTGCTCGAAACACCTTCAATTGGTGTGCAATATTAGGGTTGTAAATGCTCTATTATCTTGCCATTTATACACACTGCAAGAGTGCTACAAACACATTCAAGTGGAGTGTTTCATTAGGGTTGTAAATGACCTATTATCTTGCCATATAGGGACACTACTAGAGTGCTCAAGACACCTTCAATTAGAGTGTTGTATTTGAATTGTAAATGCCCAATTATCTTGCCATCTAGAGACATTACTCGAGTACTCCAGACACATTCAATTGGAGTTTTGTATTAGGGTTGTAAATGCCTTATTATCATGACATATAGGGACACTACTAGAGTGCTCCAAACACCTTCAATTTGAGTGCTATATTTGGATTGTAAATGCCCAATTATCTTGCCACCTGGAGACACTACAAGAGTGCTCCAAAAAATTCAATTGGAGTGTTGTATTAGGGTCGTAAATGCCCTATTATATATCCATATGGAGACACTACAAAGGTGCTCCAAACACCTTCAAGTGGTGTGCTATATTAGGGTTGTAAATGCCCTATTATCTTGCTATCTGGAGACACAACTAGAGTGCTCTAAACACCTTAAATAGGAGTGTTGTATTAGGGTTCTAAATGCCCAATTATCTTGCCATATAAGGACACTACTAGAGTGATCCAAACACCATCAATTGGACTGCAATATTAGGTTTGTAAAGGCCTTATTATCATGCCATCTAGAGACACTACTAGAGTGCTCTAAACACCTTCAATAGGAGTGTTTTATTTGGGTTCTAAATGCCCAATTATCTTGCCATCTGGAGACACTACTAGAGTGCTTCAAACACCTTCAATTGGAGAGTTGTATTAGGGTTTTAACTGCCCAATTATCATTCCATATAGAACGCTACTGGAGTCCTCCAAACACATCAATTGGAGAGTTGTATTAGGGTTGTAACTGCCCAATTATCATTCCATATAGAGACGCTACTAGAGCGCTCTAAACACCATCAATTGGAGGGTTGCATTGGGGTTGCAAAAGCCCTATTATCTTACCATCTGGAGACACTACTAGAGTGGTCTATACACCCTCAATTGGAGATTTGTATTAGGGTTGTAAATGTCATATTATCTTGCCATCAGGAGACACTACTACAGTGCTTCAAACACCTTCAATTGGAGTATTGTATTAGGGTTGTAAATGCCCAATTATCTTTCCATATTACGCTACTAGAGTGCTCTAAACACCATCAATTGGAGGGTTTCATTAGGGTTGTAAATGCCCTATTATCTTGGCATATGGAGATAACTAGAGTGCTCCAAACACCATCAATTGGAGGGTTGTATTAGAGCTGGAGACACTGCTAGATTGCCTCAAGCACCTTCAATTGGAGTATTGTATTAGGGCTGTCAATGCCATATTATCTTTCCATATCGGAACGCTACTAGAGTGCTCCAAGCACCATCAATTGGAGTGTAGTTTTAGGGTTGTAAAGGCCCTATTATATCTTGCCCTCTAGAGACACTAGTAGAGTGCTCCAAACACCTTCAATTGGAGAGTTCTATTAGGCTTGTCAATGTCCTATTATCTTCCAATACGGAGACACTACTAGAGTGGTCCAAACACCCTCAATTGGAGAGTTGTATTAGGGTTGTAAATATCCTATTATCTTGCCATCAGGAGACACTACTAGAGTGCTCCAAAGACCTTCAATTGGAGAGTTCTATTAGGGTTGTAAATGCCCAATTATCTTTCCATATAAAGACGCTACTAGAGTGCTCTAAACACCATCAATTGGAGGGTTGCATTAGGGTTGTAAGTGCCCTATTATCTTGGCAAATGGAGATAACTAGAGTGCTCCAAACACCATCAATTGGAGTGTTGTATTAGAGTTGTAAATGCCCTTTTATCTTTCCATCTGGAGACGCTACTAGATTGACTTCAATTGTTGTATTGTATTAGGGTTGTAAATGTCCTATTATCTTTCCATATCGGAACGCTACTAGAGTGCTGCAAGCACCATCAATTGGAGTGTAGTTTTACGGTTGTAAAGGCCCTATTATATCTTGCCATCTAGAGACACTAGTAGAGTGCTCCACACACCTTCAATTGGAGAGTTGTATTGTAAATGCCTGATTATCTTGCCATCTGGAGACATAACTAGAGTGCTTCAAACAAATTCAATTGGAGGGCTGTATTAGTGTTGTAAATGACCTATTTTCTTGCCATTTGGAGACACTACTAAAGTGCTTCGAACAACATCAACTGGTGTGTTGTATTAGGGTTGTAAAAGCCCTATTATCTTGTCATATAGCGACACTACTAGAGTGCTCCAAACACCTTCAATTTGAGTGTTGTATTTGGATTGTAAATGCCCAATTATCTTGTCATCTGGAGAAACTACTAGAGTACTCTAGACACATTCAATTGGAGTTTTGTATTAGGGTTGTAAATGCCCTATTATCTTGCCATCAGGAGATACTACTAGAGTACTCCAAACATCTTCAATTGGAGTTTTGTATTAGGGTTGTAAATGTCATATTATCTCGCCATCTGGATAGACTACTAGAGGGCTCCAAACACCTTCAATTGAACTGTTGTATTAGGGTTGTAAATGTCCTATTATCTTGTCATATAGCGACACTACTAGAGTGCTCCATACACTTCAATTGGAGTGTTGTATTAGCGTTGTAAGGGCCCTATTATCTTGCCATGTAGGGACACTACTAGAGTACTCCAAACACCTTCAATTGGAGTGTTTTTTTAGAGTCGTAAATGCCCTTTTATCTTTCCAACTGGAGACACTACTAGAGTGCTCCAAACATCTTCAATTGGAGTGTTGTATTAGGGTTGTAAATTCCCTATTATCTTGCCATATAGGGACACTACTAGAGTACTCCAGACACCATCAATTGGAGTGTAATTTTAGGAATATAAAGGTCTTATTATCTTGCCATCTAGAGACACTAGTAGACTGCTCCAAAGACCTTCAATTGGAGAGTTCTATTAGGGTTGTAAATGTCCTATTATCTTTCAATATGGAGACACTACTAGTGCTCCAAACACCCTCAATTGGAGAGTTGTATTAGGGTTGTAAATGTCCTATTATCTCGCCATCAGGAGACACTACTACAGTGCTTCAAATACCTTCAATTCGAGTGTTGTATTAGGGTTGTAAATGCCCAACTATATTTCCATATAGAGACACCACTAGAGTGCTCTAAACACTATCAATTGGAGGGTTGCATTAGGGTTGTAAATGCCCTATTATCTTGGCATATAGAGATAACTTGAGTGCTCCAAACACCATCAAATGGAGGGTTGTATTAGACTTGTAAATGCCCATCTTGCCATCTGGAGACGCTACTAGATTGCTCCAAGCACCATCAATTCGAGTGTTGTATTAGGGTTGTAAATGCCCAATTATCTTTCCATATCAGGACGCTACTTGAGTGCTCCAAGCACAATCATTTGGAGTGTTGTATTAGGGTTGTAAATGCCCAATTATTATTCCATATAGGGTCCCTACTAGAGTGCACCAAACACCTTCAATTGGAGTGTTGTATTTGGGGTTTAAATGCCCTATTATCTTGCCATCTAGAGACACTTCTAGAGTGCTCCAAACACCTTTAATTGGAGTGTTGTATTAGGGCTGTAAATACCCTATTTTCATGCCATATAGAGACACTACTCGAGTGCTCCAAACATCTTCAATTGGAGTGTTGTATTATGGTTGTAAATGCCATATTATTTTGCCAAATAGAGATACTAATCGAATGCTCAAAACACCTTCAATTGTAGTGTTGTATCTGGAGACACTACTAGAGTCCTCCAGACACCTTCAATTGAGTGTGGTATTAGGGTTGTAAATGCTCTATTATCTTGCCATTTGGAGACACTACAAGAGTGCTCCAAACACCTTCAATTGGAGTGTTGTGTTAGGGTTGTTAATGCCTAATTATCTTTCCATATAGAGACGCTACTAGAGTGCTCTAAACACCATCAATTGGAGAGTTGTATTAGGGTTGTAAATGCCCTATTATCTTGGCATATAGAGATACTATTTGAGTGCTCCAAACACCATCAATTGGAGTGTTGTATTAGGTAATTGAAGTGTTGTATTAGGGTTGTAAATGCCCTATTATCTTGCCATCTGGAAATACTACTAGAGTGCTTGGCAGCTTGGTCAGTAGGCATGGCTGGTCCTTGGTAATTAGTCCTGCTTCGCAATGTGATTGCTTTAGCCTCTCCTCTGGGATTAATTTCTGGTTGGCTAGGCAGCTTGACAGGTTGTGGTTGGCTTGAGGTGGCTTGGTGACGCATTTGCGTCTCCATCATGTTGTTTTGAGCAGCTAAACCGACCAATTGGGCACTAATTGCTTGCATCTGCTCGAACATCATCTGGTTCGTCTTTCCTTTCTCGTGCATGAAATCACTTACAGCGGGAGTAATATACAGCTAGGGTGGACCGAACTGAGGTGCACGGTTGTTCTAGTTGTTGAAAGAAGAAGCATTGTGGTAGAAGTTTCGGTTATTGTTGCTGATCGAGGGATTGTTGAAAGAGGTATTGGAGGAATTGTTGAATGGCGCTGGGTTGTTCTGTTTCCACCTCTAGTTTTGTTGCTCAACTGGGTCTTTGGAGTAGGTTTGGTGGAATGGAGGTTTTGGGAAATAGGATGGTTCATTGTTGAGAAAGTTTACTTGCTCGGTCTCTTCATCCCTTTGTGCCAGTGGCAATGCTTATAGGAGTGCCCTTCATCTCCACACATGACACAAGACACTGGTTGATTGCCAACTAATTCACACTCATCTTGTCAAAAGCCTTATGCATGGCATCCAGCTTGGCTGATAGCGCAATGATCGAATCAACCTCAAATTGGCCGCCTCCTCCAACTTGAGTATTGTCGCGGTCGGACCACTGTTGGTTTGTCGCTATGTTGTCAATCAGATTCATGGCCTCATGAGCTTCCTTGTACATTAGGGCTCCGCCTGCAATAGCATCAACAGAGGTACGAGTGCTATCAGTCAAACCATTATAAAAAGTCTGAATAAGTAACCAGTCAGGTATACCATGGTCTGGACAAGAGTACTGCAACTCCCTAAACCTTTCCCAGGCCTCATTCAAGGGTTCATCAGGCCTTTGCTTAAAACTGGTCAGTTGGGTCCTAACCTTGGCAGTTTTTTGTGAGGGAAAAATCTAGTCAGAAATAGTTTAGACAATTCCCTCCAAGTGTTAATTGAGTCCCTTGGTAATGACCCTAACCATTTCTTAGCCTTATCCCTAAGAGTAAAAGGAAACAATGCAAGTGTAATGTAATCAGTGGTTGCGCCATTAGTTTTAATGGTGGTGCAACACTCAAGAAAAGTTTGGATGTGAGCGTGTGGATCCTCATGATCCAAGCCATGAAAAGTGTTCTGCTGCACGATGTTGACAACACCGGGATTGAAGTTCGGTTGTTGTCTGACAATCCTTGGCAGCCTGATTGCTCCCCTCACATCTCCAGCTCTTGGCACTTTGAACTCTCGCAAAGTCCTTGGCACGAAGTCAGCCATGTCATCATCAAAGTTGACATCATTAAAGTCCTCTTCCCTATCTCTTTCCTCTGTGTGGGTACTCATCTCTGCTCTGCTCGGATGGTCTGAGTGCACAGACCATGTGTTGGGTGCACGGGCCATGTGCAGAGGTGGTTGTGCAGGAACAGTTGTATCTAGAGGAGTCTCCGTGTCGGAAAGTGGTCCTTTGCTCCTCAGATGGTAGTCACCCTTGGGTGGTGATACGAATTCCAGCTTGTTCCTGTAGAGAGGAAAATAAAAGAAAAGGATACAAATTAAAATCTAGAACTTAATAAAATAAGCAAAAAATCCAAAAATTTTGATGCCATCCCCGGCAACAGTGCCTATAAGCTTGTTCGTTTGAAAACGTATAGGCTTTTAAACCTAGTTCTACTCAGTTCAGTTGCAAGCATACAACAGAAGTTGGGTATAGCTGGGTATCAAATCCACAGGGATGGTATGTTAATTACTAGACTCTACTTGATTTCTATAAATTCTAGAAGTATGCAAAGGGTGGTTTTTGGTATTTAAATTCCTAAACAATTCAATGACAATAGTAAAAAAGCAATAAGAAATTTTAGTTTAGTTTTGTATTAATAAAAAGGGTTCCTAGGGTTTCTGATTTCGTCTCAGCCTTGCCTCAAGGTGCCCGGTCTGTGCACTCTCATGCACATGCCATGAGTAATGTACACGGGCCGTGTACTCTCATACACGGTCTGTGTGGCCCTCAAGTTAATACAGTAGCTATTGGTTTCTGTGTTGTTCATTTGTGCAGGGTTCTATTGACCTACCTGAGTCCCTAAACCTTAACTCTCGTTTGTTGGCTTAATTACTTGGTACAGAATGTAATTTCTGCCCTCATAGGGTTCTAAACCGTAACTCTCGTTGTTGGTTTGACTTACCTAAGTTACTTGTTGGTTTACTAAAGATATTATCTGTCTCTTGACGCAAGGAAAGTTTCACCTCTCGGTTCACAAAACTACCATCAAGATGTGGCCATGCATCTAGCGATAAACCAATCAAATTCAAATAAGTTCGACTAAGCAATTAAAATACTACACAATCAAGCAAGCACAAATATCAACACAAATTCCAATAACTAGTAAGTAAAATAAAACATTCAACTACATCATAACCCTAGAAACTAAAGAGTTTATCCTAACATAGTCAAAAAGCAAATAAAATAAATGATAAATAAATAGTTCATGACAAAACTCAAAGAACAAAGAAGATTCGTCGCAACACTCGCGTTTTTCTCCTCTCTACTTCGTCTCCAAGCTTAGCTGTCTTTTCCAAACCCTAGGTTTCGTCCTTGGCTACATAATGGTCTCTCTGTTGCCCAGGATCTCTCTTTTAAACCTTCCATTTGCGACCTTCCTCAGTTGGCCTATATTTCCATATTTGATTCTTTTTCCGGAAATGCCATACACGGTCCATGTGCAATGCACGGACCGTGTGCCTGTGTCCTGGTCGTGTGGATTGTGCACGGTCGTGTGTCTTCAGACTGTGGTCGGGCAAAGGGTGTACAATCTGCATAAGATGGTGCACGGTCTGTGTATAAACCTTCAAATTCCAGGTTCTTCCTCGGTTTCGCCTGTTTCCTGTAAAATAAGAACAAAAGCGCAACAGTACCACATCATATAGATATTCAATGAAATAAACACGATTTCACAGTTTTAGGCACAGGTTTTAATGTAAAGTTTGGTCGGAATATAGATAAAATAGCGAGATATCACCACCACCACAGTTTTTTTGAAAGTTTAGTCGTGGAGGAACTCATCAAAATTAAGCAAAGGCTTGATCGCCTTGAGTTCTATAGAGCCCTGATGGATAACACGAGTGAATTCTTTCGATCTTACCATGCCAAGGAGAGACCATCATCTGGAGGCATGCCTCGTCGATTATAATTGTAAGTTCTATCCAAGTTCGATTTCTTCTCCGAAGTTTTATCATTGCATTAGGGACAATGCAAGGTTTAAGCTTGGGGGAGGGGATTATCTTAAGTTTAGGTCAATTTTTTTCATTTGTTTACCTTATAGCTCTAGAATTTTTACCTAACAACGAATAGCGTTTGCATGACTAGCCTTAATTGATTGAGATTGCAAGTTTGTTAAGATGTTTATCTAGGCTATATAAATAGAGTCTTGCATGACTAGTCTTAAATTGATTGAGATTGCATAAAGTATAGGTTAGATCGAGTCCGCACAACGAAAAAAAGCAAAATTTTTGAAATTTTTTCAAAGCATATGGCTAACGACACTTGTTTGAAATTTTAGACATGGAAAGACTAAGGCTAACGACAAATTAATTTAAAAAGAAACTTTCTTGAAAGATAATTTTTCTTATTTTTGTTATGTAAAAATTTCTTAAGGTTTGAAAATTATCTTCAAAAATAAATCCCTTTTTAAATCTAGATCCCAATTTTGAAAAATATATATAGTAGTTTATATATGTATTTTAGTGAAGTGCAAATATGTTAATCAAAAGAGGACATAATAATAAGTCCCAAACAAAAATCCAAAAATATAAATTATTAAAAGAGGACGTAAAATAGGTCCCACCATCACATGATAAGATTGGGATTCGATGAAATACTTAGGTGCATGCGGAATACAAACCTCTTGTTTGTATCTATGCGATAGAAGAATCACCTGATGAAATCCTTAGGTGCATTCGGAACGCAGAACCTCTCGTTTGTATTTATGCGATAGAAGGGTAAAGTCAATTAAAAATGTGGTGTTTTACTTTTTGCATTTTTTTTAATGTTGCATTTTTACTATTTGCATGCATAGACTACAAATTATTATATTCAAATGAGGAATCGAAATTTAGAGGGGATGAAAAATTTGGATATTATTAGATTTTGAGATTTCTTTTACCATATAGATTTTTAGATTAGTCTTCTTCAAGATTATTTCAATTGAGATCGAAATATTAGTAATGCAAAGGTTACCATTGTCTTTAATTTCATCAAGTACAAATATTATGAATTGTGTAGGCATTTTTGTATATAGCTTGTGCTTACGAATTTTTCAATTATTTTCTAATTCATGTTGTGTGAGGACGTTTTGAGTCTTCCTAAACCATAGCTTTTACTTAGTTTGTTCGAGGACGAACAAAGGTTTAAGGTTGGTGGTGTAACAGAGCAAAAATGTCATATTTAGGCCGATTCTGAAGGAAGCGTCAAAATAGGGCAACACATGGAGTATGCAAACACCTCACATGAAGTGCACAAAATGCAATATGGCAAAATTCACTGAAATTCGGCTAAGTACAGCCCTACGACCTCGGGTATGTCGCATGCGGCATAAATGCCTATGCCGCAAGGGCACACGGATTGAATCCATGGACTGTCTAGTTTGGATTAAATCTCATCCGTTGGACAACAACCTTCTAGAAGGACGAATTTTCAGATGTGGCGGGCCTTGCTACGCTTTGAAATCTATTTTTAGAACTCTATTTTGGGAGGAATCCATGCTTGATCCTCTAAATATGACATGGATGATATATTTGGCGCCCATGTTCTCCCATGCTCTCCTTGACTCTACACACCTTAAGAAGACTATATAAACCCCTCATGTTATAGGAATTAGTGTGCATGTTTTAGTTGTGTAAGTTCATAGTTTAAAGCAGAAAATTGCGTGTAATTTATGGAGTCTAGAGAAGAAGAAGCGCTCGAAGTCCAAGGCGGAAGAATAATGAGTCATCCATGTTGTTGTTGTTGTTGTTGGTGGTGGTGGTGGTGGTGGTGGTGGTGGTGTTGTTGGTGTTGTTGGTGTTGTTGGTGGTGGTGTTGTTGTTGGTGTGGTGGTGGTGGTGGTGGTGGTGGTGGTGTTGGTGTTGGTGTTGGTGGTGGTGGTGGTGGTGTTGGTGTTGTTGTTGTTGGTGTTGGTGGTGTTGTTGGTGTTGTTGGTGTTGTTGTTGGTGTTGGTGTTGTTGTTGTTGTTGTTGGTGTTGGTGTTGGTGTTGGTGTTGGTGTTGTTGGTGTTGTTGTTGTTGTTGTTGTTGTTGTTGGTGTTGTTGTTGGTGTTGTTGGTGTTGTTGGTGTTGTTGGTGGTGTTGTTGTTGGTGTTGTTGGTGTTGGTGTTGTTGTTGTTGTTGTTGGTGGTGTTGGTGTTGTTGTTGGTGTTGGTGTTGTTGTTGTTGTTGTTGTTGGTGGTGGTGGTGGTGTTGGTGTTGGTGTTGGTGTTGGTGTTGTTGTTGTTGGTGTTGGTGTTGGTGTTGTTGTTGTTGTTGTTGGTGGTGGTGGTGTTGTTGGTGGTGTTGTTAATGTTGTTGTTGTTGTTGGTGTTGTTGTTATTGGCATTGGTGTTGGTGTTGGTGTTGGTGTTGTGTTGGTGCTGCTGCTGCTGGTGATCTGTTGTTGTTGTTGTGCTACTATATTATATACTCCAATGACGGTAATTTGTGCCATGATGAGATTATATTTTATTTTTATTTTTCCATGCTCTTTTTGCTATTTTTTTCATTATATTTTTTGGGTTTAAAAAAATAAAATATTTATACATTATTTTCTATTTGGATTATAATTGCATAACGAGAAAAACAAAGATAGGTATTAGTACTATTTAAGTTTGTAGTAAATTAAAAAGTTGCTGATAGTTACTTGATTCTAATCCAGATGCTAAAAAAAAAAATTAAAATTTCATGCTTTCTTATTTATAGTGCATATTTTAGAAATCCTATAAAAATACGTGATAACAAAATTTTCAAAAAAATAAGGTGGACCAAATCCTGCAAATATATTTTTAAGAATAAAGGTTAGTTTGATGGTGGATTAAGAGGTGGAGTAAACCCTTACTCCACACTTAAGTAGTCAAACGATGAGTAAAATAGAAGTAAGATAAAGTAAGAAGTGACTTAATCCGTAATAACTAACTCTATCTGTATAGATGGATTAACTTAATTCACACTTACTCCACTTGTATCACTGTCATAAAAAGAGACATTTTCCAACATCTTACTCTACTAAATGGATTAATTTAAATCATGACTTCAATTACCAAACAAGATATAAAATATGAGTAACATGGAGTAAGCAATTTAATGCTCATTAATTTTACTCCAAAACCAAACATGACCAAAAGGTAGTACCACATTCAGTATTTTATCATGTATACCCAGGGGCGGATCTACTGTAGCACAGGGTACAGGGGGGACCACCCCCCTAGATTTCGAGTTTTAGTGGTGATCTATTGGTACTGATCGACTTTGCCCCTCCCTGGAATTTTTTTTGCCCCCCTCTGAATGTTTGATTTGTAATTTGGGTTAAATTTAGTGTTAAAATCTGTTGTGAATTTTAGGGGTATTTATTTTGGTCCAATTCTTACACAAATGTTTTAAATTTATAAACCTAAAAAACAAAGTATATTAAATTGCAAGCGCACAATCTATCCTTGTAGTAATGAGGTATCGATCCAAAAACTAAGGTAATTGTAATTTTATCTTTAACTAAATAAATTGCAAGTAATTAAAAAGGGGGGGTTTTGTTGCAAGTAGCTAAATATGGGTTCAATACCCAAAGCAGTTGGTTTGTAACAAGAAATTAAATCAAATGCAAATAAAAAGGTGTTTGTAAATCAAGATAACGAGGTCTAAGAGCTTTTGGTCTACAATCACTTGGTCAATCTATTTACTTTTGGAGTTCTCTAAATTCATGTCATGCATTGATAGGAATTCCAACTAGGTTGGTCTATTTCTAGTTCCTACAACTACCTTTCATAATTCATGATTCTATGCTAATGTACCTCTTAATTAGGGCTCTCATCCACCTAATTGAGTTATTTAACATGAAACATCTACTACTACTACTCGGTACCATATTTGGTTCTATGATTTCGGGAGTAGATCCGAATCCAGTCAACCTTATCTACACCCTAAAATTATTTGTGTACAATGAAAGTGTTTCTTCTTTATCATACACCCTTAATGCTAAAGTACTGTCACTACCCTAACAAGGTTCGATTACCAAAACACAAATTATGCATGACTCACAAATATATAAAATAAAATCAAACATCAAGCCAAAACAATCATCATAAAGAGAATATCCAAGTAAATAAACTAACACAAGTTCATGCTACAACCTAAGCCCTTAGAGAGAAAATTAGCATCTCATGGGTGCAAAAACAATAACATCCATGATAAAAAAAAAAAAAAATCCATACAAGAAAAATCAAGAAAATAATAAGAGAAATTGAATACACCAATTCCCAAGTTATGCCTCAATTCTTCCTTGCAAGCTCCTCGAGATCCACCAAGTTCTTCAATCCTTCGTGCCTTTGATTCACTTGAGAGATGAGATGGATGGAGAAGGTGATTAGGGTTTCAATAGAGAGAATTGTGGTATCCAAGATGCCTCTCTAGATGGCTGTCTACTGCCTTTTATAACCAAATTCGTGACTTGGGGAATAATCAGGCGCAATCTGGAAATGAATCGGACGAAGATCTCTCAATTAATGCACAAAATCTGCTGAAATTCTGGCTAGTGCGACCCAGGGTGCGGCCTAGTTAGGCAGCACAGGCGGTTGCGCTGTGAAGGGAATGGAGAGTGTGCGGGTAGGGGAGGCCGTAGCTTCACCCGCAAAAGCCCTCTGTCTTTTGGGGTGTTGTTCTGCCGAAGTGTGCGGTTGGGAGTGCGGGCAGGGGTTGCCGCATGGTAGGCTGCACCAATGTATTGTGCTTCATGCTATGAAGTTTTGAGAGGTGTGCGGGTCGGCTAAGCCGCACAACCTCTCTGACTTGGTTGTTTTTGTTCCTTTTCGATCGAGGTTCATTCCAAAGTGGATACGGTTGTACCAAGTGTCCCAGATACCATTCCAAAGCTTGTAAATGCTCCAAAACTACAAATAAATTAAGCAAATGGCAGTAACTTGGTTCTTGATGTATTTCTAAGCTAAATTAACCTAAATACATGGAAATTGGTCAAGTTATCAATACAAAACCCTAAGCAAAAGTATACATAATTTATGCTCATCAAAATCAAAATAAACTTCTTGAATTATGATTGGTAATATTAATTATAAGTTATAGGATCAGAAATTATAAGTTAGGGTATTGGAAAATATAAGTCAAAACATTGTTTTTTTTATCAAGTACTCAATTAATTAATGGGTTTAAATCCAATAAGCTATTTAAACCCGATTTGATATTATTTTGCCCCGTGATGAAAATCTTGGATCCGCACCTGCATATACCATTAAATTTATTTGAAGAATAAATTTCCATTATAGTTGTGATGTTTCGTTAGTGCAGATGGTCCACTGGCCTATCGTGCTTTATTAATTTCCTTTCTCAAACGTGGATAGAATGGTCTAAATAAATAGTTTCTCTCACATAATTGCTGCCTTGAGTCAAAATATAGCCGTTAAAATCTGCACCCAACATAGAGAACGGAAACAAAATTCTCTTGGGCATTAAAATAAGAAATAAAACAAATCTCCAGTTCATAGGAAAAGTTATTGAAAAGGAAGCATATCACCTGCCTCCCGCGGTGCAGGAAAATCTTGCCCCCTCAGTTTTTGCAGTTGGAGCCGGTCGCTCTTAAAGGGGCTGGTCACTGTTAATTTTTGAATTTGGGACCCACTAACAGTGACTCTGGGGACATAAATTTTTTGCTCCCAGGGAGCAGAGAGAATTCGATCTCTATTAAAAATTGTAATTTTCCTAAGAAAACCCAAGAGAATCGAAGACGCCGAACATGCCACAAATGCAGGTGCAAACATTTAAGTTACTATATATTCTTCTTGAAATACACTGGAACAGGAACTAATTTTAAAAGGAGAAAATTTCTAATGTGCCCGTGTAAAATTATAAAATAATCAATTTACTCATAAAATAACCAATATATCCTCCAATTCAAACTCTCTTCTGTCTCCTGATAACACAATACTTCAATTCTGATAACAGAGTTTATTTAAAACGTTGTCTCATCTTTGATCTTTCTTGTGTTGAATCGCCAACTGAACCAGATGGACGTAATTACCAACATTTTGGTGATTCTGAAATCTTGGTTTGTTAACATAGTCTACTTTGTATCAATGTTGGTGTTGAATCGCCAACATTACGGATAATACAATACTCCAAGCTCTGCAAGTAACACAAGGGACATTGTAACCAAAAAATATATATATGTGTTTGATGCGGAATCACCAACATTTCAGTTGATGGGTAAATGAGATGTTTAGTTTTAATGGGCAAATAGGATATTTTGATAATTTGTTAGGTATATTAGAAATCTAAAAGTTTTGATTGGTACACCAGCAATTACCCCATTTCAAGAACTGCTGCCTCTTCCCAGCTAGAGCTTAGAGACAATTAAATTACATTAATTAATTAATTAATCAATGCAACTCATATAGGACGCCAGTGAATGCCACTCAACATTTTCTAGTCCAAAAATGTTGTCAGATACATTAAAGTTTCGACCCAAAAAGGCATTAACTACTTCGGCGTATTTTTCTAACAATTTTTTTATTATCATCATCTTTACCCTCCAACATTTCCTTCCTGGATTTGGGAAAGAACACACCTGAACAATCCAAGGCCCAATCAATTACGAGAACCCAATCAGAACAGTAAACCAGTTGGCTCTGGTAAACAGTACAAAAGTTTACATGAAATCTGAAATATAAAAATTCTACACCCTCTGATTGTTACACTGGACACCAACAAGAATATAAATATTGTCATGCAAGGTCCATAAAATGCGCACCTTGTGCAGCCTTGAGTGTCCAAATAATAAGCAAACCCAAAGTACATCATCCTAAGTGTCTAAATAAAAGAACAACCCAGCTCCCAGGCAAAATTACTACATAATTTTTATTACCTAATAACATTAGCACTAATCAGAGTTGACCGGGCCCACGCGCTTGCAGCCTCTTCCTTTCTGAATCAAGCTATACACATTGGAAAGAAAAAGTACAAATGAGTTTATAAATGGAGAATGCTCAAATTGTAATTTCTACAATCAGCTTATCTTTAATTTTATATATTGAACCAATACAAAAAATGTTTCCCTTGGAACCAAAAGCCTTAGTACCCCGCATACATTCACAGAAAAAAAAAAAAATTCTGCTAGTTTATAAAGCATGCACCATATAATTTTTAAAATCTCTTCCCTGATTTCTAACACTTCCATCAAATCTCATATGTTCAAAATTATCCTAGCAATCTCCTTTCTCATTCATATAAATACCAAAAGCTTCAGCATAGAAACAAAATTTCCTATTTGAAGTATGTGCGAATTCATTTTCTTTTAAGGGAGAATGCATGATCTTTCAGTATGGCATTTTATATATTTCCAGTTTTTGCAGGGATATGCCAGAAACTCTCCTCTAATTAATAAAATACTTTTTTGAAACCCACCACTTTCTTGACACGTTCATTGGCAGCGGGGGCCCCACCACTGACGTTTTCAGGGAGGTAGGGACTGCATACACGTATCTCATTCATCACCACTATGTCAGTCTTGTCCCAGTGTACTGGAAGCCTATTTAAAGAAAAAAAAAATTGATGCAACCATCACAAAAATAATTTACTAGCTTCCATATAAAAATACCATACCAGTGCCAAACCCAAAAACATGTATTAACAAGATAGCAGAGGATATGTATTCAATGGGAGCATTTTTCCCTCATTTATTTTCTCTTGGCTTTCGTGGGCTCGAGGCAATACAGAAATTAGATATCCGCTAATGTCTCAAGCTCAAAGATGAAAATTCAATAAATATAAACACAAAAATCAAATCACATGAACCAGTATATAGTTATCAATGTGTTTTTGATGGTTAGCAGCAGTTATCTTAATCTCCAGCTTAAGATGTGCAAAATGTTAATCCTGAGAACGTATAGCATATAGCACGCTTAACAAACAATGATGCACTTATTTGAACAACACAACTATGGCAGTAAATAAAAAAAATAATCATGAGAGTATGAACAAAGATGCATACGTCTTGGATAGTGCATCAAAAATGTTCTGAGCCTCGGCAGTGACTCCTACGCCAATCCTCTCCGCTTCAATCTCTGCTTGTCTGTCATTCATTTTAGTTCACCTCAAAATTAAATACATCGCATATTGTGGGTTTCTAATTCAGGATTTGATGCTTCAAAATATGTCCCCCTAAATTGTGCTATCAAAACAACCTTATTGAATCAATATCCGAGTCTGACCCATTTGGTAAAAGAATAATTTTTCTGGTATATAGAAGTAGATGCACTTACTGTACAGTGCACAGAGAAAACACTATACACGTTTTCTGCATAATACAAAAAACAGTTCCAACTATTCTAACCAATCGAGGCCTCCAGCTAAAAAAAAAAAAATTAAAAATCAGACCGGTGCACAACTCTTTCACAGGTTATATAGTAATACTGACATAGCACTACTATGATAGCTGCCTACAGGCATGGTGTTACACACACAAAAAAAAGGGAGCTATAGTAGCAAATAAGCAAGAGAAAGGTGTACCAGGAACAAAAGAAACGAAATTTAAAAATTCACCTCAATGCAGCCTCCTCTCTGGCATGTATGAGACCGAGATCTATGTAGCACTTCTTCAGATCCAGTGGGTCTTCCCCCTTGCCAATCATGGTGAAATCTTTTATGTAATTGGCCTTAATCAACCTCACATTTCTTCGATTTTGATCTGCTTCTTTAGATGCACCTCCTTCTTGTGATCTCTTATTACAATTAAAGATAACTTTTCAAATTCCACCTTACAATTTATTCACCCCTATCCCAACAGCTCAAACAAACAAACAAACAAAATTGCATCAAAACAGTATCTATCTCGTGCTCCTGAGCTTCAGAAACCGGAAAATATCAAATTAGAATAATTAGCCAGAATGAATTGATAACAAAGGATATGAAGGACGAGGAGGTTGGTGAGGCGATCGAAGGCAATGATCTGGCCTTCCACTTCATCGCCGAGGGTAGTACGGAGGGACAGGATGCATCCTACCGCGAAATCCTCGCCGTTCGCTCCAGCCTCCGCAGCCATCAATCGCCCTTGGGGTTTCCTTTCCCACCACCGCCAAAAGAGAGAAGTGCTGTGCTGTCACAGTCGTCGACTTGAAAGGAAAACAATTCGGGCCTGGATTAAGTCCACTGGTATTAATTTGGGCTTTTTGAATAGTAACATTGGGGCTCTATTGGCCCACCGGCCACTTGAGAGATGTTTAATTTGTTTTTTTCCTTTTTGAGTGAACAGTAGTTCCGACGGAGAGAAGTGTAGAAACATGTAAATGTTGGATGCCTAGAAGAAAAGAAAACTTTACATGTCAGATTTATTTGGAAAATAAAGGATAAAAACTTCAGGCAAAAAAGAATAGACTAGTTAGTGGCCTCTGTAAGCAGTACTTTTTCGTTGGGAAAAATCTATAACTATTCTTAATTTCTTGTGTGTTGATAATCATAGAGGTAGAGACTAGAGAAGATATTCATTAATTAGTTGCTCGCTGCCTAAATAACTTGGTCAGCCTTGATTTGTCAGATATTCATTAAAGATCGATATTAACCATACCATTTTGACTCCTAAATGTTAGCCAAGCAATTAATCAGAGATCAACGACAAGTGGACCCAACGAACAAAATATTGTCGCTTGCACGTAATTAGTCAATCACAAGCTAAGTTTGATGCTTAAGTGCACAAAATAAGTTGCAATTCTAAAGAAAAATATTGTTCAATTGCCACATTTTGTAAATTACAATATTGCTCTGCACAGTAACACAACGTAACGCTTCTATACCAATACAAACGAACAAGCTGAATTCAGATCAGTCCCGAGCTTAAAAACATAAAATGAAAAAAGGGGCAAGCAAGAGGGAAAAATCTCATAGCATACCCCAAAAATAACAACAATGGGGCCCACTTTATGTTTCACTGACCTCAATCAAATAACCAAGAGTCTGTGTTAAAATATACACCGAAACAGATAGTCTCTTGGAACAAAACAGCACGCAGTTCCTCAGCACTGGTAAACCAATACATACTATAAAATATTAAAGAAAAACAAAAAGAACCTTGGAAACAAAAAAAAAAAAAAAAAAAAAAAAAAAAAAAAAAAGAATAGAGCAAGTGAAATAAGGCTACAAGATTGCAACCGTTTTAATACGTCTCATGCTGATATGGCAATCGGATTCAAAAGAGAGGAAACAGTCTAGAATAGCTCCTCCGAGTTGAATTTGTTCCATGCTTCCTATTTCAACATAAGAGAAAATTATATAAAATGACTACTACATTAGGTGCAAGAATATTATTAACTTACTGATGAGCTCTTCAAAATCTATATGTTCTAAAAATATTTATCATTTGCAGTACACATGACATGACATACCTTGAGGATATCAAATACTTTTTCAGCTATATACTTTTGCTGGAGAGTAGCGCCTTTCTGTTGCACCTTATCTGGATGGATGCAAAGAGTTGCTTTTCTGTATACCTTTTTCACAGCTGCAGCAGTGATCAGGTCAGACATCGACACAGGCTGCCACCCACATTCTTGCCACATTATCTGTTTCCGTTTAACAGCATAAGCAAAGGATTAGAGAAAAAATTTTAATAATTAGTTAGCCAATCATAATGAACTGACTTGACACTGCTCAAGTGCAACTCAGCTCAAGAAACCTCAACCAGATTTCACTGTACTATGCTTTTGGTCCTATCAGACATTATTATTTGAGTACAGCTAGCGTGTGCTATGCTCACCAAGAGGCTTGGTGAGTATAACTCTAAAATCTATTGAGTTGGCTTCAATACCGATCAAATTCACGAGTGATGTGTACATACAAAATTTTAAATTTATTTAATATAAAGTCAAGCTGTAAAAAAATATGAAGGTTTACAAGTTCATTTTTCATCATTTTTTTTATTTCTTGACTTTTAAATTTTTTGCATGCAAACGCATCACTCGTGAAGTAGACCGTTTCAATGGTTTGGATTTGTCGTTTGAAGCCAATCCGATATATTTTGAATTGCTCACCAAGCCCTGTTAGTGAGCATAGACCACACTAGCTTTGTTCTTCAAGATTCAACCATCTAGTTAAATTATATTATTGAAATCTGGATCAAATATTACCAAAGTTTACGGTCTGAACCGAAACCAACCGATTAGTGTCACTAGCAATCCTGAAATTCTACCTACTGACCAAAACTAATTACACACAATACTACTCTTACATAATGCATGCTTGATAGCAAGGCACGTAAGTTGCCTTCTTTGCCAGCAGCCCACCGCTTAATCTCAAAATCTAGAGATCCACCAATCCTCTGAAATTACCAAGAGCAAATAATAGCATAAATTAGAGGAAACCATATGTATGCTTCATCCAAAAATAGTTAATAAATATATTAACATGGACTACTTCACCTGTTATCCTTTAGAAGCTTTAAATTATCACATAATTTTAATAAGAATATCCAGATCTCAACAGTGCATAGGGACTATAACGTATAACCCTATGAAAAAACATGTTTAAGCTTACTTCCTCTTAGGGATGGAAATTCCTGGTTATCCTTAATCAATATTTTTCTGAAATTTGGATACATGAGAAAATTCTAATTTTAAAACAATAAACTATTCTGATCAGTATATATATGAATAAGGTTCCTATATACTATGGGTGCAAAAGATATTTGAAAGGATTTAAGGAGCACTTACATCTCTCTCAGCCTGTTCCCTTTGGACTTGCATGTCACGGTCATTCTTCTCTTGAAGAGCCTTTTGCTGCATGTTGCATCATTAAAACAAATTTCAAAGAATTAATGCAACAGACTTCTGATATAAATAAAACAAAGGAGTCTGTAGTAACCATCTGTTCACTTGTATCTAGTTTGCACCCACATTCATATTCATGGCAAAGAATCAGGAGACAGTATAATTAAATATACCAGATAAAAAAATATATATAATGAAAAAGAGAATTACCGCACGCTCCTTAGTCCTCTGTTCACGATCCCACCTGGCCTTCCTTCTTTCCTCAGATTCGCCATCGATTTCTTGAAATTCTCCTCCAGATGATGAAGGGCCTAAAAGCACAAAGCGAAAATAATAATAGACACCTAAAACAAAAACATAGACAAAAAACTACAAAACTAATCCTAATCTAACAGAGAGATATAAGTATCAGCATACACATAATCCATCTAGATAAGGAGTGAACAAATGTGATAGTGATTCCATATGGTAAGAACATACTTAAAGAGGCATGACTCCTCCATTTTCAGTTTTGAAAGGAATGTTAAAAAAAAAAATGTACCTCCAAAAATAGCACTCAGATCATCCATCATATTAACTGACGAAGGGGGTTTGGGGATGCTAGCACCAGAAACAGAAGCTGCTCTCCTCGACGTGTCAAACGGATTCCTGGATGGAGTCTGGGTCTCAAATAATGATTCCTGAAAATCATGAACCACATCAGTACAACAATAATAGTTACATTTGACTTTTTATCAAGAGAACTTAGCAGTGTGAAAAGAAGCAACAATTGGAATGCAGCCGTCAGGTACATAGTGCAACACTTGCTTGAGTTACTTACATTGCTTTTCTGATGGTTCCTATTATGTTTGATGTGCTATGTGTGTAGCTGTTTGGTTTTATGCATATGTTGTTTTGTTTAGATGGTTTAGCCTGTGTGACTTTGTTATTTTGGTTTAGGTACTGTATTGGTGTGGTCCAATTTTTTTGTTTCTGGATTATACCAGTACCTTTGTAAAAGTTCCTTCCTCGAGTTATTTGGAGTTGGGAGCAACATACTTGATTTCTAATGAAATCGGTGAGATTATACCCACTTTTTTTTAAAAAAAGGTACAGTGCAACGATTTAATGACCAGCAGTCTATATAGCACTTGAGAAAAGTGTTTGTGGTTTAGGAGGGGCCATGTAGACCAAGTTCATCTATTGTGTTCACTTACTGCAGCAGGAGGGGGTCTTGCTGGCCTGGGAGCACTGTTCGCACGGGAGCCAAAGAACGACTCAAGGTCATCTTCTGGCGCTCTCTGTGGCTGTTGCTGTGGCGGGTCAGGCCTTCTCTGCTGAACTGGGTCGGGCCTTCTCTGTTGGGCCTGGCTTTTCTGCTGGTGCCTCTCCTTTGCAGCCTGGGCCAGTCTCTCTCTAGCTTCTGCTGCAGCCCTCTCTACTGCAGCCCTCTGATCCCTCCTCTGCTTGTCTTTCTCAGCCTCGGCCTTTTCTCTCTCCAACCTCTCAGCTGCTTTCTCTCTAGCTTCCCTCTCCCTCTCCCTCTCCCTCTCCATTGCTGCTTCAGCAGCTGCCTTCTCTCTTGCTTCCCTATCAGCTGCAGCCCGCTCACGGGCATCTACTGAAGCTCGCTCACGGGCCTCCTGTTGGACCCTCTGGACTGCCACTCTCTCTGCCCTCAGCTTGGCCTCAGTGGCCGCTCTTTCTCTTGCCTCTCTTGTGGCGCGCTCAACTGCCAGCCTGGCCTTATCTCTCTCCTCCTTCTCCTTTCTCCTCTTTTCTTCCTCCTCTCTTGTGATTCTTCTCCTTTCCCTCTCCTCCCTGTCTCTCTCTTCATGTTCCTTCTCCGCTATCTCTCTGTCAGCATCGTCTCTCTCCTGCTGCTCAGCCTCTTTGCTCCTCATCTTTTCTCTAACTCCCTTGGCATGCCTAAACTTTGCCTCGGCCTTGTTCATGGCATCCTTCATTGCTGCAGAGCTTCTTTCCATCTCTCCTCCTTCGTCAAATTCAAATTTCTGGGGATGTGGCTTCCCCGTTGCAAAATCTTCTAGATCATCCACGGGAGATGAAGAATCATTGTTAAAGCTGTAATTCTGTCTAGATTTTGGTTTTATAGTGAGAGGAGGTGGTGGCCTGGAAGGAGGTGAAGCACTAGTTGGCCGAGTGAAGAGAGGAATCTCTGAAACTGTTAGCCATATATCCTCTCCAGTCTCAGAGTTCTCACTTGAATCTGGTGATTGATCCTCCACCAGCCTTTTATTTCTAGAAAAGGAATCTGACCCCACGGATCTATGACCTTCCTGACTCCTAGGCATTTCAAAATCATCCAAAGGAGACCTCTCGTTCGTACCTTTCTTATGAAAACTACCCATTGGACTAGTGTCCCGAGCAATTATTTTTGGGTTATCCTTCTCCCTGAAAGAACCGTTCAAATCAGCACTCTTTTCCCTTCCATTATGGTTTGAACCGGATTCAAATGAATTACGGTTCTCAGAAAACAAATTGTCAGCGGTTGGTGAAGAATCAACTTTGGTGGGCCCAGATGCAGAAGCAGAAGCGGCAAACTCGTCAAGTGGGTCAGAGAATAAGCCGGTTGAAGGGACTGAGGGGGTTGATGTGACTGTTTCAAAAACAGAAAAAGGGTCATCTTGAACACTCGGGGCCGCCTTTGGTGGCTTTGGAAGGTCAGTCTCATGGGCCTCCCTGTAAAAGAGCAAGGAATGCTAATTTTGACTTTTCTCTTCTCCTATTGTAAACTCTAGCATTTAGATTTTGGGAAAAATAATAACTAAGTAGAGCATCAGATCTCAGAAGTACAATTCATATGAATTTACAGGCTTTTTAAAATTAGATTTTAATTCATAGTTTCAAACTGATTATAAAGTGGTGACACCATACCATAAGGATTGGTCATATCATATACAGTAATTGAATGGATAACCGTAGGCACAGTAAAACACATGCTTCTTTGTTTGTCCCGATACCCATTGATATCAGATCATATCAGACATATTGGCACAGTAAGGTATAGGCCCCTTTTACCTCAACCAGGCACACCAAATTTGAAGCTGATCTCTCGGTATAACTAGGGCTTAGGAACATCAAAATGAAATGACCCTAACAAATGAGTTAAAATGACAATACAGAAGGTCGTTTAGTAATAATTTCATAGTAGAAATTGTGGTGCTTTTAACCATAGTAGGTAACTGATTGAACTATCTAACAATGAACTATAATAGATCTCAAATAAAGCTTCACAAAAGGGAATAATATTTATAAAAAATTAGCTGAAAGCATAGATCTATACCAGATCCCTAAAAACTTATAGTAGTTTAGCTCTTGCCAATATTGAGCTATATTTTATTTTTTTCACCATATCAAATGGTTCATTTTTAAGTTCATATTTTAAAACATCATTCCAGGGAAACCCGATTCTAGGTGTAGTTAAAGTATTTAAATTTTACAATCTACTACGACTACTCTTCAACATAATTTCTCATTAAACGCATCATGTCTCAGAAAAAACATTCCTAAAAGCTGCTTACAGTGAATACAATGTAGGTCTGCCAAAGATGAACTAAACGGCAAGTGCCAAAAGGCCCATTTTCAGTGTACTGCAACCTATCAGTATGCGGGTAAACAGAAATTACTAACAACTAGATCCAAACCTTTTGGGCTGAGGAGGTCGGACATTAGAACCAAAACCGGGAAGCAAGTCGTCAAATCCCGAAAGGTCAGGGCCCTTTGTCTTCACTGATCCCTGTACCTTGTCATCCTTTCTACCTGCTGTCCCCAAGCCACCCAAGAAATCATCGTACGGTGGCGGTGATGCAGCATGACTCCGATCAACTCTACCCGATGCACTACCAAGACTGCCCAACAAATCATCATATGTTGGGGGTGAGTCGACGTGGCTCCGATCTGACGGCCCAGAGCCAAACACATCATCAAATCTCATAGTGGAGGAACTCTTGACACCGGGGACGCCGTCGAATATGTCATCATCATAGACCGGCGTATCAAAGACCGGACCTTTGTTGAAGGTGTCTAGGATCGGATCGTGGGGTTGGTTTACGGTGGACTTGGAGTTGGCTGTGGCTGAAGGAGCGGTGGGATTGAAGAAGTCGTCGTAGGAGGGGGGTGCGTTTCCGGTCCAAGCGGATGAGGAAGAAGTAGATCTGTGGGTAGACGTGGTCTTGGACGCCGCCATGGGGGCTGCCTTGCCTTGAGGGCGGATGCCGAAGTCTCGGGCTAAAATACCCGACATATCATCCATGGCGCGTCGGCTGTAGGCGCGATCAGCAGATCTCGTAGATATTAGCGTGAGGAGGAGGTGATGCGATCGCGAAAGGATGCGATCGGAACGGGGTAAACGGAAGAAGAGGGAGGAGGAGGAGGAGGAGGTGATGCGATCGGCCCGGGAGAAGGAATAGGAAAAAGAAGAAAGAGAAGAGGAGCAACGGATGCGATCGCTAAACAATCCATATCCTCCTAGTCCTGGGTACCTGAATGATTAAATCTCAGCCCTTCATTTAATTTAACGGTGAGGATCTAATCTCCGAGCCTTCGTTGTGGTTTCCTCTTAATAAAATGAGCTGACCAGCATGGCAGCATGACCAATTCTCTTTTCTATCGTCAATAAAAATGAAAACGAGAGGGAACCCTTGTACTGTTGCTGCTTGTAGTGTTTTCACTGTTAGAGGTTTCAAAAATAATAAATTGTTTACTGACAATAAAACTTAATTAATCCTCCTTGGTCATGCATTTAGACCTCAATTAATCCCATCTTGCTTCAATAGTCAATTGAAATTTGAACCTAAATTGGATCCTATAATGGAGTCGTTCGGCAATAAAGAATTAAGAGTGAAGAATTAAAAGCTTAAGAAGCGCTAAAGAATCGATGTTCAGTTGTCTTAATCCGTGGATAAAAACTAAAGAAGTTAAAAGAAGGGATATGGGTGCCTTAAAATTCGGACAGAGGATTAAGATCCGGGCAAAAGAAAGTTAAAGGAATGTTCTTAATCAGCGCTAAAGAACCGGTGTTCGGTAGAATTAAGCGACTAAGGAAGCTAAAGAAAGCGGATTAAGCCTTAAAAAAACTTAATCCTTTGATAAAGCCACTGTAAGGCGCCAGTCAAAGCTAGGACTGGCAAAAAAGCTCATGGCTCGTGGCCCGCTTGGTATTCGCCTGTGACTCGATCGGTAACAGCTCGTTCATTAGTGGATCGAGTTAAAATTAGCTCGCTCGCTACATACTCGAGCCAGAATTAATGAGTTTGAGTTTGGCCTGGCTCGGTCGTTAACGAGCTATTTAATATATATAGTTTAATAGTTTAATCGGGTATGTTCACTTCAGATTGGGGATATTATGGTCTATGGATGTTATAGCCAGTGTTATGGCAATTGCACTTTGGACAGTGTTTAAGTTGATTGGTAATTTTATATGGAATATGTGTGAATTAATTATAAGCAATTAAGTTAATTTGTATGAATTTGTTTGATTTGATATGCATTAATTTATTCTGTGAATATATTTGTATGAATTTAGAATTTTGATATATTTGTATATATGAATTTAGATGGAAACTTAATTTATAGTAGTTGATTTGCTTAATTACAATTGAATTAAGAGCATTCCTCAGTAATTAGTCATATAAATATTATTTTGTTGTAGCCATAATTGATAAGATATATTATGAAAATTTAAGATATAGCAGGAAAGAAAATATACAAATTTATAAATCTGCCAAGCTAATAACGAGCTAACTCGGCTCGCTTGGACAAGCCACGAGTCGGTCTTGAGCAATAGTTTTAGCTCGGGACCTAAAATCTAAACTCGCTCGCTCAGCTTGATACACTAACAAGCCGAGTACGAGTATGGCCTAGCTCGCTCTTTAACAGCTCGTTGCCACCCCTAGTCAAAGCTACTCTTGTTGCTTTTGAGGGGCATTAGCATTTTCAAATAATGTAGAAAGATAATTTGTAATGAATAAGCCAATAGATAAATACTTATTGTAAGTGCATTTGCTGAATTCACTATAGTAATTGGGACATCGGCATCGAAAGCTTGTGTTTTTTTATGTGAGATTATGATTAATTCTCCTATTCGTTATATACGTATTAAAAAATTCATGACTCAGATTCTTATTGTAATTCAGGTTTTTTGTTTGCTTTGTATGCTGAAAAATGACGAAGACCATTCTAATGCATCTAACACACAATATTGTTTAGCACTTTGATACATGAAGACGAAAATATTTTGTTTAGCAGTCAAAATTTCGGTTGATTCTCATAAGGTTTTCTCCAAATTCAATTAAAAAATCCAAACCTTATAAAAATCTACTTGAATAGGGAGCTAGTCAAGGATGCAA
This sequence comes from Carex rostrata, assembly GCF_964058835.1. Classification (NCBI taxonomy): domain Eukaryota; kingdom Viridiplantae; phylum Streptophyta; class Magnoliopsida; order Poales; family Cyperaceae; genus Carex; species Carex rostrata. The sequence continues at coordinate 9,846,724 of NC_135934.1, forward strand.
ATCATCCGTAAAAGCTTCAAATGAATTATGCAATAAAGTTCCCTTATTTTTCTTTAGATCTCAGATGGCCGAAATTTTTATAAATACCCAAAAAAAAAACAAATTACGAATTCTATCCTGGTTTTAAATGTATTTCGAAATGTACCCCTTCCGGTTACTAAATAACCGAAAAATAGCTCTCTTTCCGCTCACTAAATGAGCGGACTTGAAAACTTTGTCCACTTACTAAGTAAGCGGAAAAGTACATATTGTCCGTTTGCTAAGTTAGCGGAAAGAAAGTTCGCTTGCTTAATAACCGGAAAGTAAATCCGTTTATTTAATAAGCGGAAAGTGCACCCGCTTACTTCTTCCCCGGATTATCAATGCCTATATATAACGCAGCAGCTCAAACATAATCACACTTGGACAGAATACGGCCATTTTTATTAATATCCCTAAAAAAAATCAAAATTTTACAAATGCCCCTGCCCCCAATTTTTTTTTAAACATGCCCTGACCGCCTGGGCTTCGGGCGGCCCAAAATACCAAATGAGGCGCCACAGGGGCGGGCGGCCCATACCACAAGTGAGGTGCCACAGGGACTGGCGCCCTATATGCCATATGAAGCGCCCCAGGGACGGGCGCCCCACTGCCCAGGTTTATACACCCGTGAGCACCCTTCTTCCCCCTCCTCTCTGCCTTCATCCCACGCAAAAAAACCAGAAAAAAAGAGAAAAAAAGAAGAAGGAAGCCCTGCCGGCCGACCCCTCTCTGCTTCGCACCACGCTCGTCACTGCCTCGCGCCTCGATTCGCTTCTCTCTCGATCGAACAAGTGAGTTCTCTTTTTTTGATTCGATTAGGGTTTAGGAATTGGGTTAAATATGATTAAATGGTGTAATGTGATTCGGTTTGATTCGATTCGATGTTTAGGGTTAAATGTGAGTAATTAGTTGAATTGATTGAATTGGTCAAATTGGTTGGATTGGATGCTTGAATTGTGGCAATGACATGCTTGAATTGGATGGTTGAATTAGATGGTTAAATTGCTTGATTGCTTGAATTGGATGCTTGAATTGCTCGAATTTAGGATTGTGATTTATGGTAAAATTGCATGAATGTCATATGGTTCAATTTAGGGTTTATAGTTGTGAATTGTGAATTTTTTTTAAATTTAGGGTTTATAGTTAAATTTACGGTTTATGTTTGTGAATTGTAAATTACTTAAAAATTTCGGGTGTACGGTTCAATTTAGGATTAGAATTTATGGTTCAAATAGTTGAACTGTTTAAGAATTTAGGGTTTAGGGTTTATGATTTAAAAATATGCATATTTATTTTTTGAAAATTATTTTTGTGATAGTTCATGAAAAACATGTATATATCAATACAAAATAATTTGAACTAAAACTAATTATTTTGAAGTATATCAATATTTGTATAAAGATGACATTTTTTTTTATTGTAAGTAAATTGCATGTATATCTCATTTTTTTTAATTTTAAAATTTAGGTCTGCAAATATTTTGTGCAGTTTAAAATTTCAAAGAATTGCATGTATATCAAAATTGTGGACCATGCAAAAACAGTGATTTTCAATAAATCTAAAAAAACTAAACCCAAAATAATTGCATGTAATTAAATTGCATGTATATGATTTTCAATAAATCTAAAAAAAGTAAACCCAAAATTGTAAGTAAATTGCATGTACATGCATTTTTTTTGTTTAAAAATTAATTTTGTTTTTTGTAAAGTTTATTTGTTTTTGACAATTTTGAAAATAATTTTTATTTTAAAAAGTAAAAATTTAACAATGATTTTTATATTAATTATATAATTAATAGAGTGAGTCTATGGTACTATGCATATCACGGGTTGGTCCGTGCTACGGCTCAATATTTGAGCTTTCAAAATCCTAATGGTCGATCCGAATCATTCATATTGTGATTTTCAAAAAATTGTAGACCATCCGAAATAGTGATTTTCAATAAATATAAAAAAATAGTAAAAAAATTTCAAAAATGTAAAATTATATAAATTGTATGTTTTGATTAATATTTTGGTAAATGTAGTATGCCAAGAGTTAGACGGTTGGGAGTACGAGCTGAGCCTGCAGCGGGTGCAGATACTGTGGATCCAACTGGAGCGGGCACGTCCTCGGTGGATCCGACTGGAGAGGGCCCGTCGTCGTATGATGATACGACTGGCAGGGGTTTTGAGGATCCGACTGGAGCGGATCCGTCGTCTTAGGCCGATTTTCCAGATGGTGTGCATGATCCTGACACATTTAGTCCTCTTCATTGGACCCATCATGTTAAGCACCGCGTCTCATTGGCATCTGTTGAGGTACGTGATTTTTATACTTAAAAAATGACATCTGTTGAGTTACTAAAAAAATGGCACAATTTTGACGCTGACAAATTGATAATAAATACAGGATGATGTCATGCTTACGGTGAGGCACCGCAGGTCTGAGATTATGTTCGTTCCCCATAAATAAATGCAGCGATACATCTTGAACCTCGGGTTGTACCAGCTTGCCACCATGCCGCAGAGTAAGATCGATGTGTCTCTGATGCATGGTCTAGCGGAGAGATGGCGACCTGAGACTCATACATATCATCTCCCGGTCGGGGAGATGACAGTCACCCTTGGTGATGTGAGCGCCTTATGGGATTTATGTATCGATGGCGACCCCATAGGTGGCATCTCAGACCATCCAGAGCTGCAGAGGATGATACCGGAGTTGTTAGGGTGTGATCCGAAGACTCTGCAGAAGAAATATAAGAAGAAGAAGGGGGGAGGAGGAGTTTCGCTATTCCGGGTACTGTATTTCTCTAAAGGCACTCTGGTCTCACTTCTTCCAGAATAAGATATTTCCTGATACTGATGTGTTAGTGTAATAATCTAGAAGTCAATAATACGATAATTTATCATAAAGCTTTGTTCATGAATTGGATGATTTATATATCATTTTGTTGCCTTGAGTATTATTGAATTTATGGATCATTTCGAGTTCATGACTGAAATTGTGAAACTCCATAATATATATGATATATACTCTTAAAAGGTCACTGACCAAGGTAATTAGCAGGAACACTAATTACCGCGATAAGGTTAGTATGTGGATTAAAAGATGGTTAAGTTTTACAAACCACCTGACACGAGATGTCATTTTAATCACATAGATACATGTTCTAGGAACATGGTATTTGACAGACCCCGAATGAAACATTAAATAGAATTGTGTTCGTGCCATTAATGTTTTCATTCAGTGTCAAAGTTCTACAGTATGAGGTATTTATCGTTCCCACTGAGAAATATGTATGTGTGATTGTTATCTACCGCTGTCCGTAAAAAGCAGTCATAACGGTAGCTTTTCCATATGTATAGCTTGGCTGAGGAAGTGATAGTTTACCAAGAATACTATTTGTCCCTTGTATCTCTATACGAGCTATAGCATCACTGGGCCCCTTGGTAGAGTTAGATTATCTGCTAGCGGTATAATTACAAGAGTAATTATATTTGATAATCTGCTCAAGATCAAGAAAATATTCAGTTAGCAAGGATGACACACATCTACCTTGAAACTGATCTGATAGCTATGAGACAGAAGAACAGACACAAGTAAATTGTTTACTGGATCGTGATATTGTACTGTACAGCATCATCTGTGTAATTGGATGGTCATGATGTGTTGCCAGATGCCACCCATGATTATAGAAGTTAAAACAGTTTTAACTCTATTTACCAACATAACACAGATCCTATTGGGTCACACCATATAGGAGTTAATCGGAGAATCTTATTGTGATTGATTATAAATTGGTTATGATCAATAGTAAGATGGTTATAATTAATTATACGTGTTATAATTAAATTATAAATGTTATGTAAAAATAACAAGCAAAAACATTGGTTAATTTATAAATGTGTGTGACACGTTGTATAAAAGTTAATCGGTTAATTTATAAATGTGCATGACACGTTGTATAAATTACCGAAACAACAACCGCAAGAAATATATATATAATTGTTCAGAATAATTATACGAATATTATTTGTATTCGGGCCGAGGGCATTCGGGTTTTTTCAGATTCGTCTTATCCGCATGACATGTCATCGATCCTATCCAGATGACACGTCATCGATACCGAAACAAACAACCGCAGAAAAATATATATAATTGTTCAGAATAATTATACAAACATTATTTGTGTTCGGGCCGAGGGCATTCGGGTCTTTTCAGATTCGTGCTTATCCGCATGACATGTCATCGATCCTATCCAGATGACACGTCATCGATCTTATCCACATGACATGTCATCCTTATCCATTCAATGGCATATCTTGTAAATAGGCATAAGTTGAGGGGTATTTCGGTCTTTTGCGAACCTCCTCAAAAGCCTATAAATAGAGGGGTGCATGTAGAGAGAAAAATCGCTAATTCACTTGTATCGTTTCGTGCAGAATCGAATCGGTATTTTCTCTCTTTCTCGGTTTCTCTCCCAAATAGTGTTTCGGTTGAGAAAAGAAAGTTATACGTAGTTGACGTATAATCTTGCGAGTTGTTGTGAGGTATATTTACGGGATCGATGAATAGTGTTTTACCGAATTTAGCGGTATGTTAGTTTTGCATATTGATGAAACTGAGCAACCGAAAATTCGTGTTTACGGGTTTTCGTCTTTTCCCCGTGAATAGTGTTTTTGCAGAATTTTGCGGTTTACGGTATTTCTGGCAGAAGAAATAAACCGCTCTCCGGTTAGTCCTGGTGGATAACCGATAGAGGCATCAGACGTCTGATGCTCCGTTCCGAGTCGATTCCTTCCCTGGTGAGGCTCTACTCGCTCGGTCTGCATTCCAACTGTGATTTGGAAACAAGGTATAAATATGTTATATTAATCTATTTAATTTGTAAGTAGATTAAAGTTTTAGAAATCAATCATGGAGTAGATCTGTAAAAGGATTAAATTGGGTTTTGATGCCAAAGGAATACTGAAGGTGGACCGCCTTGGAAAGTTTCCTGACATACCCCGTTTAATCCTGAGCTTAAGTTGGCCGTAGAAATTTTTGTTCTACGGTTATTCCGCACCTTAAGCCTAAACGGGTTTCCGGTTAGCACCGCGTGAACCCCAACATGATGACATTGAGGCAGTCAGGAGGTACTATTACACTCCGGTCTCACTTCTTCCAGAATCAGATATTTCCTGACATTGAGGCAGCTGTTGACCGCTATGAGAAGAGTTGGACACAGCTTGATGTGCATGGCGAGGGATGCTTGGCGATATATAGGATGCCAGATGCTCGAGCACACTGCACCAATCGTGGAGACAGGCGTTTTTGAAGGCTGCCTCGTTGGCATGCTGCGCGATGCTGGGGAGAACATCAATTGGCGGGAGATAAAGTCTGCACCGCGAAATCCGAACTACCAACCAGAGGCCATCTACAGTCACGATATGCCGCCAGCTCCTGGAGGTAATTACAAGTTAATATTAAAAGTACGACACACACAATATTCTTATTTTCGTTGAATTGTTCGTTCTAACTCAGTTAACTTCCAATTATGCAGCTGATGACTCAGGTTGGGCGTTCCACGACTGGGTGTTGAATACCCAAGGATGGGATGCTTATAAAAATAAATACGGAGTTCCAGTAGAGCTTGGCACGGTCAGTCGCCAATTATACCATTATTTGTTGCAGAGTTCTTTGTATGTAGCAAAACTAACATTATTTTAATCTAGGATGGAGCACCTAATTGGAATGCCGATCCCAAATTTAGCATAGATGAGCTAGCCCCGGCAAATACAGATGCAGAGGTCATTGGCTCCCACAGACCACGATATGGAGTGGAGATGGAGCACGACTTTGAGGCTGGCAGAAGTTCATCTCAGACTGCAGATGGCTTTGTCTCTGCATTATTTGGTGCACCGCCTCCTTCCACGTATCCTGCAAGCTGGGAGCAAGATCCATGGGAGCTGCGTACACAGCCCGCCAATGTAGAGTCAGCTGCTGGATTTGATCCATGGGCAGCCAGTATAGGTACGCAGCACATGTATACGAGGGACGAGGATGAGGATATGGGAGACGATGAGGAGGATTTAGGAGAGGAGGCGTTACGAAATGTGAGTCCGCAGAGGCGCGTGCAGCCGCACAGGCATAGCGGCTCCTAGGTTGTCTCTATCCGGAAGGAGACGAAGATGATGATTGTAGAGTTTTTGTTTATTGTGATATATTTCTGACTGTAGTATTTTGACTATGGGACTGCTGTATTATATTGGCGCGCATTATGTTGACATTATGTTTATTTTATTTTATGTTCATGTTGGTATTATGTTGTTTGCACTTTACATTTCTTTATTATAACACAGTTTAATAATACAATTAAAGTTCAACAATACGATTAAAGTTCAACAATATAATTAAAAGTGTAACAGTACACTTCAAGTAATTACATTCAAACTAAGAAATTATATTGAAACCGTAATTTTTATTTGCGACCCACACTCCCAGTAGACCGCCTGTGACGGAGGCGTTTTGCTAGGGTCCTGACCGCCTGGGCCACGGGCGGTCCACTAGGGATGCCTATTTATTCATTTTTCCTCTCTCTCTTCTCACTCCAACATCAGTCTACCTCCCACCTCAAAGGCAGAGAGAAGGGAGAAAGAGCTGAAGGCGGTTTCGGACGATTTTCTGGGCGACTACAGCTACAGGTAATTTAAATAAATTTTTAATTATTTTTTAAATATTTTTTGTAATTATTTTTTGAATATTTTTTTTAATTATTTTTTAAATATTTCTTTTAATATTTTTAAAATATTTATTTCAATTATTTTTTAAATATTTTCTAATTATTTCCTAATTAACGGTTGATTACTGTACAGTTAGTATTTAATTACGCACATAATTAGCTTTCCTAATCAATTGCTGTCATTTGAAACCCTAGTTATAATGGCTCCCAAAGTTGGAAAAAATAGAGAAAGAACTAAAACCGAACGCGAAGCAAAAATAACACTTATTAATAATTTTTGGATGGCTGAAGCCTACGCAATGAGGAATGTGGAAAGAATGTTTTCACCCAAAAATAATGAAGAATTTCTTAGCACTCTTGATCCATCAATTAGAAAAATGCTGATGGAAGGCTGGGTGGACAGGGTCCCTCCATCTGGATGGGGACAGTGCTGCTTATGTGAGCTGAAGAGAGATATGGTGGATATGTTCTTCTGTTATAAATGTGGCAAAGCTGTTCATCCTAATTGCATGGACCCGTATGCAGATCTGCTGAATGACGCTCGTCTCACTACGTGGGAGTGTCCTGCGTGCGTCCATCGGGCTGAGGAAAATAATGGAGCAAGCTCCTCAGCTCGTAAGGCTTAGACCCCAATTGTATGTTGTTGTAGTATTTTGCTTATGCGAATTGATTTATTTGGTTTGAACTATGTTATGAACTTTAATTGCGCTTTTGATTGTACTTTTGAACTATGTTAAACTATTTTTAGAACTATATATGTATATGTGTATGTGTATGTGTATGTGTATGTGTATGTGTATGTGTGTATATTATACATATATAGTTCACCAAAAAAAAAAAATCAAAGTTATAAAAATTTACGACATCACTCCGTAAATATATCAAATATTTTATTTTTTGGCATACACATATACATATACATAATATTTTATTTTTTGACATACACATATACATATACATAAACCCTAAACCCTAAACTTTTTTTCACAAAATTATTCAAATCAAAATACTAAGATTTCTCTAAAAAAAAAAAAAACACATGAGGCGCCCGGGGGGCTGGCGCCTCATTTGGTATTTTGGGCCGCCCGAAGCCCAGGCTGTCAGGGCATGTTTAAAAAAAAATTGGGGGCAGGGGCATTTGTAAAATTTTGATTTTTTTAGGGATATTAATAAAAATGGCCGGACAGAATACGAGACAGAGAAAAAGAAGAAAAAGGAAAAAAAAAAGGGTATTTTTTTATAATTAACTTGTAAATTATTTAATTTTCGAAATTATGTTATTATTATTTAATTTGAGTAGTGTCCGGTTAGTTAACACCCGATTTTTTAGCTCCTTTTCAGTTATTTAATTACTGGTTCAAAAATTCTGAAATTTGTAAATTATTTAATTTATGAAATTATGTTGTACTTATAGTGTTATAATTTTTTTTAAATTGTAGTTTGTTGTTGATAATTAAATTCTATAAATATGACCTGCACATTCGTTTGATTTCGTATCTGTCAGAGGAAATTTTGAATTCGTATCCGAGAAGAAAAGAAGAGAAAAAAAAAGAGAAGAAAAAATGTAAGTTTTCTTTATAAATTATTTAATTTCTGAAATTATGTTGTACTTATAGTATTATATTTTTTTTAAATTGTAGTTTGTTATCGAGACCAATAAAAAAAAATGACCAGCATATGTGTGAGAATTTTTGTTGGAGGAGAAATCAGGTACAATGATAACGGGGTTTTTTATAGTACCCGACCTAAATACTCATTACCTATAACCTTAAATGATAACTTTGATTATCTCCAGAATGAGATTTAAAAACTAGTTGTGTATACTGTTAGTGAAGCAAATCTGGAAATCCAAGTCAGGTTTAACATGTCTACCGATGGCAAATGTGACTATCAATTAGTACCGATAACAAACCAGCAATCGTTGGAAATGATTTTAGGAATTGTGGCATCGTTTCCACAAAGGTTTCTAGAGTTATATGTAGAGTTGGAATCCAACCATACCAGTTTTAATTCCCAATTAAATATGAACAGTCAGATAACTGAAACTCGATCCCGACCCAGTACGAGTCGGAACCCTGAACCAATTACTCGATCCCGAATCAGTATTAGTCGGAACCCTGAACCCATAACTCAATTCCGACCCAGTACCAGTCGGAACCCTAAACCCATAACTCAATCTCGACCTAATACTAGTCAGAATCCTGAACCCATAACTCAATCTCGACCCAGTACTAGTTGGAACCCTGAACCCATAACTCAATCTCGACCCAGTACCAATCGAGTCCGTAGACTGGTACCGGTTCCATTACATTCGCTACCTGTGGATACGATTGATGATGTCAATTTGGAGAGCGGGGATGAGAGGCTCTCAGATGAGTCATCAGGTTCCGATAATGACGTTGGACCAACCATACGGTCACAATCACAGTCCCGTGAAACACGTTACCCGATAACTGTTCGGGAAGATATGAGACATCCGGTTGATAGTTTCAATGGCATATCCGGTTTTTGGCTTGCGGATGTCAATTTTTTCAGCAGCTCAACGAGAACATTCGATAATCCATTAGCCAAAGGCCAAGTGTTCGGAGAAACTGTTTCGCCGTTTTCCAAGTTAGTCGGCGATTGCCGGTTGCAGCGATTATGAAGGACACGTTCTATAAGTTGAATAAATAGTTTTTCGAACAGCAGAACAAAGCTACAATGAGACTTCAACAAGGTGAGTTGTGGTCCAAAAAGGTAGGTGACTTATTGCAGAAGCGTATCAATAAATCTCTGAACATAACTATGATTCCTTACGGTAGACACCATGGGGTTTTTGAGGTCATGGTTAGGGGTGAAAAAATTCCTGCAAGGCTTAATCAGCCAAGACTTGAGTATACCCGCAGAGATTTTGGTTATAGAGTTGTTGTTAATTGTTATCACATTATTAGACCTATCATTTCGACTTGTTTCCATACAAAAATCTATGTTTTGAACCAACAAATAGTGCCTTTTACATTGAATATCCATAGAATGTGGTACTGCTAAGTTTTGGTTCTTACTTTGCAGGAATCAGGCGAAATTGGGCAAAATCAGGCAATTGGCAGACTTCAGGAACCTATGATGCGACCCTCACTCATGCCTTGCGACCCAGGTGATGCGACCCTCATTACAGCCTTGAAGACCAGGTGATGCGACCCTCATCCCAGCCTTTGCGACCCATATGATGCGAGTCGCATCCACCTGATATGAGTCGCATCAACTGTTGCCGCCCAGTTCAAATTAAACCTGACAAGCCCAAGTCAGATCTGTTGCCTATATAAGGAGGTCCTATGCCAGAATTTCGAGAGCTTTTTTTCCCTTTACATTCCAGATCACTTAGAGAGCAGAGATCAAGAGAGAAGAAGGAGATTGGAGCTTGCTTGAAGAAGAGGAGAAGAGAAGATTGCAAGATCCTCTCCAATCCACCTTGGATCTTCGAGCTTCATCATGATCTGCCTATTCTCTCTCTCTTTTATGCTTTCTTTTATCATGCTTGAGTAGATCCCTAGTTCCTAGGGTTAGGATGTAGTCTCTAAACTTTGTCTTTAAGTTGCATGTTGTTTTGATCTAAGTTTGAACTTGTGTGATTCTTTGTTTGAGTATTCATTGATTGCTTGATTTTGATTGCTTGATTGATTCTTGATTGTCTACTGTTAGATGTCTATAGCATCTCTTCTAGTAATTTGGCCTTGATGTTTCTTGCAATTGTGATTGAGTATTTGAAGTAGATCTAAGATCAATAGTAGCCGAGAGGTGAACTTTCCATTATCGAAAGGTTGTGGATACTTCTAGCAAACCAGACAATCAATTTAGGTTAGATACCAGTAGGTGAGAGCTACAGGTTGAAGCCTCGCACAAGAAATCAACTTAGATACGAACACATGTCAGCTCTGCTCGAGGGCCATGCGACCTGCATCAGAGATGATGCGAGTCGCATCATACGGGTCGCATCAGAGATGATGCGAGTCGCATGATAGGTCTAGAGAAGGCAAAGTTTGGGATGAAACCTGAAACCCTGGGAGCACCTTTTATCATTGTTCAAAACCAAAACCTTTAATTGCTTTCATTTACTGTTAATTGAATTGTCACTCGAAATTAGGAAATATAAACAAACCAAACCCAACTTTTCACACTTCTAGTACCTAACTCGGATTCGTAGGAATTTAGAATCGAAAAGAACCGTCCCTGTGGATCGATACCCGATTATACTCTTCGATAGGGTTGTGCACTTGCAACCCTAATCGAAAGGTGTAACCGTGGTTTTAAAAGGTACGCTCCCAAGTGTACCGAAACTTGCGTTGTGCTTTCACGCGAACAAGTTTTTGGCGCCGTTGCCAGGGACGGCTATCAATTCCTTTCTAGATTTTCGCTTTTCTTAGTTAATCTAGATTTTAGTTTGTATCTTTTCTTTTGCTTTACTTCTTTATTACTAAAAACTGGCTTTCATCCCCCCTCCTGCAGGTAAATACAAGCTGACTTACCAACTGAGGAGCAGAGGACCACTCTTTGACGAAACACCTCCAGAAGATACAGTTCCTGCTCAGACATCAACTGAAGCGACCCGCATAGAGGTTGACGCGACTCGCATCATAACTGAAGCGACTCACATCACAACTGAGGCGACTCGCATCACAGAGACAATGTCAGAACATCCAAGCAGGGAGGACAGGGATGCAGAAAGAAATAGAGAAAGAGAAGACTTGACCGACCAGTCTGACGACGACATGGATGTCTTCATGCCAAGGACCTTGCGAGAGTTCAATGTGCCAAGGGCTGGAGATGTGAGAGGTGCAATCCGGCTGCCACGCATTCCAGGACAACAACCCAACTTCAATCCGGGAGTTGTCAACATGGTGCAGCAGAACACCTTTCATGGACTCGACCCCGAGGACCCGCACTCCCATCTCCAAACATTCCTCGAGTGCATCACGACTATCAAAACCAACGGTGAGAATGCTGATTACACCAAGCTTCCTCTATTTCCTTTCACTCTTAGGGACAAGGCAAAGAAATGGTTAGGATCTTTACCTAGGGACTCAGTTTTGACTTGGAGGGAATTGTCCAAATTGTTTCTGACCAGATTTTTCCCTCATAAACGAACTGCCAAGGTAAGACATGACCTGACCAGCTTTAATCAAATTTTTGATGAACCCCTGAATGAGGCATGGGAAAGGTTTAGAGAATTGCAATACTCTTGTCCACACCACGGTATACCGGACTGGCTCTTGATCCAAACGTTTTATGACGGCTTGAACGAGAGCACTCGTGCTTACGTCGACGCTGTTGCTGGAGGCGCGCTGATGTCGAGGGAGCCTTTAGAGGCTATGAACTTGATAGACAGCATGGTGCAGAACCAGCAATGGTCCGGCCGTGACAACTCACGACGACGAGGAGGCCAAGGAGGTAGCCAAGGAGGTGGCAAGTACGAGGTGGATCACATCACGGCTCTCACCGCTAAGATGGACGCCATGCAGAGAGCGATGGACAAGCTCAGCGTCAAAGCAGTTGAACAGCAACCTCAAGCATGCGTCATGTGTGGTGATGAGAGACATGCTTACGAGCAATGTCCATTGGTGCAAGCTGATGAGGAGAGCGAGCAGGTCAACTCCATCAACAATGAACCTTTTTTTTTTCCAAAACCTCCCTTCAACCGATCCTACTCCAAGGATCCAATGGAACAACAGAATTGGAATAGGAATCAAAACAACCCTGCGCCTTTCAACAATGCTCCCAGGCCCCCTTTCACAAACCCCACCAACAACAATAACTCCTTCATCAATCCTTCATCTGGCAACAACTGGAGCAATTCTTCTGGAGGAGGCAACAACAGAAACTTCTACCAAAACGCCTCCTTCCCCAATCAGAACAACCGAGCACCTCAAGCTGGCCCCTCCAAACCATATGTGCCTCCCTATGCGACAAACTTCACGCACGAGCAAGGGAAGATGAACCAATTGATGTGGGAGCAAATGCAATCGATGGCAACTCAGATGGCCGCCCAGAGCAAATTGTTGGAGCAACTGAGTCATATCGTCACTTCTAGCCAACCTCAACCTGGCAAACTGCCAGCGCAACCAGAACCAAACCCCAGAGGAGAAGCTAAGGCGATCACACTGAGGAGTGGGACCTAGTACGATGAACCAGCTTTCCCAACTGATCAGATTCTAACTGATGCGACTGGCACCACCACTGATGCGACTGGCACCACTACAGTGCGACTCGCATCGACACCAGAAGAACCTGTGGATGCGACCCACAATGGTACAGTGCGACCCGCATCAAGAGAGTCTGACAAGTCTGACAAAGAGAAAGGGAAGGGAGTTGAGAAATTGGCACATTACAGACCACCTGTGCCCTTTCCCCGACGATTAGCTGAGAACAAATTGAACGCACAATTCGCGAAATTCACTGAGGTGATCAAAGGCCTGCATATCACAATCCCGTTCACCGACGCTTTGACTCAAATGCCCTCCTATGCCAAGTTCCTGAAGGATATTCTATCCAATAAGCGAAGCTTGGGGGGAAATGAAACGGTGAAGTTGACAGAACAATGCAGTGCCATTATGAAGAACGACCTACCTCCCAAATTGGACGATCCAGGTAAGTTCTCCATTCCTTGCATCATAGGAAAGGCGACAATCAGGAAAGCTCTCTGCGATCTAGGAGCAAGCATGAGTCTCATGCCACGCACGATCTACGAGCGAATGGGGGTAGGTGAGCTCAGACCCACGCGAATGACGTTACAGCTAGTTGACTCCTCGGTGCGGTTACCACTTGGCATTGTGGAAGACGTACCAGTGCAAGTTGGTAAGTACTTTATACCTGTCGACTTTGTGGTCATGGAAATGGAAGAGGACAAAGAAGTCCCCATCATTCTTGGACGTCCTTTCCTCAGAACAGCAGGCGCAATCATTGACGTTTCTCAAGGAACGCTGACCTTGAACTTCGGAGGAGAGAAAGTGTGTTTTCAAATCGACCGCACCATGAAGTATCCTTCAATCGAATCTTGTTTTCGAGTAGATGTGCTCGAAGAATGCCTAACAGATTTGGTAGAAGACTACCTTCTTGAGCGGACCAATGAGAGTATGAACGAACACTTCGAATTTCTTTCTGAAATGCAAGGTGAGACGGAAAATTCAGAAGCATGTGGAGCAGATGTGAAAGCAGCTAAACTGGGAGAACATGGACGCAACCTGCATCAAACTCATGCGACCCGCTTGGAGCATGATGCGACTCGCATCAAAGCCCAGGCAGAGAAACCCACTCTTGAGCTCAAGCCTCTACCAGCCAACCTCAGGTATGAGTACCTTGGACCAGATCAATCTCTCCCCGTTATAGTGAACGCAGAATTGAATCCCGAACAAACCGCCAAGCTTTTGGAGAAATTGAGACTTCATCGAGGCGCGATTGGGTATTCGATCAACGACTTGAAGGGGATCAGCACGTCCATCTGCTCACACCGAATCTTCTTGGAGGATGATCACAAGCCATCTGTTGAGCACCAAAGACGACTCAATCCGAACCTGAAAGAGGTAGTCAAGAAAGAAATTTTCAAGCTTTTGGACGCCGGTATTATATACCCTATCTCTGACAGTAGGTGGGTGAGCCCAGTCCACGTGGTGCCAAAGAAAGGAGGGGCAACGGTGGTAAGAAATGAGAAGAACGAACTGGTCCAAACCCGTGTGGTGACAGGGCATCGCATGTGCATCGACTACAGGAAGTTGAATGCGGCCACATGCAAGGACCACTTCCCTTTGCCATTCGTTGACCAACTCCTCGAACGACTTGCAGATCATTCCTATTTTTGCTATCTGGATGGTTACTCTGGTTTCTTCCAAATACCGATTCACCCACAAGACCAAGAAATGACCACTTTTACCTGTCCCTACGGTACGTACGCGTACCGTAGGATGCCATTTGGTCTGTGCAATGCACCAGCAACCTTTCAAAGAGCCATGATGGCCATCTTTTCAGATTTCATTGAGAAAGAGGTTGAAATTTTCATGGATGACTTCTCGGTGTATGGAACATGCTTCGACACTTGTCTGACCAACCTGTGCAAGATCTTGCAGAGATGTGAGGAAGTCCATCTCATTCTGAACTGGGAGAAATGCCACTTCATGGTCCAGTCAGGAGTCGTCCTTGGAGATGTCGTGACCTCAAAGGGCATAGAAGTCGACAAGGCCAAGATCGAGGTGATCGAGAAACTAGAGATTTCGACGAGCGTCAAAGGAGTTCGAAGCTTTCTTGGATATGCTGGATTCTACCGTCGGTTCATCAAGGATTTTTCCAAGATTGCTAAGCCATTGACCAATCTGCTCATCAAAGAGTCTGACTTTGTCTTCACTGAAGAATGCGTCAAATCTTTTCGCAGCTTGAAGGAAGATCTCATCTCAGCACCTATCCTGCAACCACCTGACTGGTCTCTTCCCTTTGAGATCATGTGCGATGCGAGCGACTACGCAGTAGGAGCTGTTCTTGGGCAGAGGAAGGGAACGATGCCGTGTGCCATCTACTACGCTAGCAAGGTGCTAGACCCTGCCCAGATGAACTACACGACTACCGAGAAAGAACTTCTTGCTGTTGTGTTTGCTCTTGACAAGTTCAGGTCGTATCTGGTCGGTTCAAAGATCATCATCTACACCGATCATGCCGCGCTCAGGTACTTGTTGAAAAAGCAGGACGCAAAGCCTCGACTGATAAGATGGATTCTTCTCCTGCAAGAATTTGATCTTGAGATCAGAGACAAGAAAGGAGTCGAGAACACAGTAGCTGACCATCTTTCCAGACTTCACTTGGATGACGAGAGTTCTGCCAACTTGCCAATTGATGATTCCTTCCCCGACGAGCAACTATTCTCAGCTTCAACCCTGGATCACCTTGATGCGACTCGCAACCCTAGTGATGCGACTCGCATCCATCATGATGAGACTCGCATGGGAGTCAATGCGACCCACATGAGCAAGTATCCAGACCCTTGGTATGCAGACATGGCCAATTACCTTGCCTCTGGGATCCTACCAAACACCATGACTTACCAGCAGAGGAAAAAGCTAAAATCTGACGCAAAATTCTATTTCTGGGACGATCCCTTTCTTTTCAAGTTAGGGATCGACAGCATCCTCCGACGCTGTGTACCACATGAAGAGACACGTTCCATTCTCAAGCACTGCCATTCATCCGCCTATGGCGGACATGCCTCGTTCTCCAAAACAGCCGCCAAGGTTTTACAATGTGGTTTCTTCTGGCCATCTCTCTTTAAAGATGCGAAAGCCTTGGTGATGTCATGTGACAAGTGTCAGCGCACTGGGAACATCACTAATCGCAATGAGATGCCTCTCAACTCCATTCTTGAGGTCGAAGTCTTCGACGTGTGGGGCATAGATTTCATGGGACCATTTCCAGCTTCATGTGGAAATGAGTACATTCTAGTTGCGGTTGACTACGTTTCAAAATGGGTCGAGGCAGTGGCCTGTCGAAGAGCTGACTCAGACGCGGTGAAGCGATTATTCAATGATGTCATCTTTCCTCGCTTTGGAGTGCCAAGAGCTGTCATCAGCGATGGAGGGAAGCATTTCATAAACCGTCAATTCAACAATCTCCTGCAGCGACATGGAGTGACGCACAAGGTCTCCACCTCTTACCATCCTCAGTCGAACGGCCAAGCTGAAATCTCCAACAGGGAAATCAAATCTATCTTGGAGAAGACCGTGGCAAGAACAAGGAAGGATTGGTCTTTGAAATTGAGTGACGCACTCTGGGCCTACCGTACAGCATTCAAAACACCGATTGGGATGAGCCCTTTCAAGCTGGTGTATGGAAAGCCGTGTCATCTGCCAGTTGAGATTGAGCACAAAGCGTTCTGGGCCACTCGAGGTATCAACATGGACTTGTTAGCAGCTGGAGAGAAGCGTATCCTCGATTTGCACGAATTGGAAGAGATGCGTCAGCACTCATACGAGAATGCGAGGATCTACAAAGACAAAACCAAACGAATTCATGACAAGCGCATCATGTCTCGCGACTTCAAGGAAGGCGATCTGGTCCTCTTGTTCAATTCCAGGTTGCGACTCTTTTCTGGGAAATTGAAAACCAGATGGTCGGGTCCGTTTGTGGTACGAAAGGTGCACCATTTCGGCGCGATTGAAATTGGGAATGACGCATGTGGGAATTTCAAAGTGAACGGTCAGCGTCTCAAGCACTATATGGCAGATCATGACTATCAAGAGCGGGTTGTTCAGGACCTCTCCGATCCCATCTCATCAAAGGATTAGCACAACGAAGGTCGAGCTTGAGACCTAAAACAAGCGCTCCTTGGGAGGCAACCCAAGCCCTTTTAGTTTACTTTTCGTTAGATTAGTTAGACATTCTTTTATGTTTACTTGTCATTTCGATCTATTCTTTCCTTCCTGCCAAAATGATGCTTGATGCGACTCGCATCCCTCGTGATGCGCCTCGCATCCCTCGTGTTGCGACTCGCATCCCCCTTGATGCGACTCGCATCACGGGTAACCGTCGCAGCATTAAAGGGTGCTTCGAAACGACGCGAGCCTCACCATATAATCCTCATCCGCACCCCCTGTTCCTCTCTTCTCCTCTCTTCCGCGATCTCCACTTCTTCTCCTTCGTTGCGACTCGAATCACCTCCGTGCGAGCCTCAACCGAACCCTCAACCAAAACCCTAACTTCTTCTCCCTCCTCTACTCGCCGGCTCCCCTATTTCTCCACCGATCACACCCCTCTCCATCAATCCCTGCCGACACCTCTTCTTTTCACCTTTCCACCTTCTCATTCACCACTCACCATCAAAACCCACGCTCTTTTCCTCTCAATCGGATCGCCTGCCGTCAGAACCAGTCAGTGCGACTCGCATCACTCTCAGTGCGACTCGCATCACCACAAGGCGACTCGCATCAACAACAGTGCGACTCGCATCACAGCCATGTCAGATGCACCAGATTTTCCCACATTCAACGAGCGTCGCACCAAGCATAACTTTGAGCGATGTCAAGCCGAGCTCCGCCGATAGAGGGATCTCCGTATCCAGCAGGGGATACCAAACCCCACTCCCTCTCCTTCTGAGTCTTCTGAGCAGCCCGACTGGTCTCAGCAAGGCTCGAGTTCGGCTGGTAACAGTGGTAACTCCTCTCACTCTTCTTCTTCTCATTCTTCCTATCATCCTTCTCCTTCACATGTAGGGGCTGGGTTGGGCGCTGTAGAGTACAATTCTGATGACTCTGACCCCATTTCGGGTAAGGAAACTCCTCGGGCCGCAGAGTACCCATCCCCTCACTTCTCTGTCTCTAGCCATGGCATGATGGAGCGCTTTCTTATCCTCCGGCAGCGCACGTATGAGAACACACGCCGGGTCGATTTCGACACTCTCGAGGCCTTTGGGGTTCGTGAGGACTTTCTCCGTCTCACTGGGAGGATCGGGTTCACTCCCGCCTTCTAGGGTATCGAGCGTAACTGTTACACGGAGATTACCCTCGAGTTCCTCTCCTCTCTCAAGCTTCGACAGGATTTGAGCGGCCGCTACTACATCAAATTTCAGATGCTAAATGAGACGCGCCGGGTCACTCTTGCCCGACTTCGCGAGTGGTTCGATTTTGAGCGCGACCCCGATACGGATTTCCTTGACCATCGCGTGGGGTTCGATAAGGCTCATTTCTGGCGTCTGATCACAGGGATGATGAGTACCACCAGTGCCCAGTACCGCAGCATTGCCATTTCTCACCCGGTACTGCGGTGCATCCAGCGTACCCTCGGCTGTTCCATCTTCGCACGCGGCAAGACTGCCGTCCGTGTCAATGAGGAGGATCTCTGTCTGCTGGACCACATGCTCCGTCCTGAGGCCGAGTTGGCGCGACCCGACCTGATGTTATTCATGGTCCGTCACTGGCTGGATATCCAGCGCAATACGAAGGTCGGAGGATCTGTTCGCATTGGCGCCTACGTCACCCTGATCGCTGATCGGCTTGGTGTCTCGACCGCAGGCCTCACTCTCTCTACTGGCCATCTCACACTGGATGCCAAGGCCTACGAGCGGGCGACTTTCATCAAGATCGAGCGCGGCCCTGCCAACCACCGTTCTCGCTACTTCTGGGCTTTGAAGGGTCATGGCTTGCATCTGATGCCCCTCCGTCTTGCGCCCTTGTCTTTTGATGATGAGAGTACTTGGTTTTGCACTGGGCCTCTGCCAGACGAGCCGGCACCACCTTCTTCTCCCGTGCAGCCCTACTCTCCTGCCCATGTCGATGAGCCCATGCCTGATGTCCATGTCTCTCCTGAGCATCCTCCTGTCTCTCCTGCACATTTCCGTGACTCCACCTTCTATGCTGGCCCATCCACCTCTTACGCTGGCACCTCCTATCCACCTCCCGTTCCCTCACCCACTATCCAGGATGTCTACAGCCTCGTCTATGACATGAGGCGTGAGCAGGTGCCATACTCTCTGATTTACAGCGCAGGGTGGCTGATATTGAGGATGTTATGCGCGATTGGAGGTTCGATCCCTCCGACGATTGAGCAGGTTTGTTTTTCTTATCCCCTTTCCTTTGCTTTATCTTAGAGTCTTGAAGCATTGAGGACAATGCTCAGACTAAGCTTGGGGGGGGTGACTTTAGGATTTATTTACTTCTACTTAGACCATGTTTACTTGTTTATTGCATTTTTAGGTAGGAATTTATGTGATTGTTTAGATTGGAAACTTCTTGAAAATTGTTGGTGTTGATTAAGATGACCCTAGGAGATTAGAACTATCCCATAATTGACCAACGAATTGATAAGGATGAATGTTTTGAGCATTTGTAACAATGAAAACTTGAAATGTATTGAGAAACTCATTTAGAAATTGACTTGTGCCTTTTCAATAAGGGAAATGGGGATTATCGACAAAGAAAGATTTGGGATACCTATTGAGGTATGTGTATTCATGATATGTGCAAAAATAAAAAAAAAGAGAAAAAATAAAAAAGATTTGGGATACCCACTTAGAAAAGAAGAATTAAAAAGACGGAGAACATAAGAGTACTGGCAATAAATCCTTTTAGGGCGCCTTTGAGCTCGTCTCCCACTTAGAAAAGAAGAATTAAAAAGACGGAGAACATAAGAGTACTGACAATAAGTCCTTTTAGGGCGCCTTTGAGCTCGTCTCCCATTTAGAAAAGAAAGGAATTTTTGCACATATCAACACGCGAAGTCCACAACTTTCTGACCTAAGCTTGTTCCAAGCTTGGGGGGGGGGGGGTAAAAAAGGGAAATCTCCACGAATGAGGGCAATGGTTAAATAGATAAATGATAACTTGATCAATTCAAGTACTCAGTTTTACAAGTATTCAAATATTTCCGAATTTGAAGTTTGGTTGGTCGATTCGTGTGGAGAAGCAAGGTTAAATGGGAAAGTCCAAATTATACTAACATGATTCCTGAAGTTCCTAATTAAAACAACTCATGTAAATTCTTACACTTAGGAAACTTGCATTTAGAGTCCAAACCGGTACCAATGTTTAGATCTCTGCTTGAGGACAAGCAAAGGTTAAGTTTGGGGGAATTTGTTATCACATTATTAGACCTATCATTTCGACTTGTTTCCATACAAAAATCTATGTTTTGAACCAACAAATAGTGCCTTTTACATTGAATATCCATAGAATGTGGTACTGCTAAGTTTTGGTTCTTACTTTGCAGGAATCAGGCGAAATTGGGCAAAATCAGGCAATTGGCAGACTTCAGGAACCTATGATGCGACCCTCACTCATGCCTTGCGACCCAGGTGATGCGACCCTCATTACAGCCTTGAAGACCAGGTGATGCGACCCTCATCCCAGCCTTTGCGACCCATATGATGCGAGTCGCATCCACCTGATATGAGTCGCATCAACTGTTGCCGCCCAGTTCAAATTAAACCTGACAAGCCCAAGTCAGATCTGTTGCCTATATAAGGAGGTCCTATGCCAGAATTTCGAGAGCTTTTTTTTCCCTTTACATTCCAGATCACTTAGAGAGCAGAGATCAAGAGAGAAGAAGGAGATTGGAGCTTGCTTGAAGAAGAGGAGAAGAGAAGATTGCAAGATCCTCTCCAATCCACCTTGGATCTTCGAGCTTCATCATGATCTGCCTATTCTCTCTCTCTTTTATGCTTTCTTTTATCATGCTTGAGTAGATCCCTAGTTCCTAGGGTTAGGATGTAGTCTCTAAACTTTGTCTTTAAGTTGCATGTTGTTTTGATCTAAGTTTGAACTTGTGTGATTCTTTGTTTGAGTATTCATTGATTTCTTGATTTTGATTGCTTGATTGATTCTTGATTGTCTACTGTTAGATGTCTATAGCATCTCTTCTAGTAATTTGGCCTTGATGTTTCTTGCAATTGTGATTGAGTATTTGAAGTAGATCTAAGATCAATAGTAGCCGAGAGGTGAACTTTCCATTATCGAAAGGTTGTGGATACTTCTAGCAAACCAGACAATCAATTTAGGTTAGATACCAGTAGGTGAGAGCTACAGGTTGAAGCCTCGCACAAGAAATCAACTTAGATACGAACACATATCAGCTCTGCTCGAGGGCCATGCGACCCGCATCAGAGATGATGCGAGTCGCATCATACGGGTCGCATCAGAGATGATGCGAGTCGCATGATAGGTCCAGAGAAGGCAAAGTTTGGGATGAAACCTGAAACCCTGGAAGCACCTTTTATCATTGTTCAAAACCAAAACCTTTAATTGCTTTCATTTACTGTTAATTGAATTGTCACTCGAAATTAGGAAATATAAACAAACCAAACCTAACTTTTCACACTTCTAGTACCTAACTCGGATTCGTAGGAATTTAGAATCGAAAAGAACCGTCCCTGTGGATCGATACCCGATTATACTCTTCGATAGGGTTGTGCACTTGCAACCCTAATCGGAAGGTGTAACCGCGGTTTTAAAAGGTACGCTCCCAAGCGTACCGAAACTTGCGTTGCGCTTTCACGCGAACATTAATGATGACAATAAGGCCGAATGTGAATATCAGAAGCTCCAATTGACCGGTATACCATGTTCTCATTTCATAGCGGTGGTTCGAGAAATTAAATATGATGAAAATTTATACGTCAGCCCCTTGTACAGTGCATCGATATTGGAACAAACATGGAGTGCATGTTTCGAACCGAAAGGCAACCAAAATGAATGGCCTTCATACAACGGCCCAAAAATTAAACCTAAGAGCAGACTGATTAAAAAGGGAAGGAGACGGCACAACCGCATACTGATGAAAATGGACATAATGCAAGGCCGGAGACTCAGACATCAAGCTCATCGTGAAACAATTGATCGAAATGCAGTAGGCATAATTGATCAACCAATCAAAATGACTTGTTTTAATTAAATTCACAATTTAATATATGTTCTATTGTAATGTAGAGGAGGCAGCAAGACAGGCAGGAAGAGGATCTCAACCAGGAAGGAGAAGCACATCTAGCACGTCTCAAACAGGGCCATCTCAAGTAGGGTCATATCAACCAGGAAGGAGGAGCACATCTGAAGCAATGCCATCAGGTACAGATAACCAGGAGCAAGCAGGGCCATCTGGTCCATCCTTTTTCGGAATGCATATTAGTCTGCGTCGTAGAAATTAACTTGTGAACTTTACTTTGCGAACTATTTTGTATGTGTTGATCACTATTTGTATGTATAATTGATCAATTAAAATGCATTTATTTTAGTAAGTATAATTGATCAATTAAAATATAAAGGAAATAAAAATAATTAAAACATAGATAAAAGATAAGAAAATAGATGTCTATGGATGTCTATGGAATCCAACGAGCAGTACATATATGAACTATACAGACATAGATAAAAGATAAGAAAAAATATCAAAGGCCAGGCATATGGCCGGGATAATATGTAATGGATGTGAGTTATCCACAACAGATCACTAAAAGTATCCCGCTCCCGCGGAACTTGATCAATGATTTCGTCTGCCATACTACAAAATTAATTTAAAATTAATTCAATTTTCTAAATTAAAATGAACAATTATTGTTTCTAATTATCAAGAAAATAATATAAACTAATATAAATTATTAAATCAATATTCTAAACAATTCTAAATAATATTATAAATTATTGAAAAATAATCTAAACAATTCTAAACAATATTTTATTGTAAATTATTGAACAATTCTACCAATTCTAAACAATTCTAAACAATTTACAATTCTAACAATTCTAAACAATTCTAAACAATTCTAATAATTCAAAATTAATATTATAAACAATTCTAAATAATATTATAAATTATTGAAAAATAATCTAAACAATTCTAAACAATATTTTATTATAAATTATTGAACAATTCTAAACAATTCTAAACAATTTTAAACAATTCTAAATTAATATTATAAACAATTGTAAATAATTTATAAACACCTTCCCACCCCTTCACAACACATCAGGGTAAACCTACACTGTGTTACAACTGGCATGAGATAGCAATATGGCATCTCGACTTGACTACCCTCACACCAGACTTTGATATTTTCATCAAATAAGGCTTTTTGTTCCCATTTGCGTTGCTTGGTCATGGAGAAGGGACCCTGCTTCGATCATCCTCTGTGGGTCCATGTAGTACCAGGTCGTTTTATTATCAAAAGGCAACCATATGCTGAATTTAACAGATAACGTGATGACAATTCAGCAAATGACAAGTGCAACTATCCAACAGATATGGATCTCTTCAATATCAGCTCTCAGAAATGGAAATTCAAGCCGAGATGGGCTCAAAGAGAAGTGCTGGATTTCCTAGGAATTTTCAGAGGAAGCAATCTTCCCTTCGAGATTCTGGTGAACAGGATTTTAAATGAGTGTAATCTTTGGCTGAAGTTATGTTAAGAAGTTAAGAAGTTGATTCAGGTCATTTTTAATTTTACTGATATGATGTAAATTAGGTGAGTGAGAAAAGCAGAGCATTATATATGCTATCTGGTTTGTATGGTGAACTATCAACTATGTAAGCGTGTGTTTGTGCATATTGTTAAATACAATACCACCTGACAGCTTGTGTCATGGCATTTCAAAAAAGACAAGTGCACTGTAATTGCAAAAATGATTAAAATGTAAAAATAATGTCAAAGGTAAAAGGAAAAAATAGGTTGAGAAAGATCAAAAAAAAAAATAGCATTTATAATAGTGAAAAAAGGTTTATAAGCTTTGAAATTAAGTTCACCAAATATTCTTATCAGAATTGATCATATTAGAATTTAGTCATACAAAACACCATATACACAAAGCAACACATGAAAACCAAAAACAAAACAAAAGCCCTTGGAGAAAATTTGGCGAAGGGCACGTACAACACATCTATTCTACTAATATAATCAAACATTGTAATGCGCAAATGAAAGAGTCAAGGATATTATGTTTTATAGCTATATGCATCCAGAATCACAAATTCTAGATATATTTTGATGTTAAATATGTGCTCCATCGAGACATATATAACTGCATTTTTAAGATTTAATTGAGCTAATGGGACCAACAAGGACTTGGCAGAATTGTAGCTCAAGTGCTCAACAAGCACCTAGTCAAGACTAAGTTACAGGGTTTAATAAAATAAAATAAAAAATGATAATTTTTATATACATTAGAGAAAATAATATAGATTAAATCTTACGGTTTTATTTTAGCATAGCCAATTAAAAAATGATAACATAAAAGATTATGGATTGATCGAGCTTAATTGGATTGTCTGAGTGGTAAAGCGTCTCTTCATCTTCACCTTACTTGGTGCCCGAGTCGAGAGAGAAATAGTCATGCATGATTGCATTGCATCAGCATTATATTTGTAATTGAGCCGAATTGAGCCGTGGAGACCCGATCGAGCTCTTTCATTATCTTACTATCGAGGTGAATCAGGAGAGTTAAAAAGTTCAGAGTTCATCCATATGGAGAGAAAGAGAGAGAGGAGAAGGTTAACTTCTCTTATTTTCAATTTTTTAATCTTTAACTTTTAATTAAAATATTAAAATGACATTTTTAGTCTTCTCAATAATATGACATTTTCTCTCAAAGTTTTTTAACTCTCTTTGCAGTGTGCCGTAAGCCCGTAACATTATGACCTTGGAATGCATTAATCAATCGAGACCTTGGGCTTGGGAGTTGGGACCTATCACATCTTCCAGCAGCCGACTAAAAATAAAAATAAAAAACTATTGAATAGTAATATTTGGGCTCATTTGAGCCCATGGGCCACATAACATTTCATGTTAAAATTTGTTTTGGAGGAAACCTAAAGTTGCAAGTATTTATCATCTTGTCCGGACAATCTCATCTAGGATTTGGATACTGGTAATTAATTTGTTCAAATTGGCATTTTGTATTTTTTTTTTTTTTTGTTAAGCAAAAAGTAGTTACAACTGGGAGAATTCATGTTGTATGACATAGAAAGTACAAACATGTAAATGTTGGATGTCTTCAAGGAAAGAAAATTTTAAAATGTTGAAGCTTATTTGGAAAATAAAACATAAATTTCAGGAAAAAAAGGAGAAGGTACAAAACCTTAGCGCGTTATCGTGATTAAATGAAATCTGATAGATCATGCCAAATACAACAGCATCGATTCGAACAATATACTTCACAAATTAGAAAAATTGCATCCAACTCACTCTTTTTCTATTGCGTGAACCAATTGATAGCCTGCTGGCATATAAATGCATGCGCTTATCAGCATATTCTCAAAAGGAAACCTAAAATAACCCGAATAGATGTAAGAGAGGCTGCGATGTCATATATATACATAGAGAGAGAGGTGCCTCTGTAAGCAATACCTTTTTCTTTGACAAAATCTGTCAGTTCATATGTACTGAAAATTGCAGAGGTAGAGAAGAGACTCACTAGTTGGTCCTTGCTTGAATAACATGGCCAGTTGCATGCTTTCTCTGTCAGAATGAAAGCGACATCGCGTTTAGGTATGTAACCTTGCTCTAGAATTATTACCAGATTAAAGCATATATAGCTGCTGATTTGTTACTATCAACTTTTTAGATATCATTTGAAGCATATGTCAAATTTTGAGGCGACACTAATTGTACGTTCTTCACTAGTGACTATTTGTTCATATTTCTTAATGCACAAACCAAACTAAAATTTCTCAGTTCTCACTCGTTTGCTCAACACTGCTTCGGTAAGCGTCTCAATGAGGTTGATGCATGGATTTAGTGCAACTCAAAGTTTCTTCATATGTTAGCATTAACTTCTGTTAGATCAGAATATATACATGGTTGCACCTAGTAAATGAAAACAGGTACATATTTTATATGATAATTTCAAGTGATACCAGTAAAAGTAAAAAATGAGACTGGTAACAACTGACCCTAGTGAGAGAAATATATAGAATTTTAAAAGAGTTGCTGTGCAGATTATTGTTATTATTTTTTAAATTGGAATATGTTATATGTTATATGATAATTTCAAGTGACATATTTAAACAAAAAAAAAAAAAAGTTAGCTGACTCGGCATGTTGGAAGATTTATACTTGACTAATTAAGTAATTATTATCTTTCACAGAAGCAAATCTTTTGTCATTCAATAGGTTCATTGAATATAACTAGCACTGTGAACATTAATTGAATATCATCTACGTACCTAGAAATGGCAACTAATTAAAGTATGCATGACTACCATTTTCTCTTGATTTAATTTATTTTAAACGAAAAGCTTTCACAATTTTTATAATTTTAATGGTATATAGATCATGGTCATGCATTATCTTATGAACTTTTCTATCTATTTCAATTGAACATAAAATTATTAGAAATTTTGTTTTCTTTTTTAGAATAAATGAGGAATAACAATTAACTAACAATTCGGGAACAAACATTTTAAGGAAATAAAATTTATATTATACACGCACGCACACTACACATGTAATTAAAATCTTTGACACAAATACACAATTAATTATCATTATTATAAAGATGAGAGTTCAAATGCCTCCATTTTTGTATCTTCATCATGCCTCCATTTTTAAAAACTTAAATAACTCAAAGTTTAAAACTTAAATGTCAAAATGAAACTGTTAGATGTCGATCTATGTTATTTTCTCTATGTGCTCATAAAAAATTATCACATTTTGATTTTGTTTTTATATGAATCAATAAGTTTAAAAATCAACGTCTAGAAATTATCCACATTAGTATACATTTTTATAATTGCTCGAGATGACAACCAAAATAAAGTTGAAATGTCATAATTTTTTACACTTGTATAGATATAAAATGATATAGTTCATATCCAAAGGTTTTATTTTTAATTTTAAAATTTAAATTTTGAGTTATTAAAATTTAAAAAAATAAAAGCATGATAAAAATACAAAAAATGGAGACAATATTTGAACCTTCCTCTGCTATAAATGCTATATCTTAACTTTATCACTTCTCTCCCCTTGAGATTTTCTACCAGCAGCGTTAAACCCTAGAATCAATCCCTACTTATATATATCCTCTTTTAGTAACATCAGATATGATGTGTATATATAGGCAGCGGCAACAATTCTAACCTTCATCTTAATTTTATCTGGTCTCCCACTTGATCTCCTTCCCCATCAATCATCATCTCATTCCAATCTTTTATTTATATTATGGTTTGATTTATATATGAAAAGGAAGCATGATTCATAAATCTTCTAGTCAAAGGATATTTCGCTTCTTTAAGCTTAAGGTTTAATTTCTCTTGTGTCATTCTCCCTTTCTCTATTTTTTTTTTCTTGTAATAACATTGTCAATGCTGTGATGTTTGGCTTATTTTCAATTATTGTTCTTTGAATATATGATTTTAAAATAACTAGCATAATCGAAATTAAGACAAGAGGATATAAATTTGAAGTTGTAATTTCAAGTAAGTTGTTCGTGCCTAATAAGAAATAGGGCTAGGTTTATTTTTTAAAAGAAAAACACAAGTTAAGCTCGAAATAAAATGCACACGCTAGTCTCGTGCATAAAATAGCTAATGTTATACAATAAAAAAAAGGGAATACCTAGCTATTCCCGTAATAATTTTCTATTTATCTCTCAGTCATTAACTACTTGAATAACTACTAACTACCTAGGAGTATCACTTACTATTTTAGGACCATATAATATTTGAAAGATTTTACAACTGGCACGCGCAAGTATTCATCTATAATGCATTAAGTATTCATATCTAAGATATCAAGTATTTAAAAAAAAACTGGACACGTTTTTAGAGGTGGTTTTTTTTTTCTTCGTTCAATGTAATTAATATTTCTAATGATCGGTGAGGAATTTTGCAAATCTAAAACCACGAATGTTTTCTACATAATTTTATCTTTCAAATAAGATTCATGATGACATACTTTCGAGTTATCCGTTGCACAAGTATTCATTCTCATCGAGAAAATATTCATCATCATTGTGCAAGTGCAAATATAAAAACTTAACACATCACTCATCCATCTTTTACATGTTTTTAGAGGTGATTTTTTTTCTCCGTTCAATTTAACAAATATTTCTGACGATCTGTGAGGAATTTTGCAAATTTAAAACCACAAATATTTTTTACACAATTTTATCTTTCAAATGAGATCCATGATGACATACTTTCGAGTTGTCCGTTGCACAAGTATTCATATCTCATCACGCAAATATTCATCTCTCATCGTGAAAGTATTCATCCTCGTCGTGCAAGTGTAAATACAAAAACTGAACACATCACTCATCCATCTTTTACACATTTTTAGAGATGGTTTTTTCTTCTCTATTCAATTTAAACAATATTTCTGACGATTTGTGAGAAATTTTGCAAATCTAAAATCACGAATGTTTTCTACATAATTTTATCTTTCAAATGAGATACATGATGACATACTTTCGAGTTATCCGTTGCACAAGTATTGTTATATTGTCACGCAAATATTCATACCTAAGATATTAAGTATTGATTCATACACATTGAAGTATTCATTCTAAGACATCAAGTATTCATTCGTATACCTCTATTTTTTTTCAAAAAAAATTTTATATCATTTCTTAGTACACAGTGGCTTAATTCATCATTAATAAAGCTTTATTTTTTGCAAATAACTCTCTACTTTATAAGGAAAGAGAACATAGACATGAAATGGATTAATTGCATCCACAGATACAAAAATATTTTGATACGGTCAATAGTGGTGGATCTGACCCGACAGAGGCGTGCTCAAGTATTCATTCATACACGTTGAAGTATTCATTCAAACATGTTGAAGTATTCAATCCTGGCAGAGACGTGCTTGATTGGGATGAAGTGATGGATGATCTCCGGCAGAACGTCCGTTGGAGTGGGAGCTGCAGGCATAGATGAAAAAAATGAAGGTGGAGGTGGAGGTATGAGATGGAGGGAGCTTATCGTATTTACTATTTTGAGGTAGTAGAGAGTGGGAGGTGGGAGAGAGAGAGAGCTTATCGATGGAAAAACGGAGGCGGAGGTGGAAGAGGGAGGTAGAGGCGGAGGTGGGAGAGGCAGATCCAGAGGTGGGAGAGGGAGGTAGAGGCGGAGGTGGGAGAGAAAGGCGGAAGCATAGGTGGGAGAGGGAGGCGGAGGTGGAGGTGGGAGAAGAAGATGAAGGTGAAAAAGGAAGATGGAGGTGGAAGAGGAAGAGAGAAAAATGAAAGAAATAAATGTTGTTAGAAATGGTAGTTATAGTTAAAATAGAAAGTTAGTTAGTTGGGAGATGAATGGAGGATGGATAGATGGAAGATATTATAATTATCCTAAAAAAAATATTGCCCATTTTCCTTTTTTTTAGAAGGATTTGTTTTTCTGTTTTCGAATCCGCGTGCATGCACACACATATATGTACTCACATATATTTTCATTGCATTTGAAGCTTTACATATGCGTACATACATTAGGATGGTTGCAAATTTTTAAGAAAATATAGCTAGATGGGTGGTATTTTTTTTTTTTTCAAAACAAGATGGGAGGTATTTTCAAATGTACTCGTAATATATAGGTAAATATTCATAAATTAACCACTTTCTTTTTAGTAGAATAAAAAACTTATTTCATATGTATTCACTAGTCATTATCAAATTAACTAAAACAGAATGTTTGAGTCAAGATTTGCTCATCAGTTGGTGACATGCAAGTGTGCAATATAATGGCTCTTAGATCTTTTGGTGACATTAATTCTTTAATCGAAAGAAATATTTTGTGTTATTATCCATATGTATGGAACAATAATAAAGTGAAAAATGTTTTTTGAGTAGTACCTTACATAAGTAAGAATGTCATGTAGACATCCTATGTATATTTGAAAATCTTAAATTATTATTCAAATTGATTTTCTTTATGAGAAATATAACATCCTTTTATATGAGCAACCAATTATGTAACATGCAATCATACTTCCAAATGATATATATATATATATATATATATATATATATATAGAGAGAGAAAAGTATAGTACCTTACATAAGTAAGAATGTCATGTAGACATTCTATGCATATTTCAAAATCTTAAATTATTATTCAAATTGATTTTCTTTATGAGAAATATAACATCCTTTTATACGAGCAACCAATTCTGTAACATGCAGTCATACTTCCAAATTATTATTCAAATAGAGTTGGGCTACGGTGCTATGCATATATAATGTCGTATCGTGCTATGTGATTTATAACTGTATGATGAGTTTTGAGATCAGTGCAAGGAAACTCGCTGGATCAAAAAATAAAGATGGAAAATTAATGAACAATCCTTTTGTTAGTGTTAGCGTTAGTGTTAGATGACTATTATCTCTCCCTCACGGCCTCACCTCTCCCATCCCCGTACCTTCTCTCTTTGTGTTTTCCCCCCAATACAAAAATAATTGAAGAGAGCTCGTCCCCACGCCTCTAGCCCCTAACTTCCATCCACTCCACTCGCGCTCCCTCCGGAATGTGCCTCCTGCTCTCCAGCCGTAGCAATCTTGCGAGTTGTAGCCCTCGTGTTGATCTCTATCATGTAACTCCGGTGATCTCTCGCTTTTGCAAGGTCTTGATGATAAAATAAACCTTGCATCAGCACTATTCCAACATGGGGGGCTGAGGTCTTGAGACACGAGGGAGCTAGAGGCAGGGGCGAGGGGTTGGAGGTGTAGGAAGGTTAGATACTTGAGGCGTGAGACGGCTGGTGGCTTCTGGCCCGAGAAAACTGGAAGTGGGGGGGGGACTTGTCTCTCTTCTTCCTTTTGAAATTGGGGAAAAAACAAATAGAAGGCCGTAGGAAAAATGGGGGAGGTGATGGGGAGAAGCATAAAATTGTTTTGTCGCCTGACACTAACGGAGAGACTGTTTATTTAATTTCTCATCCTCATTTCTCGATCCAGCGAATTTTCATGCACAGATCTCAAAGTCCATCATACGGTTATAAATCGCATAGCACAATACGACCCAACTCTCTCTCTCTCTCTATATATATATATAGAGAGAGAGAGAGAGAGATAGATCTCTATATATATATATAGAGAGAGAGAGAGAGATGAGCAATGGTGCATGGAGAACGCGTTTGTACTCCACGCCGTATTTTCATTTTGAAAGTCCAAACGACCGATCCGAACCGTTAGATGTGATCTCCATATTGAAATGTGCTTGGAGACCAAATTTTACATTTTTTGAAATTTTTTTACTATTTATTAAGCAGTTTTGAAAATTGTTGTTTTGCTGTGAACAGTAAAAATTTCTGGACCATTGGATCAACGATTTTTTCAAAATTGCTTAATAAATAGTAAAAAAATTCCAAAAAATGTAAAATTTGGTTTCCAAGCACATTTCAATATGGAGATCATGTTGAGCAGTTCGGATTGGTCGTTTGGAGTTTCAAAATAAAAATATAGTGCCATGGAGCACCAACTCATTTTACTCCATGGCTCACCGTAGCCCATCTCTCTCTCTCCTCTATATATATATATATATAGAGGAGAGAGAGAGTGTGTGTGACTAATATGCTTTTGGTAACATATGGACCGAAGTGCTACCAGTCCAAATTTGAAATTTTAAAATAAAAAAAGTCGATCTGAACCGTTAGATGTGATCTCTATATTGAAATGTGCTTGGAGACCAAATTTACATTTTTTGGAATTTTTTTACTATTTATTAAGCCACTTTGAAAATCGCTGATCCAACGGTGGCTTAACAAAACAGTAAAATCAGAAGCCACCGTTGGATTAGCGATTTTCAAAGTGGCTTAATAAATAGTAAAAAAAATCAGAAAAATATAAAATTTGGTCTCCAAGCACATTTCAATATAGATATCACATTTAATGGTTCAGATCAACTTTTTGGATTTTGAAATTTCAAATTTGGACCGGTAGCACTTCGGCCCATATGCTACTGATACGGCCTAAGTCTTGGTAAGACTCGAGGTCCGTAATGGGTTTTGTGATTGGGCGTGTACGTATGTGTTACGGCCCGTCTCGGGGAGACAGTACAGGATTTCTAAGTCGGGGTTTGGAACCCGAGAATTTCTAAGTCGGGGTTTGGAACTCGAGGGTGTCTAAGTCGGGGTTTGGAACCCGATGATAGTTATGAGACACTATAACTCTACCCTATGCCGTGTCTCAAGTAGTGAAAGTGCCCCCCCCTCCCCCATTCAATGGAACTGTTCACCTTAAATAACCTCCTCCAGCTCTGACATTCCGCGTTGTTAGAACTGTTAGAGGGGATCCTAAGCCGACTCTAGGCCAGGCCTTGGATCGGAATGCTCTCATCTCGGGTTGGCCCATGTTACTAGGCCACCTGTATTTATTCCATCTTGGGCCTTTTGTTTGTCCTTGGGTTAATCCCATTGAGGTGGCTTTCAACCCAAGTTCTCATTTGTGGCCCAAGGTTGGTTCTATAAGGGCCTTGGGCACATGGCCCTATCAGCTACCGAAAACATATTAGTCTCTCTCTCTCTCTCTATATATATATATATGAGGAGGGATCCAATTACACCATTTTTTATGACATCGGATTACACCCTACATTTTCAAAGTTCAATTGGTCGATCCAAACCGTTCAACATGATAGATATAATAAAATGTGTTTGCAGATCAAATTTTACATTTTATTTTTATTTTTCTACTATTTATTAAGATGGATACAAAAATTCAATGGTCTGAAAATAACGATTTTGTAAAATACTTAATAAATAGTTAAAAAAATTCAGAAAAATGTAAAATTTGATATGCAAGCACATTTTAATATATTCATCATGTTGAACAATTTGAATCAACTGTCTGGACTTTAAAAACTTTGAAAATGTAAAGTGTAATTCGGTGTCACTAAAAAAACATGCAAGTGAATCCCTCTTCACACACACTCACATATATATATTTAATTCAGAATTCTCCTTTACATCTTTTTCTAATTACTTACAATTTGATCTCCATTAAGTTCTAACTAATTAGTCCTCGTACTGTCCGTATGGAGGAGAGTATATATGTTGAGCAGTTCGTCTGTGGCAGGAACTGGAACTGGTAAAATAGTGATTGTCCATTGTGTGAGAAATGGAGATGATGAGAATGGGTATTAGGAAGACCATCTGGCGGTGTGGTCTGTACAATGTACAACCTGCGTCATGTTACGTGCTTCCAAGCCTCCCATCCATCCACATCACCACCACAAATCACACTTCACACGAACAAACAAAACAAAGAGAGGAAAATTGGAAACCTTCATAAAATAAAAATAAAAAAAATTTAATAGGCAACAAAAGGGAGAGAAAAAAGAAACAAACGAACGAAAATTGGAAGGAGCAAGGTGAACGCATATAAATATAATCGAGTGTAGAACCTCTGAAGTAACTAAAATATTAAGTTTAGATCCGGACCAATCCGGTCCGAGGTGGGATGCACGGTGCAACTTTAATATTCTTGTCAAAACAGATCTGACGGTCCAGATCTAAACTCAATATTTTAGTTACTTTAGGCGATATCAATTCATATAATAAACTCTGTGCATCCGACCCCTTTCCGACCTGACCGAACCGCCCCTTTTTCTCTTACCAAGAACTCCTTTCGGACTTTCTCTCTCCCCCTCTTCTCTTTCTCTCTCTACCAGATCGCCGAGCCCCGCGACCAAATCCATCTCACCGTCTCTCTCTATAATTTGTTCAATTAACACCTCGATTAACCGAATTCCTCTCCAATTACCTCCAATTCGAAGCCACCGATACGTGCGGGCCCGTCGGAAATCTAGGGTTTCTGATTTTTGCGCGAAATAGCGACTCAATTTGTTGGGAAGGTGAAATCGATGGCGGATCTAGGGTTTGGAGGTGCTTCTTGATTCTAGGGTTGGTTTTCCTAGCTGGAGTAAAGGATTATTGTTGGATGGGAGCTTTATGCATGGAAGGCGAGAAGGTGAGGAGAGCAAGAGTCTTCCGCGTCAGCACATGTGTCCTGTCGGAATAGATTCCGATAAATCGACGACTGAGAAAGTTTTTCCTTCTCTTGCCGGCTCCTCTGTACCGTCCGATAGAAGCCGCTTCCTTACCCCCTCCGCTGATTATTTCTTGAAGGTGGATATTTTGCAATTGTTGGATTGTGTGTTTAGCTCTTATTAATTTGGTATTTCCTCAGCTTCTATGGAAATTAGATTAGTTCTCCTAGGAATTTTGTGTAACTTCGCCTATTTGGTAGCTCTTTTGTATGTTAGATATTCCCCATAGGATTGCCCTCTCTGTCAGGTTAGCCAATCACCGTGAGCAATTTCCCCCATAAAATTGCCTTTTTTGTAAAGGCATCTCATGGTTTTGGTCTTTTGCGAATGAAAGCCATTGAAATTTCAACTTTTTTAGTTGAAGGCATATCAACAAGGCTGTCGTCCCTTTCTATGCAGTATTGATCATCATTCGGTGTTAGTAAAATCTTAGTTTGTTATCTAGGTGGGCTCAGAATTTATTAGGTGCAAAAAGCCTGTTATAGTCACTATTACCTTATTTAGTAGCTTTGTCATGAAGCGATTTACATGCAAAATTCCTTTTCTGTTGTTGAAGAGAAATAGGTCGATCAAGCGTTTTGTGAGTTGATTGGTTAATTCACAGAATTGAGCCATCTGGTTTGCCTTTTTCTCGTTGGGTGCAAGCTCAAGATGTAATGATTATGCAATAAATTTCGCTAATTAAATTCGACAAAAGGCTGCACTTTTAACGGCAAATGCTTTCTGAATTGAACTTCTTGTTCACGTTGTGTGCATGTTTGTTAACTCGTGCTTTTGGATGCTTCAAGTCATGTATCAGGGATATTAATGAGCTATCATTTACTTTTTACTATGTTGTCATTTTCATAACATTTTTATCTCTTGAACATCATATAATTTCTGAACATTCTTTTAACTATGCTAGGACGGGCGCGAGATCCGAAGTGGTGACTGTGCTCTTTTCCAAGCCGGCAACGCGCCTCCTTTCATCGGACTTGTGCGCTGGTTCAAGCCTGGTGAAAAAGAACAATTTCCCAAGTTATGCGTGAGTTGGCTGTACCGGCCTTCTGACATCAAACTCTCCAAGGGAGCACAACTCAACGCGGCACCCAACGAAGTCTTCTACTCCTTCCATACTGACGTGATATCTTCGGCCTCTATTCTCCACCCTTGCAAAGTTGCCTTCTTGAGAAAGGGAATCGAGCTTCCCACTGGGATATCTTCGTTTGTGTGCCGGCGTGTGTATGATATCGAGAATAAATGTTTATGGTGGCTAACTGATAAAGATTATATCAATGTAAGCTCTTCCACTTGTCATTTCAACATTATGTATATTATTAGTTGAAAAGAATATAGAACTGTGCATGTCTCCAACAGTTATAACATGCCTTTTGTTATTATTTAGGAACGACAAGAGGAAGTAGATTGGCTCTTGGAAAGATCAGGAAAAGAAATGCATGCAGCAGTACAATCAGGCGGCAGGTCACCTAAGCCACTCAACGGACCTTCCTCACAGCAGCTAAAATCCGGGTCAGACAGTTCACAAAACATGGGTACTGGAAGCCCCTCCTTCCCTTCCTCCCAGCCCAAGGGTAAAAAGAGGGAAAGAAATGACCAAATTACCGAACCTGCAAATAAACGCGAGTTGCGAGAACGCTCCACCTCTATGAATGCTAAATCTGATGATGCCGACCCTGCTAGCTTTAAGTTTGACAGCATGAAGGCCGAGATTACCAAAATGACAGAGAAAGGTGGGCTGGTAGATACAGATGCCGTTGATAAGCTTGTCAGCTTAATCCAGATGGACCGAACTGAGCGGAAGCTTGACATGGCTGCTCGAGTGATGCTTGCAGATGTGATTGCGGCTACAAACCGGGACGAGTGTCTTGACAGGTTTGTGCAGCTTAAGGGTGTACCAGTGTTAGATGACTGGCTCCAGGAGGCACAAAAAGCAGGGAAGCAAAGCGGTGACAGTGGCAGCCCGAAAGAAGGGGATAGTAGTGGCAATAAGCTGATTGAAGACCTGCTTTTAGCTTTGCTCCGCGCACTTGATAAATTGCCAGTGAATCTAAATGCCCTCCGCACTTGCAATATTGGTAAATCCGTGAATCACATGAAGAACCATAAGAACTTTGAGATCCAGAGAAAGGCAAGGAACCTTGTTGATACTTGGAAGAAACGGGTTGATGCTGAGATGAAGAATAATGAGGGAAAAATGGCTGGCTCTGGCCAGACTGTTAGTTGGCAGGGAAAGCAGGGTTTTTTGGAGGGCCCACATTCCGGAAACAGACGGTCAGGATCTACTGAGCCTGCTATTAGGAGTCCTGCTTCCCATCTTGTTGGTTCAAAGTCTCTCCCTGCTAAGGCAATGCTCACTCCTGTTGCATCGGTACCCTCAAAGCCTCAGTCACCTCTTTCTGGGGCACCTGTTTACAAGCAAACTGGGGCGGGGAACAGCAGTTCAGAACCACCACCGGTTGCTGGGGAGGAGAAAAGCACGAGCTCCAGTCAATCACAGAATAACAGCCACTCGTGTTCCAGCGATCATGCAAAAGCTGTTGGTGGCGGTTCTTTATGGAAGGAGGATGCAAGGACTTCAACTGCCGGTTCAATGCATACTGGCAAGACATCTGGCAGTTCTTCACGGCATAGAAGGTCGGCCAATGGTCCCGGTTCTGGTTCGCACAAGGAGTCTAACACTGGCCTAGGGAAGTCTGGGTCTCTTGACAGAACTGGTGCTTTAGATAACACTTCACAATCAGTCCAAGCAAGTGAGAAACCTGTTGACGTGCCAACTACTGCGCCAGACCATGGGAATAGCCACAACAGGTTGATACTCAGAATAATTAACCCTGGCCGCAGCCCTGCACATGGCGGCACAGGTAGTAGTGGTGCTACGTCAGAAGATTCTCCTGCTGCTGTCACCGATAAACACGAGAATGACCGCAAGGTAAGGCCAAAAACCAACTTATCTTCTCTTTCTAATAATATTGTCAATAAAACTAAGAGAGGTTTGTGGCAGAGTACTGATGCCAAAGAAGGGGCTGCCACTGCTGATGAAGGTGACAGGTCGTCTGCTGTTGTTGAGGAGGAGACAGGTAAGGCTGCGCAAGGCTTGATAACTGGTTGCTCGTCTTCTGGGACTGAAAAGGCGGCCAGAAACTCCTTCAGCTCTATGAATGCCTTGGTAGAGAGCTGTGTCAAGTACTCTGAGGCGAGCACACCCCCTCAGGCTGGGGATGATATGGGGATGAATTTACTAGCAAGTGTGGCTGCTGGGGAAATTTCAAAATCTGATCTGATTTCTTCATCTAGATCTCCCGCGGTTTCACCTGAATTGCAGTGTGAAGGTGGTCATAATAAGGGCAAAGTAACAGGAAAATGCAATGAAAGTGCCTCTACTCCAAATGAAGAGAGTAAAACCGAGTCACCTATGCATCAGAGTAAGGTGAAACCGGAGGATGGTGATAAATTTCCTATTGCTTCCATGAATGCGCTCAAGGATGCTGACTTGGTTAGAAAACAAGGAGGGACTGTGACAGTTAAACAGGAGTGTGAGAAGCGAAATACAAGTCCAGTGACAAAGGAGGATAATAAGAACAAATTTGCTGACATTGAGAAAATTGAGGGAAATTCAGCTGACACTGATCAGGACAGGAAAGAAAAAAATGAGAAGGTAACAACCAAGAAGGAAACAACAGGTGAAGAGAATCTCCCCGTACTGAAAACTGAGAACAAGACTGGCTCTAGTTTGGAAGGTAGCAGGGCTGAGACTAAGGACACAGAGAATAAAGATGGAATTGGTACTGCACAGGGAGCTATAGAAGCAAGAATAAAAGAATGCTCCAGTGAACAAATTAATCAGGAGACAGCAAGTAAGGCAGAGTCAGATATCGCTGGTAGAAGGAAAGAGACCAGTTCTGTGGCTAAATCCGGGCCGGATGTCGCAACCATGCTTGATTTTGACCTAAATGAAGGGGTTCCGTCGGAGGATGTGCAGCAATGTGAGCCAGTGACCTCAACAGCCGCTCGAGCATTCCCAGCTGCGGGGCACATACCTGGTTTATCTCCTTCTCCTTTCCTCCCCCCTGCATCTAGTTCCATACATGCTCCAATAACTGTAGTGGCTGCTCCGGCAAAGGGTTCTTTTGTACCACCTGAGACTCTCTTGTCAAGATCCAGCAAGGGAGAGACGGGATGGAAAGGCTCAGCAGCCACCAGCGCTTTCCGTCCTGCTGAACCCAGGAAGGTCTTGGAAATGCAGCTTGGCTGTGCATCAGATACTGCAAGAGCTTCCTCTGATAATGCTTCCAGGCATTCACGCCCCCCTCTTGAGTTTGATTTGAATGTAGCTGATGAGAGGGTTATTGAAGAAGAGGTCTCTCAGAGCTCTGCTCAGACAACGGGTTCTTCGGCTCGTGGGTTTGACCTGGACCTGAACCGGGCTGATGTTTTTGAGGGACAGGAAAATGGTCTTTTCATGTCTAGTAATAATAACAATAGTAACAACAATAATGCCCCTGTCCGCAGAATAGAAGTTCCTTTAATACCCCTGAGACCTTCTTCAAGTGGATTCAACAATAACAGTGACACTGAGGCGAACGGGTTGAGAGACTTCGATTTGAATAATGGGCCTGGTCTTGATGAAGCTGTTTCTGAACCTGTTCCAAGGGTGCAGATCACAAGGAGTAATGTAAACAACAATGTGCCGTTTTTGCATCCCGCTGCAGGGCTGAGGATGAATAATGCTGAAATCGGGAACATGTCATCATGGTTTTCTCCAGGCAACTCTTATCCAGCAGTAGCAATTCCCTCATTCCTGCCAGATCGACCCGGGGAGCAGCCACAGCCTTATCCAATTGTTGCTGCACCGCAAGGGGGGCAGAGGATCCTGGGATCTGTGCCTGGCAGTAGTCCCCATCCTTTTGGAGCTGAAGCTTACAGGGGTCCACCTGTCCTTTCGTCCTCTCCAGCTGCCATGGCCTTCTCTCCAGCAGCATTTCCATACAGTGGTTTCCCCTTTGGCTCTGCCTTCCCTCTAGGATCTGCATCCTTTGCCGGTGGATCTGCCCCAAATTATGCTGAGTCATCGTCAGCGATCCCGTCGATGTTTCCTGCAATGCCTTCGCAGCTCATGGGGCCTACGGGTGCATCAGGCATGTCATCGCATTATCCCCCTCCCAGGCCATACTTAATCAACCTCCCAGAGAGCAGCAGCAGCAGCGGAGGAGGTGGTCATGACAGCAGCCGAAGGTGGGTCCGGCAAGGCGGAAGCAGCAGTGGCGGTCTCGATCTGAATTCCGGCCCAGGTGGTGCTGATGCGGATGCCAAGGATGACAAAATGGGCCAGATTCCAAGGCAGATTCTGGGTGGTGTTTCACCGCAGGTGTCTGCAGAGGAGCAGGCGAGGTTGTTTCAGATGGCACCTGGTGCAGCTTTGAAGCGCAAGGAGCCAGAAGGCGGGTGGGACCCAGAAAGATCTGCATACAAGTTCTCGTGGTAGTGAGGTGGGCCCTGCATCGCTCCCGATTACTTCTTCAGGGCCTGGTATGTCTGGTATAACAATTCTAGTTTTAAAATAATATGTTGAATTATGTGCCTTTGGCAGGATTATGGCATATGGGTGATATGTCATGATATTTTTCAGGCACGTGTGCGATGGGACACTGGTGCTGGCATTGGAAATAATTAAGTTATGTTTTTTATTTGCACAGGCCCTGAGGTCATCCCGGTGCTTGGCCTTGAGGAGGGGATGATGTGTAACTTTCTTTCGGAGGATGAAAAACCGAAACTTTTTTTTTTAAGAAAAAAACATGTATTCTGTTGTAAATGATCTTCAGATTTTCATGCTGTTTCTCTCTTCTCTCTTTCTTGCTCTATTAAACAATTTTGCATGGCTGCTTGCGTTAAGGTTAGTTAATTCGTGTTGTGTGTTGGGAAAGCGGCGTGCTTTTCTAGGTGTAACTTGGAGAAAGGATAGCTGTGGAGGTTGGACGGCTAATTAATGAACTAAATTCATGGCGAGCCTGTTGTAACTAAAGCTGTTTTACCATAGTTTTTTTTTTTTTTTTTTTTTTTTTTTTTTTTACTGTTGTTTAAATAATAGGGTCAGTTTATGTCCGACTGTAGTGCTAGATAAAGGTAGGGATGTCAAGAGGCGGCAATCTGTTGTTGTTGTTGTGGAGGGTTTAGGTTAATCTGATGTACTATATAGGGAACTATCTGATGAAACAAAAGTCTCTCTTCTTACCTAAATACCCTCGTTGGTGTCATAGTTTCTGTAACATACATATATTGCTGTTGTTGTTGTGGTTTCTGATTTCTAGTCGTACTAAAAATAAATAATCTACCTTAGAAGATGTGACTTGAGAATACCTGCTTTTGCTAAGCTGTTATTATGCTTGTATTTTTCTCTCTTTGTATGGAAGCAAATAATTTCATGAGAAGTTTTTACTTTTCTTTCCTAGTGACCTTTGAGATTTATCTTTTGAATTATCATATCCATTGCTAAGGTGTTAGCCTCGAAAACTTTTACTTGTTGAGGAATATACCTCTAGCTTGTTTAGACGGCATTATAGATGTCCAAAATCATCGTTTTCAATTTTGGTAAATTGTATTGTTTGCTCCAAATAGGAAATTATTATCATATTTTCTCTTGGTTGGATTCATCAAAGTAACCAATGAGTAATTAGAATAGAAAGGTTATGATAAAATTTTTGATGAATATGCAGATATAAGTATATAGCAGTCGGGAATTGCTGGTTGCGCCTTGCTCTTGCATTCGAATTCCTTTAATACTGGCACGAATCTCGACACAAATCTTCGATATCTGTAATGGATACCGGATTACTTTTTCGGCCGGGTTGAGACCAAATCCAGATTGTTCATTTATAATTGTACCCTCAGGTACCTGAGGAGATACGGATCCCTCTGCATGCTCATGGCTCCATCGTGACTCGCATCTGACTCATTCGCTAACAGCTCGTTCGGTACAACAAGTCAGCTCGACACTAGCTCGGTCTAAAATTAACGAGTTCAAGTTGGGGTTAGTTTGCTCGTCAAATCACGAGCTAGCTCGGTTAGACATCAATTTGTAAATTTGTATGAATTTGTGTGCACGGTTCAGCTCAATCTAAAAAGTTTGTAGAATTTATTTTCATCTTAAAATAAGATCCAGTAAGACTCAGCTCG
This sequence comes from Carex rostrata, assembly GCF_964058835.1. Classification (NCBI taxonomy): domain Eukaryota; kingdom Viridiplantae; phylum Streptophyta; class Magnoliopsida; order Poales; family Cyperaceae; genus Carex; species Carex rostrata. Next base: position 9,888,086 of record NC_135934.1, read on the forward strand.
TCAGCTCGCGAGCTGGCTTGGGTTGGCTTGCCACGAGTTCAAACTGAGATTTTAGTTCGAATGTTCTAGATGCAGCTCGCTCGGCTGTAGTTCGGTCCAAAATTAACAAGTTGAGTTAGAAACTAGCTCAAACCGAGTCAGAAAGCTTACACCCCTAAATTTGTGATGGAAATTAAATGTCGCCGAATTGCCTTTCGGGCAGGGGTGAAAACGGAGCTGGATTATCCGGCGAATATCCGCTCCGTATCCGGGAATTATCCGAATCCGGATAATTCGGATTCGGATAATTCCTGGATACGGATTATTATCAAAAATCTATAGAAGATCCGAATTCAGATACGGAGTCCTAAACGGAGCGGATATCCGAATTATCCGGATTCGGATAGTTTGGCTGGACCCATATAAAAGATGAATTAAAATTTGGTATAGGTGCCATGTCCTCCCATCTCAAGGTCTTTGGACTAAGCTTCAAACCACTAGACCACAACATCTTTTGTTACCATTCATTTATTTGATATATATATTATATGAATAGATTATCTTCCATTTCTTATAAGTTCATTAATATTTATATTTAATGTTTTAATTAATATTTGTATCTTAGAAGTTCATATATCTTAATTATCCGACCATTATTCGTTTTATATCCGTATTCGAATCCGTATCCGTGGACTATCCGTTCCGTATCCGTTTAAGGCGGATTTGGTTTTGAATTTTGATATCCGTTTACTATCTGTATCCGTATTCGCATCCGCTCATTATCTGACGGATGCGGATATGGTATCAGCATTATCCGCTCCGTTTTCACCTCTACTTTCGGGTTAACAGGAGAGAGAAAACTTGAAAGATAAAAGAAAAACAAAAATTATTAACATATAAAAGGGAAGAAAGAGAAAGGGACCAACACCAACACCAACACCAACGCCGCTGTCGCCGTCTGCCAGCTTTCCACTCTACCCATGGACCACCACATCACTAATCAAACTAAAATAATAATAACGATAGATTGTGTTTCATATTATTACCCCCCTTTAAAAAAGAATACTTTATTTGAAAAATATTTATGCCTTGCCCAAAAATATATCACATTTATGTCTAACATTTTTTTTACTAATGCCGAAATAAATTTTACAGAATGTGTACTTCCGAATATATAAAGATACTTTCATAAATAAATGGAGTGCGTATTTTAATTTAATATCATTCTAGAAAGGAAAAAAAAGAAGCATGTTCCCCGTGGACCGACTTCTGACTGCCTGACCCCTAGTTTGCTTTGCTCAGGCAACCGCCTCATCATTAAAAACAATGTTTTCTATTAAATAAATTAGATTTTGTGACGCAGGGTCGCAGGTGGTGGTGGTCCTTTTAAGTATTGATTGTTTATTTAGTTCCCGTTTTGGACCCTGCACAATTTTAACTTTTTAGTTTCGTTATCAGTTTAGTTCCCAGACATCGCATTTCCAATGTTTTTCATGACGCAACCGATAAATTATTTGCTAATACTTATCAAAGATAAATCTATTTTGGCTTTTAATTATCACTATAATGGTTTATATAACATAATATATCACTAAGGACTTAGTTTTCAAGTTTGAAAAATTTGAAATATAATGCCATATTACATTTATGAGTAAAGCTATGGTGTGATGTATTATTAAAAGAAGTTGGTGCGGAGTGATGACAACTCTAAAGATCTATCGGATTGTATTCAAAAGGCGAATTTAAACAATTGAAATCCTTCTACTTCATTAATCATGAATGTATATGAAAATTGTTTCAAATTCATTTTGTATAAAGTGTGAATATTTTATAAGTTATTTTATACATTCATTTTTTATAGTTTGATTTTATACAAAAATGAATTTAAAACTTAAAAAAAAATTACACATGCACGTATTGCTTATGAAGTAAATGATTTTAAACAGTTTTAATTTGTTGTTCGAAAACAATTCAATAGACCTTTAAAATTATACACACCAACCCCTCACACTCTAATATTGCTCTATAAATTAGATATATGAGGAGGGATCGGATGACACCCTTTTTTGGTGACATCGGATAACATTGTGAATTTTCAAAGTTTTCAAAGTCCAAATAGTCGATCCAAACCGTTCAACATAATGGATATGTTAAAATGTGCTTGCAGATCGAATTTTACATTTTTTGAAATTTGTTTACTATTTATTAAGTATTTAACAAAATTGTTATATTCAAACCGTTAAATTTTTTGTACCCATCTTAATAAATAGTAAAAAAATTCAGAAAAATATAAATTTTGATCTGTAAGCACATTTTAACATATCCATTAAGTTGAACGGTTTTGATCGACTATTTAGACTTTAAAAATGCACAATATTATTCGATGTCACCAAAAAAGTGTGTCATCCGATCTCTTCTCTAGATATATAATTACATGGGTTAAATAATAAAAAAATAATGTGAGATCCACAGATAGAAAACAAAAAAAATAGAAAAGGAAGAATGATAGCGACAGTTCATGGAAGAAAAGGGACAGCCCGTGAATGGCTCGCTTTGTCTCTCTCCATCACTGTCTGTGTCTCTTTCCCTCCTCTTTATATTATATTTCTTATCAAATTGAAGTAAATAAAAGAGGATCATATAATTCCCGTTTTCTCCTCCTTCCCATGTTGTCACTTTCAATGTCTCTTTCTCACTCACTGACTCTTTCGCACTCAATCAACTACTATTAAAAGATCTAACGCAACTCTTCTATCATGGGTACTCTTCATTGATTTGCGAGTCATGTAAAATAATAATTTATTTCTTTATTTTTTTAATTCTCAACGAACATTTTACACCAGTACCCTCTTAAAAATTTTATTCCTTACTTTCCTAACAGTACAACTCTTCAATGTCTTCGTTAAGGGCCTGTTCGGCCGACAAATGGGAATGGACGCGGGCACGGGATTTGAACTGAAAAATACTGTTCCCGTGGGAAAAAAAAAATTCAGTTCAACTGAATTTTTTTTTTCCCACGGGAACAGTGTTTTTCAGTTCAAATCCCGCGCCCGCGCCCATTCCCATTTGTCGGCCGAACACGCCCTAAGTGTATTTCGATATGTATCTGTTTATTTTTGTATCAAATAGTGTTTTTCATTTGTATATTATATTTTTTCATAAAATTACTCTTGTAAATAATGCAAACTAATATTATATCTCGTTAACACTAATTGTTGTAAAACGCTGACTTTGAATGTATCTATATGGAGAGTTTGAGATTGATACAAAAATATATTATACTCTTTATGGAAACTATATATCCGTACGGTAATTTATTTACATTTGTTAAGTTTCATTAATCATTTTTAATCGTGATGATATGTGATTAAAACTATATTGTAAGATTTATATGTAAAAACTTCGAGGTTTACGTATCATTTAACAAGCTACACATTATCTCTCTCTCTCCTGAAATTTTTAAATATAAAAAAATGATAAATCAAAACAACACTATTTTTTGAAATTTTGAAAAACAGTATGGCCGCTTTCCCTTGATGCGACCATTTTTCTCTGAGCCGCATCTAGGCAAAGCGAGCCCAGGATGCGGCCACCCCGGCCGCTTCTAGGGGTTGCGGCCACCACCGCCATTCCTATAAAACCCAGAAATGGAGAGAGAGAGATCCATTTCACGAGTCATTTTCATTGCGCCTCTTCTTCTTCTCAGCTGAACTGTAAGTTTGTTATTTATTTCTCTCTTTTTTATTTATTTTTCAGTATTTGTAATTAATTTAGTTAATTTGTAATTTTAGGTTTTCTTGTATACTCAGACCAAAATGGCTGTTATGATATCTGTTTACACTGGTGGTGAGATTTTAACAAGCCCTAATGGGGTTTATTACAGTATCGGGCCTGGTTCTGTGATACCGATAATGCCGGGTACTGATTTGTTGGTTCTAAAATTGATTATTTCTTAGAACCTGGGATTGAATCAGGATCGATATGACCTTGATATTCAGGCCAAAATTAGCATGCCCACTGGTTCAGGACAAACCTGGTTCCAACTATTTCCTATTCAGAATGATGGAGTCTGGCAGGTACTGTACAACCAGACCATGAGTTTTCCTGAGGGTGGATACAAGGTAATTGAACTCTTTGTGGAGATTAACCGAGTCCAGCGTCCGAACCCCCTTGCGAGATTAATCTGGAGTGCTACTCGGGATAATGCGTCAACCTCATCAAGTCCAGTGTCTCAACCCTCTTTCCAGATTGACATGTCTGAGAGTAGTCATGCCCCAGTTCAGGAGGGCCAACGGTCTACTAGTCGGCCCTCCTGTCGGTCCCAACCCCTTTTCCAGATTGACATGCCTGAGAGTAGTCATGCCCCAATTCAGGAGGGCCAACAGTCTACTAGTCGGCCCTCCCGTCGGTCCCGACCCCAGATTAACCAAATTGCTAGTAGTAGTCGGACCGCTCATTGGGGCTAGCCTTGTGATCCGGATGAAACCGAGGAGACAGTGGATCCAGAAATACAAGAGGCAGAGGAAAATTGGGGGGATGTTGATCCTGATTGCATTAGCGATCAAAGTGACTAGGAAGATACCGGGCCTGTGCTCGGGTAGAGAAAAAAATTCAAGGTTGATAAAGGATTTTGGATAATGGGTCACGGAATTGAGAACCCGATTGCAGTTTTCAATGACCTATTAGGATTTCAGGAAGCAAATGCGGGGTTGTTTGGTAGACATGTAGATTTTGAGAATGAATTGTTAGAGGGACAAATCTATGATTCAAAAGAGGAAATGAAAGCTGCAATTTACAAGTTTCACATTCTTTGTAATAAACATATTACAAATACGCACAGCGACAAACAATGGATTAGGTTCAAGTGCAGTGACCCCAGATGTGGTTGGTACATATTAGCAAGGGTCGCTGGTTTTGGTACACAATGGAAAGTAACCAGGTTCCCAACAAAACATGTTTCTCATGCGGATGCCACAAGCATAGATCATGCACAGTTGACGGCTGCTATGGTTGCCGATTGCATCGCCGCGCACATGAGAAATGATGTGAATTTGAGTATCAATGCTGTCAGAATCGCGGTTGGACAAACGTACAATAGTCAGGTATCGGCGTACAACAAATTGTGGCGTGGAAGGGAGTTGGTAATTGCTCACCAATTTGGTAGTTGGGAGGAGTCATACGCTCTTATAGTCCCCTTATTGGAGGCAATTAAGCGGAAAAACCCAGGTATTATAATATTTATTTTATTTCAACAACATTGAGAAACAAAAAATGTGAAACTAAATAATTTGTTTTTATTGACAGGTACATTGTTTGATGTTACCTCATATTCAATTGGTGAGCCTGGACCTTACAGGTACTTTTATAGGGCGGCTTGGGCATTTGGACCATGCATAGATGCTTTCCAACACCTGAGACCTGTCATCACTGTTGATGCATGTTTTTTATCAGGCCGGTACAAAGGTAATATTTATTCACATGTAGTCCATAAATTGATGCATTTTGCTCTTTATTTATTCAACTTTTTTTTTTTATGGTTTAAGACAGGTAAAATGTTGATTGCAACCGGGTACAATGTAGAAAATCAGCTCCTTCCGTTGGCTTTTTCTTTAGTAGATACATAGAATTTTAAAGATTGTGCATGGTTCATGCAATGGTTGAGGCGCAATGTAATTCGCTCCAGGTTTGTGTGTGTCATCACTGATAGGGGCAAGGGCATAAAAAAGGTGTTTAGACAAGATGATCTGGGATGGAATGAGAAAGACAATGATAAGTGCGTTTACTGTCTTTGTGCTACTCACATAGCAGAAAACATGAAGAAAAACTATTGCAATGACCATGTAATCAAGTACTTCAGGATATGTGTGGCGAAGAGGAAGATGATGAGATATGAGCAAGGAATGCAAGAAATGGGGGATGTATGTGACCGTTCTTTGAATTGGTTGGGCAGTGTGGGTAAATATCTGGATCAAGATGAGAACGAGTATCCAAAACCATGGAAGATATTCCAAGCGCTGGATGGGGGTTACCGTTGGGGAATTATGACTACAAACAGATCCGAGTCGCTCAATAATGTCTTCAGGTCATCTTGTAGGTTGCCGGTAGCAGCAATAATTGAGGACACATTTTACAAATGTCAGCAATGGTTTGCTCAAAGGAGGGCAAAAGTAGAATTTGAAGCAAGCTAGGGTCAACAGTTCTCATGTCGTGTGCACAAGGTATTTTATTTTCATTAAATTATTTTATTTTTTATATTTTAAATTATTCTATTTTCATTCAATTATTTTAAAACATTAATATCATCAATTTTTCGTAGTTGATTAACAAACAGTGCGGGAGGTCATAATCTATGACAACGCTCGATGGATTTGGCAACTGGAACGAGTTTGAGGTAACATCCACACAAGAGAAAGTTAATGCATACATGTTTGACGCTTCTGGCTGGTTTACCAAGGCCAATTACAAATACACGGTGGTAATCACGGGTGATAACACGGTTACATGTACATGCCAGAAGCCGCAATTAAACAGAATACTGTGTTCTCATGTTTTGGCAGTGTGCCGTCTCCGAGGCATCGACCCTGGAAGGTTTGTACATTACTACTACCACATCCAGACACTCATCAACACATGGATGGGTGAATGGCATGTGTATGACAATCAGTCCGATTGGGTCGAATGACAAAAAATATTACTTTGGGTCGAATGTGAGTCAATAGGATTCCGATGTGGCTTGATTTACTGCATAATAGAAGGAGAGGACATCAGGCTGGCCGAGATACACGTGAACAACAAAACAGAGCTGCTCGAGATGCACGAGGTAGTTAACTCATATTTTTAAATTAAATTCCAACTTTAAATTTTTTTAATAATAATAATACATTTTTGTTTGTCAATTTTCAGGTTGAGAGAGAGGCAAGCAATATATTTTTATCTAGTAGTCAATTTTATGTTGTGATTGCATTGCTTGTTTGTTGTAATATTTTGAAGAATATTATTTAGGAGTACTTTTATTGTATTGAATATTTATTTCATGTTTGTTAGGCGTATCTTAATTTAATATTTCTAAATCAAAACAAAATCAAACTACTTCTTCGTACATATGTAGTTAACGAATGAGATTTCCAACATAATATCTCTTCTAACAAACATAAAATATTTCCATACACAATTATAACTACAATTATTTTCAAAACAAAAAATCAAAATGACAGAACAATAAAAGGCAGGCCGTAGCCCCTAGAAGCTGCTAGGGTAGTAATCTAGAAGTTAATCATTTTGTTCATGAATTGGATGATTAATATAAATCATTTTGTTCCTTGATTGTTATTGCTTTTATGGATCATTCGGGTTCATGATTTGAATTGTAAAACTTCATAATATAGATGATAAACACTCTAAATTATCACTAACCGTGGTAATTAGCAGGAACACTAATTAGCCATAAAAGGTTAGTATGTGGATTAAATGATGGTCAAGTTTTACAGACCATAGACAAGGAGTTGTCATTTAATCACATAGATACATGTTGTGAACATGGTATTTGACTAACCCAGAATTAAATTCTAAAGTATGAGGTGTGGTCTTAAATTCTAGAGTATGATGTGAACATGGTATTTGTGTCATTAACAATTTTATTCGTGTTAAATTCTAAAGTATGAGGTGTGGTCTTTCCTACATGAGAAATGTGTGTTCGTAAGTGTTATCTAACGCTATTTGTAAAAGGGAGTTATAAGTATAACATTTCAGTACACATGACTTGTGCGGAGAAAGAGATGTTCATCAAAAGTACTATCGTCCCTCGTATCATTATACTAGTGATAGTAACACTGGGCCCCTTGATGGAGTAGGATTATATGCATGCAGTATGATTAATAAAGATTAATCATATATAATAATCTACTCAAGATCAAGAAAAAATTTACCTACCCAAAACCTGATCTGTTGCTATGAGACGAAAGAATTAACACAAGTAAATTAATAAGTTTACTGTAGGATAGTGATATTGTACTGGACAACATCATTTGTGTAATTGGGGGTCATACTCTACTGCCAGGTGCCACCTATGATCTATAGAAGTTAAAATAGTTTTAACTCTATTGCCAACATAACACAGATCCTATAAGGTCACACCGCATAGGAATCGAATAAGAGAATCTTATTATTAATTATAAATAGTTATAATTAATAAATAAGATGGCAAAACATTAATTGTAAATGTTATAATTAATATAGAAATATCATTAAGATGATAGGCTTAAACAGATTAAAATTACAAACGTGTATGACACGTTGTGTAATTATTGTTACAACCGCAAATGAAATATAATTGTTCAGAACAATTATATATATGGGGCCTTAATTATATTTAGAATATAATTAAGAAAGCCCAAAAGCCCAGGTCTGATACTATTCATTCTGGGCCATTGTACTATTTGCATTGGGCCCAAATCAAAGCCCAAACTGTCCAAGCCCAATAACCATCCATACTGGACTTTACTGGATCTTTCTGGGCCTTTTCGGGCCTTTCTGGGCCCATAACTATTAATTCTGGACCTTTGTAAATAGTTTACTGGGCCAGGGGCATTTTGGTCTTTTCACCACACCCCAAAGCCTACTTTATCCCTTCAAAACCGACTTACTACTCCTATAAATAGGGGTGGAGGGTTGGAGAGAAGGCATATCATTTTTCATTGAAAGATTGGAAAGTTGACTAATCGTCTACGGAAGCCAGGTTCTTTTCTTTCTCGGATTTCCTCTCAAATAGTGTTTGAGTTAGGAAAGAAGTATATACGTATAGATGTATATATTTTGAGTGGTGAGTGAGTTGTAATTTCACGAAGTCTGCGGTAACTCTGCTTTTACACGTGGTTGTGAAAGTGGGAGTATATGCGGATCGTGAGACAACTGTTTGTTGGGTTTTGCACGGTGCTAACCGGAAACCCCTTTTAGGCTTAAGGTGCGGAATGACCGTAGAACAAAAATTTCTACGGCCAACTTAAGCTCAGGATTAAACGGGGTATGTCAGGAAACTTTCCAAGGCGGTCCACCTTCAGTATTCATTTGGCATCAAAACCCAATTTAATCCTTTTACAGATCTACTCCATGATTGATTTCTAAAACTTTAATCTACTTACAAATTAAATAGATTAATATAACATATTTATACCTTGTTTCCAAATCACAGTTGGAATGCAGACCGAGCGAGTAGAGCCTCACCAGGGAAGGAATCGACTCGGAGTATCACACGTGTGATACCTCTATCGGTTATCCACCAGGACTAACCAGAGAGCGGTTTGTTTCTTCTGCCAGAAATACCGTAAACCGCGGAATTCTGCAAAAATACTATTCACAGGGAAAAGACGAAAACCCGTAAACACGAATTTTCGGTTGCTCAGTTTCATCAATATGCAAAACTGACATACCGCTAAATTCGGTAAAACACTATTCATCGATCCCGTAAATATACTCCACAACAACCCGCAAGATTATACGTCAACTACGTATAACTTTCTTTTCTCAACCGAAACACTATTTGGGAGAGAAACCGAGAAAGAGAGAAAATACCGATCCGTTTCGACACGAAACCGGTACGGATGAATTAGTTAATTTCTCTCTACCCCTCCACCCCTATTTATAGGGTTTAGGGTCGGTTGCCAAAAGACTAAAATGCCCTCCAAGTTCGGCCTATTTACAAGGTATGCCATTGACACCTCATCCTTTTATATGTGAAAAGACCAAAATACCCCTTCCACACCCTTCCACACTCTTCTCCATGTTTCTACACATGCAAGGTGGCATAGGTGTGAAATGACCATTTTGCCCTTGTGGATAGGATTGATGACATGTCATCTGGATAGGATCAATGACATGTCATGCGGATAATGACGAATCTGAAAAGACCCGAATGCCCTCGACCCGAACACAAATAATATTCGTATAATTATTCTGAACAATTATATATATATTTTTCTTGCGGTTTGTTGTTTCGGTAATTTATACAACGTGTCCTGCACATTTATAAATTAACCGGTTAACTTCTATACAACGTGTCACACACGTTTATAAATTAACCAATGTTTTTGCTTGTTATTTTTACATAACATTTATAATTTAATTATAACACGTATAATTAATTATAACCATCTTACTATTGATCATAACCAATTTATAATCAATCACAATAAGATTCTCCGATTAACTCCTATATGGTGTGACCCAATATGATCTGTGTTATGTTGGTAAATAGAGTTAAAACTGTTTTAACTTCTATAATCATGGGTGGCATCTGGCAACACATCATGACCATCCAATTACACAGATGATGCTGTACTGTACAATATCACGATCCAGTAAACAATTTACTTGTGTCTGTTCTTCTGTCTCATAGCTATCAGACCAGTTTCAAGGTAGATGTGTGTTATCCTTGCTAACTGAATCTTTTCTTGATCTTGAGCAGATTATCAAATATAATTACTCTTGTAATTATACCGCTAGCAGATAATCTAACTCTACCAAGGGGCCCAGTGATGCTATAGCTCGTATAGAGATACGAGGGACAAATAGTATTCTTGGTAAACTATCACTTCCTCAGCTAAGCTATACATATGGAAAAGCTACCGTTATGACTGCTTTTTACGGACAGCGGTGGATAACAATCACACATACATATTTCTCAGTGGGAACGATAAATACCTCATACTGTGGAACGTGACACTGAATGAAAACATAAATGACACGAACACAATTCTATTTAATGTTTCATTCGGGGTCTGTCAAATACCATGTTCCTAGAACATGTATCTATGTGATTAAAATGACATCTCGTGTCAGGTGGTTTGTAAAACTTAACCATCTTTTAATCCACATACTAACCTTATCGCGGTAATTAGTGTTCCTGCTAATTACCTTGGTCAGTGACCTTTTAAGAGTATATATCATCTATATTATGGAGTTTCACAATTTCAGTCATGAACTCGAAATGATCCATAAATTCAATAATACTCAAGGCAACAAAATGATATATAAATCATCCAATTCATGAACAAAGCTTTATGATAAATTATCGTATTATTGACTTCTAGATTATTACAAACTAACACTGTTTAAGCTGAGTGCTGCAAGTAGAGTATTTATGGCAATAGAAATACTTGCTCTCTGATTGTTCCTGGTGGATTACTGATAGAGGCACTAGGCGTCTGGTGCTCTTGTCCATAGCAGTAGCAGAGAGGCAAGCTCAGCGGCAGTTCCAATTAGAATTTGAAACCAATGTATAATGTTATATTAATTTATTTAATTGTTAAATAAATTTAGTTTTAGAAATCAATCATTGAGATAGATCCTCGGCTTAGGTTAGACGTAAAAATTTTTGTTTTACGATTTTTTTCGCACCTAAGCCCGTACAAGGGTTTTACCGGTAGAACCACCAAAACCCAACAGAAGCGGCCCACATCCTGGGCCCGCTTTGCCTAGGTGCAGCCCAGAGAAAAGTGGCTGGATCAAGGGGAAGCGGCCATGCTATTTTTCCAAATTTTGAAAAATCGTGTTGTTTTGATTTATCATTTTTTCGATTATGGTGCATTTAAAAATTTCGGCTATCTCTCAGTTCTGTGACCCCATGTCAAAAGACAAAGGAATATAAGGTTATTATTGTAATTATTTCTGACCCCTTAAGCGCTGTTGCGTGTCCTCAAGGACTAAAGAGTGAGTTTGGGACCCATAAGGACACCTCATCTTACACCTGACCAATAAATGAGACATCCAGGCTCTAAAGAGGTTCAAGCATAAAGAAAGGACCACAAAGGAAATACAGAGAGCAGAGTAGTAAACAAAGCCTCGTCTTTCTTTCTCTCTTCTTCACAGTTCTGTGCAAATGTCTATCACGTTACTCCTTGTTCATGGCTTCATACAACATATTTTTCCTTTTCTTTTTTTAAATTGGTCGTGAAATGATTTCGTACATCTTAATGTATGATATGACGTAATTAACAATCGATCAAAATTTGTAGTGTTGATAATCTTCAGATCTAAAATGATTAAACGAGAGGTTATTTTTGACTTGATCAGCTATCTATTTCCTTTGTTTCTTTTTATTTTTTTCTCCATCTTTTCTACACCAAGCTCTACCTCAATAAATTTCAACAAATTTATTTGCCTTAAAAAACACTATTATAAGCAACGAGTTAAAACAAATATTTTTTTTAAGTAATAATTTCGTTTGTCGTTAAAAATTGGTTTCTTTTATTAAAGATCTCCCAAAAAGATTAAATATTAACTCGCACAATTAGTACAAAATAGTACACTACGATAATTAATGATTAAATATTAACTCGCACAATTAGTACAAACTAGTACACTACGATAATTAATTTTCTCTCCAAACATGAATTTTGTTCACATAAGATAAGGTGAAGCTGATTTAAGTGAGTGGATTTGGACAACAAAAACATTTATCAAACCCCCCCCCCCCCCCCCCCCCCCACACACACACACTCAAAATTTTTAAATATATCCCTTAAAGAAATAAAAAAAACTATTGAATATAGAGAATTATATATTTATCAGGGCCACAACGATAAATTATCGGTCCAATTCTTGAGAAGCCGGCACTTGTCGTTGCGACCCCGCAAAAAACAAAACATTCATCTTATTACAGTGAAAATTTATTGATTTGTTTAATATTTTTTAGAAATAGAAAGAACAACTAATAATTTGAATATGTTAGAAAGAACATCAAACAAAATAGATAAAATATTTTATAATTTAGATGTACTAGAAGGGCTCTGAAATATTTTTCAGGCATATATTTTTTTTAACTATTTCTTAATGTATTCATAGAAAAAGATAAAAATATTTTGGATCTGAATTATTGATATCGGTTCAAAAGTCACTTCTAGGTAAATAAAGAAATTATCGTGATCCTTCTAGTACATTCAAATTGTAAGATACTCGGCACGAATATTAAAGGGGCCCTGTACATTCCACCTCGGGCCAGATTGGTCTGGATTTTGATCGTACAATCTAGACCCTTGGATTATAGGGGTCTGCTTTGAGAGTTGTGCCAGGTTAAAACGGACAATGCAAATATCATTCTACATGGTAGGATATCTGAACCCATTCTTTTTGTAAAGATATAACAATTCCCGTTTTAGAGAGAAAAAGAGGAAAAATTGGAATAATCATTGTACATTCTTATCGGGATTCGACAGAGAACGCATTTATTTGTTTCTAGATCCACAAACTTATACCAATTTCATTTTTAAAAAAAGAAATTCTGATTTGTGATATCGTCAATTTATATAGCGAAAATCACTACTTTTAAGTACGAAAAATAACAAAAAAGCGTATGCAAAGTAGTCATTTTTTCGAATTATTTATCGCAAACGTGTTTTTAGGCTATTTTGGCAGGTTTTGGAGAAAGTTGCGTATTTGGACTAAAAAAAGAGCAAAAATGTCATATTTAAGCTATTTTTGAAGATGACATCAAAATAGGATATCACATGAAGCATGCAACAACTTACATAAAGTGAACAACATGCGAAATGGTGAAAAACACAAAATTATCTCAAGTCAGGGAGCCTTGTGGCCTGGACCTATATCGCATACGGCTACGCAAAGAGGCCGCACGAGCCCACAGATTCAATCTGTGGACTGTTTTAGTTGGATTAAATACTAGCCGTTGATGCGAATTTCGAGAAGAATCCTTTTAGAATAATACACATGCTTCATCTCAAAGTTTAGCAAGCTATTTTTGGCGGAATCTACACATCATGGGTGTACCCCATGGCTTCCCCATGATCTCCACTATCACCATCACTTCTACACCCCTTTAGGAATACTATAAATACCCCTATTGTAATATGATTTAGTATGCATGTTTAATTGTGTGAAGTCCAGAAATTAGAGGAGATTAGAAAGTAAATTTGGGAAAAGAGAAGGGCGACTCTCAAGGTATGATATGTTTATGTTGATTTGAGATTTTGTTATACTTTGAATTGTTTTATATCGTATCCTTTCATACATAGTTCTGTCTACTATATGCTGATGTCATCCACATACCAATAATTGTAAAGTGTTCGTATCTTGGTGTAAGTAGAATTACAAGTAAGTACTTCGAACACTTCGGCTAATGAGGGTTGACAACGATTCAAAGACTAGGGTTAGAGGGTTAGAACCCAGTGGGCTCCCTTGGTAGGATAACGTAGATCGCACATTCAATTTATATTAGGAATAACTTAGTAATAAGTAGGGTCTTTGGAATTTTATAATTTGTGGGGATAGGATAGGGAAGTATATATTATCCTTTGCACGAGGAGGATAAATTCCAAACTTGGAATATTTAGAATTGTTAGCCCAAAAGCCGATCGAAAGATCAAAAAACCTTTCAAATCGCATAAAGCAAAAACTCCAGGTGTCTGCGTGTAGTGACAGTACCACATGCGGGTTGCCTTGTGAGATAATCTATGTCGCATGCAGTGGTGACAGTGTCATATGCGGGGTAAAGAGACGTCGAAATTTTACTTTGTTTAATTTAGAAGGAGATTACATGAACCCTAGAGGCTCTCTATATCTGTATATTTCTACGAATTAATCATAATTACCGCTACTTCCTCAAAACTATTATAAAACCCAAGAACCTAGACTAGTGTTTGTTGTTAAATATTTAAGATACTATCGTTGTAGATCGACACCCAATATTACCACACTGTAGGATCATGCACTTGTGATCCAAACGAAAGTAGAGTTAGAGTATAAAATATATATTTTTTCTATACTGAAAGTAGTGTTACCAATTTGGTGCATCAATTTTACATGTCGTAATGGTGGCAAATATATATTTTTAAAATAAATGGAGTATCTTATAATTTGAATGTACTAAAAAATCATGATAATTTATGTATTTACTAGAAGTGACTTTTGAACCGGGATCAATAATTCATATCTAAATTATTTTTTATTTTTTTCAGTAATATATCAAGAAATAGTTTAATTTTTTTTTATATAGGAAAAATCATGCTTGAAGAATGTTTCGGAGTCCTTCTAGTACATCTAAATTATAAGATATTTTATCTATTTTGTTTGATGTTCTTTCAAACATATTCAAATTATTAATTGTTCTTTCTATTTCTGAAAATTATTAAACAAATCAATAATTTTTCACTGTAATAAGGTGATTTTTTTGTTTTTGCGGAGCCGCAACAACAAATGGGGACCTATATTCTTAGAGGTCATTATTTGTCGCTGCAGCTCTAATAAATATAGAATTATTTAAAGTTAGTGGTCTTTTGATTTATTTTTTCGGAGGGTATTTTAAAAATTTCAGCAGACACACAATGCCTGTTAGATCAGATAAGATCAGATAAACCTATGTTCATTATATCAAATCATTGGGCTCCTTTATATATATATATATATATATATATATATATATATATATATATAGGACTTGGCTACGGTGCTATGGGTAGCTAAGAGGCCTCCCGTGCTATGGCTCAATATTTGACTTTTCAAAATCCTAACGGTCGATCTGAACCGTTCATCTTGTTCTCCATATTAATATGTGCTTGGAGACCAAATTTTACATTTTTTGGAAATTTTTTACTATTTTTTTAGATTTATTGAAAATCTCTGTTTTTCAGACAAATCTGGACCATAAAAAACAGCGATATTCAATAAATCTAAAAAATAGTAAAAAATTTTCAAAAAAATGTAAAATTTGGTCTCCAAACACATATTAATATGGAAAACAAGATGAACGGTTCGGATCGACCGTTAGGATTTTGAAAAGTCGAATATTGAGTCGTAGCACGGGAGGCCTCTTAGCTACCCATAGCATATTAGCCAAATTCTATATATATATATATATATATATATATATATATAGGTAGGCTAATATACAATCGATTGTTCCTGAGGTCCCGTACAACCAAGTCATTTTCTGATTTTTAAAGCCCAAATGATCGATCCAAATCGTTCATCTTATTCTCCATATTAATATGTGATTGGAGACCAAATTTTACATTTTTCTGAATTTTTTTACTATTTATTAAGCCACTTTGAAAATCGCTGATCCAACGGTAGCTTCTGGTTTTACTGTTTTGTTAAGCCACCGTTGGATTAGCGGTTTTCAAAATGACTTAATAAATGGTAAAAAAATTAAGAAAAATATAAAATTTGGTCTCCAAGCCGATATTAATATGGAGAACAAGATGAACGGTTTGGATCGATCATTTGGACTTTAAAAATTAGAAAATGACTTGGTTGTACGGGACCTCAGGAACAATCGATTGTATATTAGCCTACCTCTATATATATATATATATTGTATAAATTTACAATATTTTCCATTTGCGGAAAGAGATGGACATGCTTCAACTCAAATTTCAGTATCATGTTCCACGCGTAGTGACAATTTAATTATTCGAATTCGGTTAGGTGAAGTTAGAAATTAATAATTCGGAAATAATTCAGATATAATTCAAAAATAATTCAGATATAATTCAAAAATAATTTGAAATTATCTGGATCAGAGATCTAAATCTCATAAGAGAGCAAAAAATAAGTTTCTTGGAAAAAAAATCTCAAACAATTCGTAAAATTCATAAAATTCGTGAATTATTTGCGAATAATTTCGTAAAAATTAGATTACTAAATAATTCGACGTTCGGTTTACTACCACACAAAAAGTAATTATTCACGAATAATTCACGAATCTAGAGCTCCATTCTTACTCGCTAACCCACACTTATAAATGAAGTCAACAAAACTATCATAGTATAGTATGCATATCTGTAACAATTGCAATGGTATTTTTTTTTTCTTCTTTTGAGAAATAAAAAATTGCAATGGTCTTGAATATCCGCAATCATGTGATTTCTTGCTTTGTCGTGCATGCTTTACATTGATATTTCTCTATTTGGTCTCTGATTTTGTTCTACTTTGTTTTTTTCTCTTGCTCCACCCTCTTTTTTTTTTTTTAGATACTTTTATAAGACTGTTTTCCAGAGCTAACACAGCTAACACAATTGTATTGGTGACCAATTGAACCGTAATTAAATAGTGGGATCAGGATCGCAAAAGAGCAATGCCTTTTCTTTCTTCAACCAGCGACCTTTTTTTGCATAGATTGTTGTGTAGATTTCTCTTTGTTTTAATCGTTGAAATCAAATTAGGCGAGATCAATTGGGAGAGTTTCCCATCACAATTCACTTACGATTCCTAATTGAACACTGTTAATTTCGACAATAATTATCTGAAATTAAATTTTTGGTCGCACTAATTATATTTCAATTTTTTACAAGAAAAATTAATAAAATTGAGATTTTTTTTTCTCGCTCAGGAACCGGGACTTGTTATTTTTTTCCGCCATTCTATATTATATGTACATAAACAACACTTCAATCTAATCCATGCCATGCTATCATCATGTCATCTGATTTGGTGATGATGCATGATGGGCTCAATTACATATTTCCTGGTCTGGGCTGTGTTCTTAATTGGGCTTCACATTTTGGGCCCATTACCAAACGATATGTTACAATTTCAGGTCATCTGGGCTATAAACAGAGTCACAAAATGTACTGATCGTAATACGGATGATTAAATAATATATAATATTTTACAGACAATTATGTGTTCATGCTGATTTTTATATAATATAAATAACTAGTTGAAATGTTGAATAGTTTATATTGGCCTCATACAATAAGAAATATCTATTATAGTTATATTAAATTGATAACAACATCAACAACAATAATAATATGTAAAAAAAGAATTTGATTTAAAAGAATCCATCTTGATCTGTCATACATTTACACGATCAAATTACCAAATGCATATGGAGCTAAGTTATAATTTCAAAATATTAAATATATATTAAAACATAAACAGCTGTACAAGGAAAAAATGATATGGTCATGCAAGTACAGCTGTGGTACCTACGGGGTTTCAATCAAAAAAAAAAAGTACAGCTGTGGTAACAGATCTGTGCCAGGAAGCCTGCAACAGCAGATCCCAATCCAAAATGTATACTTGACCGACAAGTGACAACGCCTGTTGAAAT
The DNA here is from genome assembly GCF_964058835.1 of Carex rostrata. Lineage (NCBI taxonomy): Eukaryota > Viridiplantae > Streptophyta > Magnoliopsida > Poales > Cyperaceae > Carex > Carex rostrata. The sequence goes on from NC_135934.1 coordinate 9,906,129, forward strand.
TTATAATTCATAAAAAGCAAACCAACATTAATAATTCCTCATCCCACATAACTAGACTGAACTAACCATCTCCTTATCTATTTATAACCAACAGGAACAGGGTTACAGGGAATCTCCACAGCTGCACAGACAGAGTTTGTTTTTTCACATAATATTTTTTATTATCATATCCAATTTTCTGAATCTTACTTACCTCATCTCTTTTCCTTATGCGCACCCTACCCTGGTGGCCCGGTGCTCACTCTCTTCCTGAACTATATCAATCAATTTCTTTCCAATTTGGCTCTTTCCCCATTTCATGTCCTTTACTTTAAATTACTTCCTAGTTCTTAGTTCTTAGTTCGTACCAATGAAAGCGCCACACCAACAAAACCATCTCAATCCCAGAAAGCTTTTCACATATACTCTCTACATTTTGATCCCATTAGCTCTTCTCCATTACTATCTCCTTAAACCCTATCCAGCCCCAGCCAGATCTTCTCCCCAGATCCACACCTCTCTTCACCCCTCCTCTCACATTCATCCCCACCACGACGATCGTGATTTTGTTCAACCCCCAGAAAAAGGTAATTGCAACAACTCAACACAGCTCTCTCAATTCAAAGAAACACTTCATCACTTTTTAGATTTTGGTGTATAAATCACAATATCCATTTCTGTAGAATTCAAGCTTCAAAATCAGACACTACCGCGGTGTGACTACTCTGCCGGCACATGGATACACGACGAGCGGGGCCCACTATACAACGGCACGAGTTGCAACACAATCAAAGAAAATCAGAATTGCATGGCTCATGGCCGACCTGATACCGGCTATCTCTACTGGCGATGGCGGCCCACTGAATGCAGCCTCCCACGATTTGACCCCTTGTCATTTCTCCAGTTAATCAGGAATCGCCACCTGGCTTTCATCGGTGACTCGTTGGCACGCAACCAGGTTGAATCTCTCATGTGCCTGCTTGCTAGCGGATCACATCCCGAGTTAGTGTACCAGGATAGCACTGAGAACCGTTACCGAAGATGGATCTTTGGGTCCCATAATGCCACTGTCTCGATCTACTGGTCGCCGTTTCTGGTAAAACGGATTGAAAAATCTGAGAAAGAGGGGATTCGCCACAATAGAGTTTTCTTGGATTCTTTTGACGAGAGATGGATCAGCGAGTTCGAATCAATGGACGTAATCGTCTTTTCGCTCGGCCACTGGTTTCTAATCCCTGGGATCTACTATGAGAACGAGCAAATAATCGGCTGCCACGTGTGCCCCGAGTTCAACCACACCGAGATCGGCTTCTTTGACGTGTTCCGCAAGGCGGTGAGGAGAACCCTGGAGGAGGTTCGGAGGAGACACGTGGAGGGTGGTGATAGGCGGAAGAGGCTGGTGGCTGTTACGACTTTCACACAGGCGCATTTTGAGGGGGCATGGGACAAGGCAGGATCCTGCGCCAAGAAAGAGCCGTACAAAGAAGGGGATGTGAAGATGGAGTACACGGCCGGGGAAATGCGGAGAACGGTGGTGGATGCACTGGAGAGCTTGAGAGGAAACGGCGACGGGTCGAGGGTTAACGGGCTGCAATTCGAGGCAGTTGATGTCACCCGATTGGCGATGCTGCGGCCTGATGGGCATCCGGGTCCTTATATGTACCCGGATCCGTTTGGAAATGGGAAGGCCGGGGATAGAGTGCAGAATGATTGTGTGCATTGGTGCATGCCTGGCCCCGTTGACACCTTCAACGAGATCCTGTGGCAGCTTATAGCGCAACCGGGTCTTTTTTCCTAGATGGCTATATCCAAATTCTCTTGTTGCAGATCCGTTAATCAATGATATTTGTAACATTTAAAAAAAAGAAAAAGAAAAAGAAAATGTTCTTATTTTTGTGCCACGTTTTAGATCGCTAGTGATTTAATTATTTTATTCTATTGATTTATTTTCCATTAGAAGCTTAGAGCTTCGTTTAGTTCTTGATAAGGCTGTAAATGAGCCGAATTTGAGCGAGTTACCTTCAATTTGAACTCAATTTATTTAATAAATGAGTGAGTCAACTTGAGTTGGGATGATAATAACGAGTTGTAGAGCCAACTCGAACTCAGCTCGTTATCAACTTGAGTTGACTCGCAACTCGTTTATAACTCGTTTAACCAATCAAGTTCTTAGATATTGTTATATACTAATATGTGTTTATCTATACAAACAATTGAAATGACCTAATAATAGTTTATCTAAATACAAACAATCTAACACAGAGATAATAGATCAACTCAAAGCAAACAATAACTTAGAATCCAACAATTTTTCATACAACTTAGTACATAAGTTGAGTTATAAATGAGTGAGTCATGCAACTCGAGTTATAAATGAGCAAGTTGGGCTCAACTCAAACTCAGCTCATTTATTAAACAAGTCAGCCAACTCGAGTTGAAACTGACACAAGTTGTAAATGAGCGAGTTAAAGCGAGCCATTAACGAGAGAGTTATGAGCAAGTTGCAAGTTCGAGTAATTTTGTACAGTCCTAGTTATTGAGTATTGTTTAAACTTTTAAATTTCATTAATAGTTTTGTACTAGCAGTTAATAAAAAAATGAGGAAATATTTAGAGATGTAAATTGGAAGGACCAGAAGACTCCTTTTTAGGAAAAATATACAATTTATCCTTTTTTATTTTCAAATTAACAAACAAAATATCTCTTCTCATAAATTATTAACAAAATGTCATTGTGGATAGTGTTTGGTAAACGGACCGGGCCGGGCGGTCCGGGCAAAACCCGGGCACGGGAAGACACGGGCACCGGCGTCACGGGCCGGACATCACGGGTTTTTTTTTCAAAAATCCTGCCCTGCCCGTTTAATACCCGTGCCCGTCACGAGTTGGGGGCAGGACAGTCCGGGTAGGGGGGCCGGGCGGTCCGGGTCCGATTTTTTTTTTCTTTGAAAACCAATAAATTATAAATACAAATTCATACCCATTAAAATCTAATCCTCCCAACTAAATAGCATGCTAATTTTTTTAGAACCCAATCCTCTATTTGTCCAAAGAAAATCTGAGCCGTTGATTGTATATACTCAGCCACTCATCAAAATAGATCTTAATCTCAGCCTTTAATAAATAGTTTTGATTTTATACATCTGTTTAATGTTGTCAAGCGTGTAAAAATCTAAATTTAATTAAAACCGTATCCATTACATGAAACGCCGCATAGTAATTGCAGTTAATTCTCCACGCGTTTTCCCTTCTTTCCACGCACTCGACGCGTTTTCCTTCTCTCCACGAATTTGTATCCTCTGAGATATCTCAAACTTAGCGTGGCATAATGGAAAATCCCAACCGTTTAAATACGCTCCGCACGAATCTCAAAACACACATAATACTGACCCTCCACAGCACCCCGAATAGGCACCAGACACGCGTCACGCAAAAGTTGGAATATCTCACCGGATACGCAAAAGTTGAGATATCTCAGAGGATACATTCCCGGATCTTCCGTGGCCTGTTTGATGTGGTTGTTTGTGTTTTCATCTATTAACAATTTATTGATTTTTGTTTCTCTCATTATTAATTAATACATTATGACAAAATCAAATAAATATTAATCACATCTAAAGAAAGTAATCAAAATAATATTTCAATCCCGTTGCAACGCACGGACACTTAGCTAGTATTATAAATAAAATCTAACATATTTAAATATGAATCTAACATGTAAAATCAAAATATATCCGAATTTGAAAAATAAAATCTAAGCTATCCAAAAAATGAATCTAACCTATTTTTTTAACTTATTAAAAATAAATCTGAATTTGAAAAATAAAATATAATATATTCAAAATAAATAAAATTACTTCACATATTCACAAAAATAAATCTAACCTATTTTTATAACCTATTAAAAATAAATTCGAATTTCAAAAATAAAATATAACATATTCAAAACAAATACAATTACTTCACATATTCAAAAAAATGAATCTAACCTATTTTTTTAACCTATTAAATTAATCCGAATTTGAAAAATAAATTATAAGCAATGAAATTAATCATTCATTCTTATATATTATTTATTTTGGAGAATCAAATATAAGCAATTAAATTAATCATCCATCTCTAACAATACTAGTTAAGCAGACAGCTTGCTTTCCTATTGATGATGTACATTAAAATATATAGATGTCTTTGCACCTATACCAAGCACCAAAGTTGGCTTTGCATATTAATTATTATTTTTTTGTTGGATAGCTAAATATAAGAAAATAATTTAGTGGCCACTATCAAGAGTTTCAATAAAAAAAAAACTCAGTGGCATCCTAAAGATTTTCTCCTTAATATGTTCATTAGTTAACTTTATATAGTTAATTTACATTTTTTATGGATTGTTAAATTGGAATTACGAGCTTCTATAAAAATCAATTATAAGCAATGAAATTAACCATTCATCTCTTCTATAATATTTATTTAGGAGAATCTTGACTGAATAATAGTAGCCCATGTACAAGATCTTTCTAGCCTATTTGTAAAATTAATTATGCTTCATAAGGTTTTTATTTAAGTCTTTCTAGAATGAAATTTTAATGATACATGAACTTATAAGTTAATTTACAAAAATTCATTGTCATGATAATGTATTTGAATGATTATTCGAATGTACTGAAATGAATATTTGATTGTACGAAAATGATCATGGGAAATCAAAATTTTCTTTTGAAAATGTATAATAGTAAATATAATTATTCTTATTGATAATTCTTAATATAATTAAATAAAAGGGATCAAACAATAACATAACAATAATATTATATTTCATAACTAGAAATTTGTTCATAATCTGTTATCCAATCACTGAAAAAAATCGACTAAAAATTAAATTAGCAAAATAATTATTATAGTGATTAACAACAAAAATGAATATAGATTTGAATCTACTAGGGGTCCAGTTGGGGGGAATTTTGAAATTTTTTGAAATTTTAAACGGGTATGGGTACACGGTCACGGGCACGGGCACGGATACACGGGTTCACGGGCACGGGCTCACGGACATGGGTTAACGGGCACTACGGTCCGGATAAGCACGGGTTTTTTTTCTTCCAAAAAACCGGGTCCAGCCCGTTTAATACCCGTTCCCGTGTACCCGTGTACCCGTGCATACCCGTGGCACGGGCACGATCCGGTCCGAACACGGGCACGGACGGACCGGTCCGGGTTGAGCCCGTAGGGGTTTTTACCAATCACTACTTGTGGGCTCTATTTTTCTCTCTCTTTCTCCTCCCTCTCACTTCTCTGTTTACTCCTACAACTTTTTATTTGAAATAGATAATATAGGTGAATTTTGTTTACTACATGAAAATTTTGTGAATTTAGAAGTGCATATATTTTTATTGTATAACCTTTTTTTTTTAATATAGATCTTGTAAGCTAAAATTGACAACATAATATTAGCTAATTTACAAGATACTTTTAAGAATTATGTATAATTTGATTGACACAAATATTTAGACTTATACATACTTTTTAATATAGGATCAGAATTATGTATAAAATTGACACAAAATTATATATACTTTTTATACATAGGATCAGACTTAATTTTTTTTTTCGATTCAATCTTTAAATTGATTACAATTATACTAAAGTGGAACTATTAAAAAATACCAAATTTCATTTAAAGAGTTTTATTTGGGAGGAATGAAATTTGAATTTAAAAAAAAAAAATTCAAATTCGGCCGGGTACAAGTTAGACGGGTATCACAGGTAAAGGGTACGGGTATCACGGATAACAAGTACGAGTATCACGGGTACACGGACCGGACTGGGCGGTCCGGGTTTGAAACGGACTGGGTTATCACAGGTTTAATGGCAAAAAACCGAGTCCGGCTCTTTTCAACCCTTACCCTAGTTATCCATGGACCCGTGTCAAACCCGTGCATAGTCCGGACCGGGCAAGTACAGGTCACGGGTGGACCAAACCGAGTTTGACCCACCCGAGTAATTTCAAAACACTATTGAAGGCTATATAGAAAATTATCCCTAAAAAAGTCAAAACTAGGTACCACCTCATATGCACAATTTTCTGATGCATCTAGTCTAGTGCTTACTGCTTAGTGTTTACACCTCGCTCATGTAAAATAATAAACAAGCAAATACACAAATAGTAGTGTTTGTATTGTAATAAAAAAAATGATGCACTTTCACGCTATGTTTAGTATATTAATTGCGTTTTGGGTTGGGTCAGTTAAACCAGGTCCTCTTATATAAAATCTTATTTGTGTTTTGGGTTCAATAAGCGGCCTGGACTTATACTTGAAAGAAATAAATGGCACGGATTTGAATTTGAGAAGTATGGAGAATGTGTAGGAATAATTTTACAGAATATAAATTATGTGATGCACCATTGGCTGTTCAAGGAAGAAAAGCACTTATAAAATTATAATTATATATATCCTCAATGAAGTTTAGAAGAAAAAAAACAACAGAGAGCAAATATACATGTGTGATATATAATATATATCCTCAATGAAGTTTAGAAGAAAAAAAACAACAGAGAGCAAATATACATGTGTGATATATAACCAATTAAATCAATTAAATGAAGAACTTGTCATGAGATTATGCATCAACATCTCATTCCACATATCTACTGGCCCTGGCAAGCACCAATGGAGGCAATCATTTGCATTATTAAACCATTTTTTATTATAATATGCACCAGGATGCCCATCAGCTCTTATCATCATAGCCTTAGTTACATCCATAACCCCATAAATCTTCTTATTTTCATTATTCAACCCCTTTATTCTCTCTATTTCTTCATTTTGAATTTTTCTTACCTCCCATTCAATCCCCTCTAAATTTATCTGAGTTTCATCCAACGGTTGTGTTCTATTGCAATCGCCTCCGTTGAACCATGAACCGTTTTCGAAATGTGATGTTGTGTAAGTCCTCAGAAATGTTACCAATTTATCACAATTTTGGCATGAATTAATACTCTCCAAAGCCTTTCTCACAACTCTTCTGATTGCATATGCTATGCCATAGTCTTTTAGGTTATCTTCTCTACAATTGACACATCCGATACGACTGCCGTTTTCATGCAAGTAATTTACCCTGAAAAACCAGTTACCGCCAGATATGACGAGGTAATCTAAGTCCGGGAGTTGAGACGTCCACTTCGTGTTGATTTTGTCCAAATGTATGTCGAAAGCAGATGTGGCAGTACCGTTTATTATGATTGGTATGCCTTGCACATAAAACTCCGACCACATTACCATAAGCGTGAAGTTACTTGACGGGAAATGCATAGTCCGAAATTTGTCAAAAGGATCACGGTATACGTCAAGGGGAGTCTCTGCCTGAAATTACTATATGACATTAGCAATTTAGCATATATATACAGATGTCTTTTATTTCCCGATTTGCTTGTTAGGCGCATCTAAACATAGCAAGTTACAAGCTCTCAAGCATATAACGAGTCACAAGCCCTGCAAACAAATCTATGCACCATTATTTTTTAGAATTTGAATTGCAAATTTCTCAGAAATGTGCGCATGTTACTAAATCTGTACCTGAGATAAGAGGCATAGCAGGGAGTCAAACTGATTGCGAGCAAGTGAGTCGCCGACAAAAGCCAGCTTCTTTCCTCTTACAAGGTCAAGAAACCTTTCAGGTTCAAATCTCGGCAAATCACACCCATCTGGCTTCCATCTCCAGTACAAATAACTGGGAGGTTTACCGTATTTCTGGCAGTTCTTTGTTTCCGGTAGAAACGAGCATGTCAGGTTCGAGTATACCGGCTCTCTTGTTTCTCTTACCCATTTGCCCTTTGCCACGTCACACGACTCAACTGTGTCAATGCATTTCAAGTTAATATGCATACAACAAATTGAACTACAATACTTGTAAAAATTCTTAAGAGTTTATAAAAGTGAACTTACTTGCAAAGTGTGGATTGGTGTCTGAGATTTCAGAAGAGGCTTCAACAGAGGAATTCTCACGAAATGAAAGGATACTTGGTGAAACAGCTTTGTCATGTGTTTCTTGGAGAGTTGAATTTATCTGGAGGACATGATCTCTAAGTAGAGCACTCTTTCTCAGAGCTTCTTTACCTCCAAATTTGAAATTATGTGAAGAGTACCATACGGAGAAAAGAAACATTGTCGAAAGCACCAGTAACAGAAACAAAAAAGAAGTTACCTTCTTTTGCAATATACTGATCCATTCAGTGCCATTCTGAAATTTAGGTGTACAAGGAGAGACAGGTGATGCCATATATGTATTTTCTTTCTTTTCTGGTACCAGAGAAAGCACCAAATAAGTCACTATATAAACATTTGTGAAATTGTCAAGTAACTAATATAAGCATGATATACAGCTAAGCCTGTTTGTTGAACTGTCCTGGTACTTTGGAGAATGGAGACTTGCTAAGTTGCTAATGCTTCATAATTTGAAATTCTCTTGTTTAAGGTTAATAATTAATCAGAGAATTTGTGGTGTACTGCGTAGATCGCCTAACCCAAGACTTGCAAACTTGGAATAAGAAAAGGAGATATTTTTTTATGTTGACAAAATCACAACTGGGTTAGATGGGTTCGTTAAGCCACTTTAGGGATAAAAGGGAATTAATTAAGTCACGTCAAAGAAACTTACAAAGCAGTTAGTACAAAATTTTGTTTAGATTCAGTCCAAATTTCTTTTTCTTTCTTTTCGAAGAGTAGCTTTGCCGATTTCTAAAATGCATTTACAGCATCAAAAGTATGTATTTAAAGCGCATTGTGTACATTTGTTAATGCTTTTAATAAATTAAGGACATATGAATTTCACAATTACTTTTTTATGGTTACCTTCATGAATGATTTTTATAATTATTTTTAAGAATTCCAAAGTACGATTTCAAAATTTTATTATAAAACCAATAAAACAGTATATTAAAATAAATGTTAGTTTCAAATTTTAGGGGCATTTACTTCCGATAGTGGGTCAATCAGATTAGGCATCAGGTCCCGAAATTTTCATTAATATCAAAAAAATATATTAAATTTCAAAATCTACATCTCATGCGGAGGAATTTTGAAATCTGTCCAAACTGGAGATGAAATTCCCGGTTTCATACAAACTTTCCGTAAAAAATAAATTCCGATTCTAGGCATTCTGAAACCGGAGATTAAATTCCTGGTTCTAAGATTTTTTTTAATAAACCAGAAATGTTTATAATTTATTTATTTTTTTTATTAAAATATTAAAAATATTTCATATATTTCTTTGAAAATAAATGAAATACTATATAATTTAATTTATTCAAAAGACTGCGACAAATAATCTATATCAATATTTTTTAGGCCGGATTTTTTGCAGTTGTAACAAAAATTAAAATATTTTGTGTTATTGAAAAAAAAAAAAAATAAAGTTTGGCTGAGTTATTGATTCCGGTTCAAAAGTCACTTCTAAGTAAATACAAAAAATATTTTGATTCTTCTATTTTTGAAAAAAAATACCACAAATGAAAAAAAATAGAGTTGTCATAATTGTCAGAGAATTGTCCTGATTTTTTTTTTCCAAAAATAGAAGAATTCAAATATTCTTGACTTTTGAACCGGAATCAATAACTCAGATTTAAAGTATTTTTTTTTTTTTCAGTAACACAGAAATAATTTAATTTTTTTTACAGTCACAAAAAATTGGTCTAAAAAATATTGATCCGAGTTATTTGTTATGGTCTTTCTAATAAATCAAATTATATAGTATTCCATCTATTTTGAAAAAAATATATGTTCTAAGATTTCAATAAAAAAATTATAAACATTTTTGTTTAATTAAAAAAAAATTCCACGGTTCAATTAAAAAACATTTTGGCAAACCGGAATTTTTTCCCACAGTTTCGGAATTCTTAGAACAGGAAATTTTTTTTGTGAAAAGTTTGTATGAAACCCGAAATTTATCTCCGGTTTGGACATATTTCAAAATTCCTCTGTATGGAGTGTAGATTTTGAAATTTAATATTTTTGTGGATATTAATAAAAATTTCGGGATATTAATCAGATTAGGCATCAGGTCTATCTTGAGGGTCAGATTTTAAAATAGTTCAGTTATTAGAAACTTCAAAGCTTAAACCAAACAAGTTTATCACGCTGTAGATTTGGAAAAATCAAGATAAGGCTTGATATTTAATCTATCTTCCACATTATACCCAAGATTAAACATCAATAAAAAGTGACACTGATCTTAAACTTCCACTAGAAATGAAGTTGAAGAATTTAGAAGTTTGAGTGAATCCAACAAATTAAAATCGTCAACAAAAAGGTTCGTCTAACATGCTTTTTGACATTAACAGACTAAATTATCTACTACCAAATTGAGAAACTGAAAAAAAAAAATATACATACCCCCCGACCCGTTACACTGATAGTTAACCCAAAACTCAGATTTGGGAAAATTGAATGGTGTATTGCATTCACCGTCTTCATTTGAAACATGTAAAGCCCCTTGCACAAGACATCCTGCAATTCAACATAACGCCAATTAAGAGTTTATACATGTAACCTCTCCAACTCCGGCTAAATATATTGACAGAGCAGTTTATGCTTAATGCAGAGCTGTTTTGGCTCTATTGTTCATGCGCTACATGGAGCAAAAACTACTCTATCAATATATTTACCCCTATCTCTGCTACTATTGTTAAGATTTCAATTTGATACAAGTGGGAACAAACATTCCATATGAAACATTTGAAATCATATGTTTAATTAATTGAAAATTTGAAATAAATCGGAACATACAAAGGAGAACATCCACGCTGTTGCTTCTTTTTCTTCTTTTCCTTTAATTTTTGTGGCGGCTGGATGACAACCTTGATCGCAGCATCAAAAACAGCTTTCACATTCTACACATAAATTCCACATATCAAAAATATAAAATAAAAGGACCCTATGACCCGATCACCACCTGTGTAATTTCACATTCTACACATTATTGCTAAGGTCTGAATCTCCATTTAGATCATATTAAATATCTACATTCTTTTTTTTTTTAGATTAATTTTCTTTCTCAGGATACAAATTCAAAAAAAAAAAAAAAAAGAGTTGTTCATCCAGGAGACAATGTAGGTGGCGACACATGTATGAAAACATAGGTTTTGTATTTATTACTTTCTATTATTTATTCTTCTAATTAATATAACATTTTCTGCTAGAGTCGGTGCATAGGATAAACCTGCTGAGTCTTTGAGCTACATTCAATGTAATAAGCAGCACCAATTTGCCTGCGTAGTTCCTCCCCCTTAATTAATAAAAGGAAAGGTATTAGTACTATTGATACAACATTTATGTGATTTTTCAGTTTACAGATGCTTCCAGAAAATCTTGAAATCATAGCATATTTTGTGAACTAGTAACTTGTTTGGAATTTTTCGCAAACTGTAAACAAAAGAGATCACTCGCAAACAAAAATTGCATTACATATGACTTTCCTCGCTGATAATACTTGCGAAAACACCAAGCTTACATAAAATTTTGTAAGAATTTATTTATTGAACCAGCTGTTAATTTTTACCAGAGCAGTAGTTACAGGTAACATGCCAGGATGGTCCATTAAATAATGCTTATCCTCTCGCAAATCTGTGCAAAATTAACCAATCATAAATTAACAAGTCAACAATAGTTAATGGATAGTTTGTCTCTCCACCTCCTTGCTAAATATAACTTTAATAAGGTTGAGGTTGCTTTATACTGTTGTATTTTACTTTACACTTGACATAATCTCATCTCGGACTCTAAGGTACAAAATCTAAAAGAGTTGACACATCATTTGACTGAACTTTAAACAATATTTTTTTTCAAATGACAGCATGTGACACTGACACATCAATGACTAGGATATAACATTATTTAACCTAATTGTTTTGTTTATCTGTCTCAGCTAACACAACCTAAACATATTTGACAAATCATTAAAATAGGATCTAAAAGAGTATCTAACAACACAAGTCAGTGACACAATAATACGCTATGAAAATGCAACCCTAGATTTAAGTAAAAAAATTAACCCCACAGCCTCCTCTCCTCTCATTATTAGAAATGGATAAGCAAACACTAATCACAGGATACAAAGCCAATGGTATAAAAAATTATAAATGATAAATGCATTTCGTATTTCAGACCACAGTGCTCCAAAAGCAAACAGCAAATTCAAAAACCCAAATTAGCACATATACCATCTCGGGTTTAACTTAAACCAAATCGAATGTACTGACTGTTATAATGACACCAAAGTAAAACAAGGTAATTTATAATATAGAGTTAAAAAAGCAAAAATATTTGGATGCCTAACTTAGATTGAACTGAAAAGGGAACCTGAGCCCACCATCACACAAACTTATGGAACATAAAGAGCATTTAACTTGAAATAATATAGAAGACAAGGTGTTATTAAATATTGGGGCCCAAATTTGCCAAAATTCTATTAATTCAAGACAATTCATTACTTTCCCCAGTTATTGCTGAGAATGTAGGTTTAAGTCTATACTGCAATTAAAACAATCTCTTCAGAAAAATAAAAACAAAGAGATATGCTACCCACCAGCAACAACTAAAAAGAAAAGAAAAAAATGTATGAACAATTTTAAACTGGATGCTAATTAATACTAAATAAGTTTAATTATTAATAAATTGTCAGATAATAACTTACCAAATTTAGTGCCAACCAACACTATTGGAACCCCAGGAGCATAGTGATGGAGCTCAGGTATCCACTGAAAAAGAAGGAACAAAATTAGAAAAAATTGAAAGTAAAAATAAAAAAAGGTAGTAAAGATTAGTAGAGAAATATGAAATTAGACCTTTTTGAGAACATTTTCATAACTTGCACGGCTGACAAGAGAGAAGGCTAGAACAAATACATCTGCACCACGATAACTTAAAGGCCTCAATCTATTGTAATCCTCTTGCCCTGTTTTGCAAATATCACCCCGGTTAATAAAAAAGTTGCATTAGTCAGGAAAAATAAGCCACACAAATTGAAAGAATTTAAGAAAATTTTATAGCACAAAATAAATACCAGCAGTATCCCAGAGGCCCAGATTTACTGTGGTGCCATCGACGACGACATTTGCACTGAAGTTGTCGAACACAGTCGGTATGTAATCCTACATTAATTCAGTTAAATTATAGCAAGCACCAAAATCATCAGAAAGTAGTAGAGATTTGGTGAACAAAACTTTCAAATTGAGGAAAAAGGAGCTTTACGGTTGGGAATTTGTTGCTGGTGTAGCTAATGAGCATGCAAGTTTTCCCCACAGCGCCATCGCCAACTGTAACACACTTGATGAATTTGGAAGCAGTTGATGCCATATTTCAATGGAATTGCGCTCAGCTTTTTGTAAAGAAAGGTAGAGAGAGAAAGAGATCTGGGAACTGAGCAGCTTTAGGAAGGTACTGTTGTGTTGTATTGTAGCAGCTGAACTAATAATAATCACTAAAAATAAAAAGAGGGGGGAAAAGGAAAAGGAAAAGGAAAAGGAAAGGGAACGAAAGGAACTAGCTTTCGTTTTCAGATATTTGGGGTGGTTGGATTGACAATTAGCATTTCCTTTTTGTTTACTGAGAGAGAAAATAAAAAGGGGTCGGGTTGATTCTATGTTTTGGGGAGAAGAAAAGAAAAGGATGAGAGAGAGAGAGAGAGAGAGAGAGAGAGAGAGAAGAGAGAGACGAGTGAAAGTAAAGATACTCCCTTTTGATGCGTGAAGGGTATTTATGTCAGGAGGTGAGACTACCTCTCAATTTTACAAACCAGGCACCAAACCAAGTAAAATTGTAAAATACGGCGTCAAAAAGATATACGGTCAAAAATAATGTCGAAAATATATACGGTCGTACATCAAACATAATGTCGAAAACGGGGGTGGCATATTTTATCAGAAGATATGTATGCTAAGTAAAAAAACAGAAAATTTTGAGCAAATCCAAAAAAAATATATATATATTTTACTCTTTCAAACAATAAAATTAAATATTCGGTTGTGTTGATATTTCCATAGAACAACCTATATTAAATTCATATATGACATGATAAAAACTTCAAATGACAAAATTACCCTCTCTAATCTTCATCTCCGTCTCTTTTAGGAATATGAAGAATTTTGCAAAGTATGATAGCTTTATTCTATATATCTATATATATCCGAACCGCTCAACATAATCTCCATATTGAAATGTGCTTGGAGACCAAATTTTATATTTTTTGGAATTTTTTTTACTATTTATTAAGTTACTTTGAAAATTGTCGATCCGGTGGTCCAGAAATTTTTATTGTTTTACTGTTCACCCGTATTTTCAGATTTTCAAAGTGACTTAATAAATAGTAAAAAAATTCCAAAAAAATATAAAATTTTGTTTTCAAGCATATTTTATTATGAAGAACATGTTGGAAGGTTCGAATCAGCTATTTGAACTTTGAAAATGAAAATATTACGTGAAGTATAAACGTATTTTACTTCGCAACTCACCGTAGCCTATCTCATATATATATATATATATATATATATATATATATAGATAGAAGTTGGCTACTTTATTTCCATAGGCATACGAGGGCATATGCTTATAAGTCATTTTTGCATAATTAATATACAAATGGTCGATCTGAAGCACTCAACAAGTTCTCCATACTAGAATGTGCTTGGAGACCAAATTTTATATTTTTTGAAATTTTTTTACTATTTTTTCAAAAAATTTCAAAACAGTCATAAAAAATATTAAAAATAATAATAAAATTTTTTTGAAAAGCTCTCTTTTTGAAAAATTATGAAAAAATAGTAAAAAAAATTCAAAAAATATAAAATTTGGTCTCCAAAAATATATTAATATGGAAAACATATTGAGCGCTTCAAATTAACCATTTGAACCAAGGTTCTAAATAGCGATTATAGCGGCATAGCGGGGAGACAAAAAAAAAAGCTATTGCGAATAGCGTAGCTATAGCGGAAGCTATCACACATAGCGATTTTTCCTTTTCAAACTTTATATTCTATATTTCTATTAATTATCAACATAATCGATATTAGAGAATTGATGTAACAACTAAATGACAACTAATCTAAGTCTATACTTTTTATCAATTACGCAAATAAGAAGGAAAAAAAATCTAAAAAGTAACATTGTTTAATATGTTATACTTCATGGTATTACATATTATAATAGACAAAGAGCAATTAATTTTATAAGGTAAATGAAGTCAATATACATATTTAAACATTTTATAATTATAATAATAATCAAAATCAGCTTTCAATTGAAACGAACGATAATAATTTTACAAATGAATACTATAAAAAGAGTAATCAAAATGAAGAATTAGTATTTGAATATTTTTCGATATAGAATGATAGAATAAATCACAAATAAAAATAGAAGCATATAGTTTGGTTTAGTATACTTATCGTAGAAAACCATGTAGTATTAGAAATAAGAATAGAAGTACAGAAGTTCATATAAATTGCAAAAAAAAAAAACCATGTAGCATAGCGGGTCTCATATAGCGGTAATAGCAGTCAGCTATTATAGCTATAGCGGTCGTAGCTGAGTTAACGCAATTTTATCTCATAGCTTAGCGTTTATGGTCCGGAAAAGCTATAGCGCCGCTATAGCTAGCTATTTAGAACCCTGATTTGAACATTAAAAATGCAAAAATAACTTATAAGCATATGCTCTTATATGCATATGAAAGTAGAGTAACCAATCTCTTTTTCTATATATATATATGAAGAATCTACAGTTCAATATCTCTTCTAATGGCATATAACACATGTGAATTCAAAGACAAAATAAACAGAAAAAAACAAATTACATGTTTCATAGGCATTCGATTGGTCTCAGTACTCATGTGCTTGCTTCTTCTTCTTTTATTTATTTTGAGGTCGTATGCTTGCTAGAGTGAGGAGAAAGATTAAGATAAGGAAGGGTAAATTTTGTCATTTTCATTTTTACTATAACATGTAGGTTATTCTAACTTCAGGGGAAATTTCAAGACAATCGAATATATACCCAATTTTTCATAAAAGAAAATATATATTATACCATCTCATTTCCATCTTATAATAGTTTGGATTGAATTTTCTGAACAGTCCAAATTAAAAATCATTCTTTTATACTATAGGTTATTGTTATTGGTGATATCGATCTCATATGTTCATTTAAAACCAAACTTAATTTCATTCGAACATTATAGTTCGGACATAATTCATTCAACGGTCTACACTAAAACATAACTTTTTTTAAGAAAATACACGGTAATGGTATTACATGTGACTTCCACGTAATTAGTCATATTTAAATCAGAAGAATCAAACATATATAGAATAGTGGATCTAGTCAATACAGGATCGACTTTTTCTTTCTTTTTAATTTTTGGAAAAAATATTCTGGGTTAAAAAAATTGTTTTAATATAGAGAGGGTTCAGAATATTTTTCATTAAACACTGCTCGGCTAAATTTCAAGCACGGGACCTCATATATGCTGAAGTTATTTTCTTGACCAACTGTATTAGTCGTGGTTTTTATATTAAATCACATTTATAATAAATTATTTTGTAATGAAAACCAATCAATCAACATCATCTAAAAGCATCTCCCAATAATTGAAATGAATTTTTAAACCACTGTTTAAAAATAAAAGCCTCTGAAATTTATAAATTTTCACATCTCTAAAATTAATTTTAAGTTTCTAAATAGACCACGTGAGAGAGAGCACGCCACAGAAACGAGAAATAAATAATTTGAGTGAATTGTTTGGTCAGCGTGACGATTGGAAATAATTCCTTAATAATAAATTTTGTCGAATAGTTTCTAACTAATTAAGAAACTGAAATACATCTCTAAAATTGAAATAAAAACTGCCACGTCAAATTAGAAATCTAAAAAATTTATGTAACGAAGATGTCCTAAGGAGTGTTTTAAAATGCGGTTTTGTTCATGCATGCGGAAGGTCTGCATACCGCATATGCGGCATACGGCCGCATATACGGATTTTTATGCGGAAGTGCATATGCGGTTTTACTATACTTTGTTAAAGAAATATAGATAAAATAAAACTAATTTATATCTAAAGACTTATTTAGTCTGGTGGTTTATGTTCTTTACCATATTATAAAGGTTATAGATTATAATCTCCTCCACCGCAAAAGTAATTTTTAGATTTTTTTTCAAGTCCGCATGGACTGTATATGTGTCCGTATATTTAAAACCGCATGAACTTGACTGCATGGGATTTTATATGAGGAAGACCACTGCATAAGCATATGCGGTTCATGCGGTCGCATTTTAAAACAACGGTCCTAAGTATAATTTTTATTTTCTATTCGAAAAACTTTACGCAAATAAAAGTCATGATTGCAAATACATGTTGTTTATAAGACAATAATTAAGGCTATGTTTAGTTGTGGAGTAAGAGGTATAGTAAACTCCTTTACACTTAAGTAGTCAAATAAAGAGTAAAAAAAAAGGAGAAAAAGTAGAGTAAGAAATGAGTTAATTCAGAATAAGTTACATCATCTCAGTAGATTAACTTATCTACTATCACAAACAAAGGCTCATTTTTCAATATCTTATTCCTCTAAATAAATTTTATTTAAGTTATGAGTTACACTGCCAAATTAGATATAAATATATGAAGTAAGATGAAATAAATCATTTAACTTTACTTTACAACTCAATATGACCTAAATTAGTAATAAGTTTTTTCTTGTTTCAATTAATTAAAGTTGACTAAATCATAGATAAGCATGATAATAATTTATGACCGTTGTATTAAATAAGATTCAATCAAAAGCCGTTTCAAAAGTTTCTTTGACTATGCACAACACAACAGGTGGAACGGTTATAAAGTGAACTCCCCATCTAAAATAAAAGGGATTTGGTTACGGTTAGGGGTGCAAACGGATCGGATAGTGCTCAATCTATATCCGTATTTGTATTTTTTTTTTTTTTGGATACGGATACGAATCGGATAGTAATCAGATATGGATACGAATCGGATATTAAACGGATACAGATATGGATTGGATATTTTCGGATACGAATACAGATACAGATATAATTCGGATTTCTAATTCAAAATATATATCTAATTAACTTGTTACACTATTACAAAATATATATCTAATTAACTAAAATTCACCAACATAAATATAACTTTAATTAAAAATACCAACACAAAAGATCATCTTTAAAGGTATTCTAATACAAAAGATAAATAAACACACAAAAAATTCTCTCAAGTCTTAACATATCTGGATATTTGAAAAATTAAAATATCCGGATCCGGATAATTATCCGTATCTGTATCTGTATCCGATTCCGAAACTCAACCCATATCCGTATCCGAATCCGCATAACAAAAATCCATATCCGTATCCGAATATTCGAATCCGCAAAAATTCGGATACGGATCCGGATTCGGACGAGTAATATCCGACTCGTTTGCACCCCTAGTTACGGTGCTATGGGTTGCATAGAGGGCTACAGTGCTACGGCTCAATATTCGAGTTTTCAAAATTCTAACGATCGATCTGAATCGTTCATCTTGTTCTTCATATTAATATGTGTCTGGAGATCAAATTTTACATTTTTTGAAATTTTTTTACTATTTTCTTAGATTTATTGAAAATCGTTGTTTTTCAGACATATTTGGACCATAAAAAACAGCGATATTCAATAAATCTAAAAAAATAGTAAAAAATTTTCAAAAAAAATGTAAAATTTGGTCTTCAAACACATATTAATATGGAGAACAAGATGAACAGTTCGGATTGACTGTTAAAATTTTGAAAACTCGAATATTAAGCCGTAGCACCGTAGCTCTCTATGCAACCCATAGCACCGTAGCCAAATCCAAATAAAAGAATCTAAAATATTGTTAAAAACGGGAATGGAGTGGAGAGGAAAACGGATGAAATGGAGGCAATATAGTATATTGAGACTTGTGATGTAAGCATAAATTAGTATTAAATTAAAATAAATGGTATTGGGGAGCCAACTTTTAATTAGCTGGAATTTTGTTGACATCTTACGGGGGCAGTGAATGCACCTCTACCACAGAAGACCCGTGTCGGTGTGGGCCCGGCCGTGCTAAATTGGCGACACACTCCTAGTTCTTTGGTTGGTCCCCACCTGGCCACCTAGGAACCGATATATCACGAGAGGTAAAGAATGACTGACTAGTGGACCGTCTAGATTCAAGAAAACTGACACCTGTTGCTTTTCGAGGTGGATCTCATGGGCGAGGGGGGCGTCCGACATCCATCGGACCACTTTTGTGTTCGATGGGTTCTCTTCATGTCGGATCTGCTTTAGGATTCGCGTCCGCAATTTCGCATCTGTTTTAAAATCCGTACACATGAATCTTAAAGCAGATCTGACGGTGAGAAAACTCATCAAACACAAAAATGATCTGATGGCCATCGGACAGCCCCCTCTTCCGGATCTCATACTCTCCTATGAACTTTTTGCTTATTGACCTTGCTTGACTTGTCTAACGCACTTTGAAACACGGCGCACCGTGCACCAGGACTAGCGCAGATCAGGCGTCAGTGAACGTGAGCACAGGAAATGATGCACGGGACTTACGTTTTTACTTCCAATTTTGCCTTCCTGTTGGTGAATCGAAGGCGGAAGGTCACAGTAAAATACAGCATTCAGCGCTATGAGATCCGTGCGGCCAGCCGAACGAACATTGAATTTCTCAAAATTAATACTGATCACATATTTTGCGTTTTACAGTCATTGATTCTTAAAAAAAAAAAAAAATCAGTCATTTTATTATATGAAATTTATGTTTCGTGCTACCACAATTTGATGTGTTTTCTCTTCGAAATTTTTATTAAACTCAAGTCTAAAACCTGTCAAATCGGTTTCAAATGACAAATTCGAATTATTGAAATCCGCCTACCTTACGAGTGATGCGTCTATATGTGAAATTTTTTAATTTTGAAATTAATTTTGCATAGAGTCAAGTGGTCAAAAAACGTTCAAAAAAATGAATGCATTAAAATTAATTTATTGACATTCTAATTTTGACCACTTGAGTTTATACTAAATTAATTCGAATGTTTAAAATTTTCACACGTAAACGCATCACTCGTAAGGTAGGCGGATTTGAACAGTTCGGATTCGTCATTTGAAACCAATTTGACAGATTTTTGACTTGAGTTCACCAACAGACTTGGTGAACTCAAGAGCACCCTAGTTCTACTCTTTTATTAATACTCAAAGACTGAACAAAATTTCAAATTCTATCCAACTTTTGACAAGAATTCGAAAAGTGCCCATTTCGGTGATTTTCTCATCGAACAAAACATCTCTTTCCGGTTATTTTCTCACCGGATCCTAAAATTGGACTGGTGAGAAAATAACCGGATTGGGAAGAAGGGGTCCGGTTATTTCCTCGCCGAACAGGTGATCTGGTCATTTTCTCACCGGTTCCAGAGTTTAGCCGATCGTCTTCCCAATTTTCTTTATTAACGAGAGAGAGGGGGGATGCGTGAGAAAGAGAGAGCAGCGAGAGAAATAGGAGAAGA
This sequence comes from Carex rostrata, assembly GCF_964058835.1. Lineage (NCBI taxonomy): Eukaryota > Viridiplantae > Streptophyta > Magnoliopsida > Poales > Cyperaceae > Carex > Carex rostrata. Next base: position 9,926,673 of record NC_135934.1, read on the forward strand.
GAGGCAAGGCAATAGGAAGAGAGTCAAGGCAGCAGAATACTCCAGGTTTATTTTAAATTTATAAATTAGTTTAGAATATTGCTTAGAGTATTAGTTCAATAATTTATAATATTTTTTAGATTATTTACGTGTATTACTGAGAGATAAAGTCAAGAAAAATAGATGAGTCTTATTTTTTCCCAATATACGTGGAAGGGCAAAGGCCTTTGGTGCTCCTTACAGTCAAGAATTAGGGCCTCACAATCATTCATTAGCCAATATGTTTTTAGAATATTAGTTAAATAATTTAGAATATTACTTATAATAGTTTAGATTGTCGTCCGAATAATTTAGAAAATTTCAAAACGGATTAGATTATTGTTCAAATAATTTAGATTAGTTTATAAAATTCCAAAACGGTTTACATTAGTTTAGAAAATTCCAAAACAGTTTAGAGTAATTTATAAAATTTCAAAATGGTGTAGAATAATTTAGAAAATTTCAAAATGGCGCTTGAATAATTTAGAAAGTTCCAAAATAACATAGAATAATTTAGAAAATTTTAAATTTGTGCCTGAGCAATTTAGAAAATTTCAAAATGGTGTAGAGTTTAGAAAATTCCAAAATTTCAAATTGGTTCCAAAACAATTTAGAATAATTTAGGTAATTTCAATTGGTTTAGAATAATTTAGAAAATTCCAAAACGGTTTAGTTTAGTTTATAAAACTCGAAAACGGTTTGGAGTAATTTATAGAGGGAACTGAATTAATTTTGAATTAATTTTGTAGTATGGCAGACAAAGTACGTGATCAAGTAGAGGGGGAGGGGGGTACTTTTAGTCTTCTGCTGTGGATACCTCACAGCCATCATAGGGTCTATGAGACTTCTAAGGAGGTAAGCATTTAGTTATTTATTTTTTCATGACTTGTTCATAAATCTCATCATGTTTTAATTTCTATTTTTTTTTCTTTGTAATGTAGAGTATGGAGGTCATAAACGTCAAGCATTACAGTTGTCATACCTCATACCACGCTTTATACGCGCCATTTTTTATTCGATTGGGCTTATATTAGATCGCAATCATACCTGCGATCAACATCGATGCAGCACTGATACACGGACTTGTGGAGCTGTGGCATCCTGAGACACACACCTTTCATCTTCTATTTGGAGAGATGACAGGTATTTACTAAACTAATTCAAATAAATTTGTTCTTTGTGATATTTTACTGACAATTCAAATAATGAAATTTATAATTATTTATTTAATAAATTACAGTTACGTTGGAGGGCGTGATCTATTTGTGGGGTTTGCCCATTACGGGATTCCCAGTGACAGGGAATATAGACAGGACGAAAAATCACAATTTATGAAAAAATGGGGGTCTCAGGAAAACAAAAAATATTCGGACTTGACTATGGGCGGCTAGACACCTCTCGGTAGCAAGCAAACTAGTATTACTCAATAGAGTGCTTTCGACGGTACCTTCGTACTTCATGATGGTCTTTAGGTTGCCAAAATGGGTAATTAAAAAAATTGATAAAATAAGAAGAAGATTTCTATGGCACGGAGTAACTAAACATACCAAAAATATGAGCTTAGGAAACTGGAACATGGTATGTAGACCTAAAAAATATGGCGGACTTGGCGTAGTGGAACTGAGCGCCTTCAACAAGGCATTACTCATGAAATGGACATGATACTAGCAAAAGCTGGAACAAAGAATGTGGAAACCAATTTTCTAAGGAGCAAGGCTCAGTGAAAACCTTGTACCCGAGTCCCCATTATTTACGGGCGCACTGCAACAATGTCACACTTTCTGGGAAACATCGGTCACACACATTTACGGACAGGGCAATCACATATCCTTGTGGAACCACAACTGGGGATTTGGCGTACTTAAATATGAATTACCATCACTTTACTCACATGTGATAGATGCCTCTACAAACATCAAAGATGCAATGCATGGCACAATGAGGCTTTGCTTCCAATGGGTACTCACGGAAACGACAAAGGAAGAACTACAAACGTTGATGGGATATCTGCACAGAGTGGGAACACATCCGGAACAAGAACAGGATGACATCATATGAAAATGGACGGAAACATGTAATTACTCATTTAGAAGTGCATACCGAGCCCTAAAAAATCATCCGTGCATCGCAAATCATGTTCATCGCCTGTGAAAACTACGGGTACCACCGAGAACAAAAGTATTTGGATGACTTTTAGTCAACAATAGACTGCTAACCATCGATAATCTAAGGAAAAAATGATGGTCTATCACAAATATGTGTATCATGTGTTGGCGTGATGCCGAATCAACGATCCACATGACATGATAGTGTCCATTTGCAGCACAAATGTATAGAATGATGGATATTGCGCCGCAAATGAGAACAAATCCAATTGAATCCATACTAGGGCAGGACAACGACAAAAAGCAAGGGGAACCTGCAAGTGACAATGTTTGTCATTTGGACGGAAAGATGTGTCCGTATCTTCAGAGACACTGTTCGCACAGAATATATGCTACAAAGTTTCAGTATAGCAAGCTATACCTTTTAAACCTTTGTTACACTCTGTCAAATCAGATAGCAAGTGTACTATCCTATCGATGAGTATGCTCAGGTATCGATCCACAGGGACGGAAGAAAATAACCGGACTTATCCTAAAGTTACTTAAAATTCTAGAAGTGAGAGAAATTGAATTGGTTTAATTCTAACAATTCTAATGATTTATGACAAGTTTTAAAAAAGCAATAAAAAGAATTAAAGTTGTTTTCAATTAATAAAAAGGCGTTTCCAGGGTTCAGATTTCATTTCTGTTCAGCCCCGAGGCATACGGCCCGTATGGCTTCCCATACGGCCCGTAGGGGACCCCGAGTTAATGCTGCAGCTACTGTTTTCTGTGTTGATACTAATGTTTAGGGTTTCTATCGACCAGATCTAGATACCTAACCTCAACTTTCGCATTTTGGCCTAGTACCCGATTACCGGACTCAAATACTTCCCTCTTAGATGCGTTAAACCTCAACTTTCGCATTTTGGCCTAATTTATCTAAGTTACTTGTTGGTTTACTAAAAGTATCCAAGGACTTTCGCCTCAAGGAAAGTTTCACCTTTCGGGTACTCCTTGGTTTAACCCTACTTCATATACTTTATTCGGTTGGATTAAATGTCATAGACTTGGCTCCTAACACTTAGATGTGCGCATTCATCTAACGGGATGACTAATCAATTCAAGCAAGCACAAATAAAGCAATCAAAATACTACTCAACAAGGTAAAAACAAAGCATTCAACACAAAATCCAAGTAGCATGCAAACAAAATCAAACTAGAAACTACATCTTAGCCCTAGAAACAAAGTAAATTAGCTACTCATGTTCATAAGATAACACAAATAACAGAAAATAAAAGAGTTCATGACAAAACAGTGGAGAAATCCGAAGATCCGTTGCAAACTCGCGTTTTTCACTTCTCTTCCTCTCCTCCTCCTCTTGTCTTTTGCTCCAAGAAAGCTTGTCCAAGTTCCAGTGGTGAATCTCCCTTTTTTTGGTGAGGAAATATCTCATTTAATGCCCCAGATCGCGTCTCCAGAGGCTTCCTTTTCGGCCTCCTTAAATTAAGCTGATTTCAGATTCCAGCTGGATTTTCCGAATCTGCGCCCTACGGGCCGTATGGGACCCCGTACGGGCCGTAGGGGACCCCGTACGGGCCGTAGGGGACCCCGTACGGGCCGTATGCCTGTGCTTTGTCTTGGAGACTTTGTGCCTCTGTTGTGGAACCTTCTGTGCAGTTGGGCAGATCTTGTACGGGCCGTACAAAATGTCATACGGGCCGTACGAAAAGTAGTCAGATCCAGTTTTTCGCCCTCTTTCCTGCAAAATACCAAACAAAGCATAGCAGTACTACATTTCATCGAAATATAAGTAAAAAGTCCACATTTATAGGCTTTAAAGCACAGGTTTCAGTGTAAATTAGGGCTGTAATTTAGATATAATATGGAGATATCAAATTCCCCCAAGCTTGAACTTTGCTTGTCCTCAAGCAAAAATCCCAACATGGGTATAGGGTTGGTCTTTGGATTACCTAAATGCAGATAAATTCCTAAATGTGAAAATTTACATGAACTGCTCTTATCAAGAACCATGAGAATCTTTTTGGATACAATTTGGATTTTCCTTGATCAATTTTGATTCACCCCACTAATCGATTAATCAAACTTCAAATTCTGAAATGTTTCAATATTTGCAAAGCTAATTACCCGAATTGATCAATATTTCATTCTTTCACTGAAACTATGCCCTCGTTTGTGGTGATTTTTCTTCTTTTAGCCCCCCCAAGCTTGGAACAAGCTTAGGTCAGAAAGTCGCGGACTTCGTGTGTTGATGTATGCAAAAGTTATTTTCTTTTCTAAATTTGGGAGACGAGCTCAAAGGCGCCCAATAGGACTTATTGCCAGTACTCTTATTTTCTCCATCTTTTCATTTATTTCATCACTTTTTTTTTTATTATTTTTATTTTCGCATACACCATGAATACACACATCTAATGGTATTTATTCATACCAATGGATATCCCAATCTTTCTTTATTTAAAACTCATTTCCCTATTTAAAAGGCACAGTTCAGCTTCAAAAATGGCTTTTCGATACAATTCAAGTTTTCATCTTTTCAAGTTTTCAAAACATCTCTTCCTAATCAGTTCTTTGATCAATTATGGGGTTAGTTCTAAATTTTTTCAAGGTCATCCCAAACACAACCAAAACTTTTCACAAAAGTCCCTAATTCAAGTAATAACACAAATTTATCACCTAAAAATATAAATTTTTGAAAAATAAACAAAAAAATAAACATGACCTAAAAAAATAAACATGACCTAAATGCAGATACAGTTTTCTTCTATTCCACCCCCCCAAGCTTGAATGAAGCATTGTCCTCAATGCTTGAATTCACACAAGAAAAAGTAAATAGAAGAAAATATGGAAACTAACCAGACATGGAGTGAGGGAAGAGGCAGGGGCGCCTCACCGATTGGTGGAAAGTGGGTCGGGTGGATCTGGGCGAAGTGCCCACTTCTGATGTGTACGGACTGTGTGGATACATGTGGTTGGTTGCGTGCTTGTCAGCTTCTCGATCAAGTCCCCGATCACAGTTTGCTGAGCTTTCATTACAATACCTCGAATCACCATTTGCTGAGCTTTCAAATCCTCCAAGAGTCTGAGGTTGCGAGCCGGGTCGAGGTCTGCATTTAAAATCACATGACAAGATTTATTTGGGTCTGCGAACTCATACCTGAGGTTAGCTGGAAGAGGCTTGAGCTCAGGAATCGGCGGCTCTGTTCGGGCTTTGACGCGGTCCGCGTCAGGTGCACTCGGCCCGCGTGCAGACCTCGCGTCAGCTTCATCCGACCCGCATTCTCTGTTTTCCAAGTCTTCGGACTGTGGCACGCGGCCCGTGTGGGATTCATCCGGTCCGTATTGCTTACGAGATTGTTCCTTGGCCAATTGATCGACCACATCAAGCCAGCAGCATGTTTCTGTTTCGGAGGGGCACTTCGTAGCTCGGTTGAGGTTGAACTGGACTTTCTCATCTCCAATTCGCAGAGTCAAAGTCCCCTTCTCCATGTCAATGAGTGTTCGAGCTGTCTTCAAAAATGGCCTTCCCAGAATGATGGGGATTTCCTTGTCCTCCTCCATCTCCATGACAACGAAATCAACCGGTACATAAAACTTGCCGACCAGAACCGGCACATCCTCCACTACGCCAAGTGGTACCCTGACAGAAGAATCAGCAAGTTGCAGAGTCATGCGCGTGGGTTTGAGCTCGCCTACTCCCATGCGCTCAAAGATGGTGCGTGGCATGAGACTCACGCTGGCCCCTAAGTCACATAGTGCTCGCTTGATGGTAGCCTTCCCAATTTCGCAAGGAATGGAGAATTTGCCAGGATCTTCCAGTTTGGGTGGGAGCTCGTTACTCAAGATTACGCTGCACTGCTCTGTGAGTTTCACTGTCTCATGCCCCTCCAAGCTTCGCTTGTTCGTGAGGATGTCCTTGAGAAACTTGCCATATGTTGGTATTTGGGTCAAGGCATCGGTGAATGGAATGGTGATGTGTAGTTGCTTGAGCATTTGAAAGAACTTGGCGAATTGACTGTCGGGTCTGCACTCAACTAGCCTCTGAGGAAAAGGAACAGGTGGCCGGTAAGGCGGTGGTTTCTCAGTCACCTTCTTTTTCTGTCTGTCAGCTTCATTCTGTACGGGCCGTACGGGATTGGTACGGACCGTATGGTCTGTCTTCTCATTCACAATTTCAATCGGATCAGGTTCTGACTGCTCAAAAATCACAGGGGGTGTCAATACGGGCCGTATGGGATTCATACGGGCCGTAGGGTCGGCTTCTGGCTCGACATGCATGGCTGGTCCATGGTACTGTGTCCCACTTCGCAAGGTTATGGATTTTACTTCCCATCTGGGGTTGATTTCTGGTTGGCCTGGTAGCATTCCAGGTTGTGGTGGTGCGGTTTGGCTCCCATTTTGAGGTTTGTTTTGGGCAGCCAAATTAGCCAACTGAGCACTGATCGCTTGCATTTGCTCAAAGAGCATTTGATTCATCTTTCCCTGCTCATGCATGAAATCACTCACAGCGGGAGCGATATACGGCTCGGGAGGACCGGATTGAAATGATCGGTTGTTCGAGTTGGGAAAAGAAGCATTCTGGAAGAAGTTACGGTTGTTGTTGTTGCTGCCAGAAGGGTTGTTGTTGAGGTATGTGGGATTGTTTTGCTTCCACCTCCAATTCTGTTGTTCAATCGGGTCCTTGGAATAGGTTCGGCTGAAAGGAGGTTTTGGGAAGTAAGAGGGCTCATTGTTAAGAGAATTCACTTGCTCGGGCCCTTCATCCATTTGCGCAAGCGGGCAATTCTCATACTCGTGCCCCTCGTCTCCACACATAACACAAGGTTGTGGTTGCTGATTACCAAGCGCTTTTACACTCATCTTGTCAAAAGCCTTCTGCATGGCATCCATCTTGGCGGTGAGAGCTGTGATCTGATCGACCTCAAGTCGGCCTCCTCCAGTTCCTCGAGTGCTCCCTCGGCCAGACCATTGTTGGTTGGTTGCCATATTGTCAATTAAGTTCATTGCCTCGGTAGCCTCTCGATCCATGAGAGCTCCACCTGCAACTGCATCAACTGAAGTACGAGTGGTATCAGTTAAACCAGCATAAAAAGACTGAACAAGTAACCATTCGGGAATACCATGATGTGGACAAGAGTATTGCAATTCCCTAAACCTTTCCCAGGCCTCATTCAGTGGTTCATCAAACCTTTGTCTGAAACTGGTCAGTTGGGTCCTAACCTCGGCAGTTCTTTTATGGGGGAAAAATCTGGTCAAAAACAGTTTGGACAATTCCCTCCAAGTGGTAATTGAATCCCTTGGTAATGACCCTAACCATTTCTTGGCTTTATCCCTAAGAGTGAAAGGAAATAAAGCAAGTCTAATGTAATCAGCTGTTGCGCCATTGATTTTAATGGTGGCACAACACTCAAGAAAGATCTGAACATGGGCATGCGGATCCTCATGATCCATGCCATGGAATGTGTTTTGCTGGACGATGTTGACAACACCCGGATTGAAGTTGGGTTGGTTGCCAGCAATCCTTGGCAATCGGATTGCTCCTCTAACATCTTCAGCTCTCGGGACATTGAACTCTCGCAATGTCCTGGGCGCATAGTCTGCTCCTTCATCATCAGAGAATTGGTCCTGGACGGGAGGGTCCTGGATGGGTGGATCCTGAACGGGTGGATCAGTGATGGGTGGATTAACTCCGCCGTTATTCATTGCGCCTTGTTCTAGGTCTGTCTGGCCTCTGTTGTCGGTTGGTACGGGTCGTATGAATGTCCTACGGGCCGTACGGAGAGGTGACAGATGTGGTGGTGCTGGAACGAATGTGTTGGAAGTTTGCCCTTTGCTTCTGAGATGGTAGTTGTTCTTGGGCCGTGACTCTTCCAGTATGTTCCTGCAAATATGGAAAAAGAAAAATTAAAATTAAAATCTAGAATCAAGCAAAAATAAGAAAAAGTCCAGAATTTTCGTTGCCGTCCCCGGCAACGGCGCCAAAAACTTGTTCGCACAGAATATATGCTACAAAGTTTCAGTATAGCAAGCTATACCTTTTAAACCTTTGTTACACTCTGTCAAATCAGATAGCAAGTGTACTATCCTATCGATGAGTATGCTCAGGTATCGATCCACAGGGACGGAAGAAAATAACCGGACTTATCCTAAAGTTACTTAAAATTCTAGAAGTGAGAGAAATTGAATTGGTTTAATTCTAACAATTCTAATGATTTATGACAAGTTTTAAAAAAGCAATAAAAAGAATTAAAGTTGTTTTCAATTAATAAAAAGGCGTTTCCAGGGTTCAGATTTCATTTCTGTTCAGCCCCGAGGCATACGGCCCGTATGGCTTCCCATACGGCCCGTAGGGGACCCCGAGTTAATGCTGCAGCTACTGTTTTCTGTGTTGATACTAATGTTTAGGGTTTCTATCGACCAGATCTAGATACCTAACCTCAACTTTCGCATTTTGGCCTAGTACCCGATTACCGGACTCAAATACTTCCCTCTTAGATGCGTTAAACCTCAACTTTCGCATTTTGGCCTAATTTATCTAAGTTACTTGTTGGTTTACTAAAAGTATCCAAGGACTTTCGCCTCAAGGAAAGTTTCACCTTTCGGGTACTCCTTGGTTTAACCCTACTTCATATACTTTATTCGGTTGGATTAAATGTCATAGACTTGGCTCCTAACACTTAGATGTGCGCATTCATCTAACGGGATGACTAATCAATTCAAGCAAGCACAAATAAAGCAATCAAAATACTACTCAACAAGGTAAAAACAAAGCATTCAACACAAAATCCAAGTAGCATGCAAACAAAATCAAACTAGAAACTACATCTTAGCCCTAGAAACAAAGTAAATTAGCTACTCATGTTCATAAGATAACACAAATAACAGAAAATAAAAGAGTTCATGACAAAACAGTGGAGAAATCCGAAGATCCGTTGCAAACTCGCGTTTTTCACTTCTCTTCCTCTCCTCCTCCTCTTGTCTTTTGCTCCAAGAAAGCTTGTCCAAGTTCCAGTGGTGAATCTCCCTTTTTTTGGTGAGGAAATATCTCATTTAATGCCCCAGATCGCGTCTCCAGAGGCTTCCTTTTCGGCCTCCTTAAATTAAGCTGATTTCAGATTCCAGCTGGATTTTCCGAATCTGCGCCCTACGGGCCGTAGGGGACCCCGTACGGGCCGTATGCCTGTGCTTTGTCTTGGAGACTTTGTGCCTCTGTTGTGGAACCTTCTGTGCAGTTGGGCAGATCTTGTACGGGCCGTACAAAATGTCATACGGGCCGTACGAAAAGTAGTCAGATCCAGTTTTTCGCCCTCTTTCCTGCAAAATACCAAACAAAGCATAGCAGTACCACATTTCATCGAAATATAAGTAAAAAGTCCACATTTATAGGCTTTAAAGCACAGGTTTCAGTGTAAATTAGGGCTGTAATTTAGATATAATATGGAGATATCAGACACTAACAAGACCCCCCAATAATTGATAGAGGAAGTGGCGCAATTGTTACATTGCACCACCGAACCAATGGAAGAAGATTGACTAATAAATATAATTTATTTTTGTTTTCTTTTATTAGTTAATTTAGACAACTTGTTTTATTTTATTTTATTTTCTAGTTTTCTTCAATTTTTAGCTTTATTTTATTTTACTTTAGCTCAAGCGTGTTTGGACGACTTGTGTTTATTTTTTAGTTTACAACTGCAAAACTTTTGTAATCGCAATTATCTATCAAATATGAACTAGACTCTTTTTTTCCCAAAAAAAAACTCATGATTTAAAAAAAAATTAATGTAATAATTGTAATGAAATTTAAAGAGAATAGGACAATTGTCAGAAGTGAAATTTTGACATGGGTTGCCAAGTAAAACGTTCTCTCTCTTGTGATTAGTGCATCCAGTGTTTTAATATTCGGTTCTTATTCGGTATTTAAAAAGTCATCAAATATCGAATATACAGTATGCGGTCGAATATTTGAATTTTCAAATAAAAAATCATAGGCATTAACTCTAATAAACATAGATAAACATAGATAAACATTACAAATAAACATAAATAAAACATAACACAAATTAGAACAAGTTAACAACCCATAGTACAAATTATAAAACTACAAATAAGCATAAATAAAACATAAGTTCAAACTTAAATAAATGAAATTATAACTTATTCGGTTCTCATTCAGATTCTTATTCTCTATTCGGAAATATTCAGTTCATATTCGGAAATATTCGGTTCTTATTCTCTATTCGGAAATATTCGGCCGAATAGATAATATGCGGAAAAAAATATTTGGCCGAATATTGGACCGAATACGAATATTCGACTGAATAGACCGAATATTAAAACACTGAGTGCATCAGTGGGAATAGGACACGCAAGGGTTACTGATTAACCATCGTTAATTACAAGACCAAAGTGCTGGAATTATCTTTAACTAATTGAATAACCTGTGAAGTTATGTTTTCCATCTACAATTCACTCATGCAAACATCCCATATAAAATTAAGCACCTCACTAGCTAGGCAAGCGCTTTGCTCTGTTTTTTCTCTTTACTTTATATTCTATCAAATTTTGGATAATTGGGATGATAAAATGAAGATACTTTATAAAAAAAAAATCTCTTTGAGGAAAAAGGAGGCGTGAAAGATGAGTAACAAGTCTGAAGTCTCTCTTGCATTTGAAGGTAAATAATTTATCTTGCTTATGAAGAAATCACTAAGACAAGTAAGTTGTATTGTAATTTTATAGTGGGGTTAATTTCTAGTAACCCAAACAAAGGATCAGGGGAATGGGCAGCACATGACATGGTGCGCAAGTTGCTGCTTAAATTTAAAGCAACTGTGTCAACACAATTACAATCGGTGTTTTAAAAGGCGGCCGCATATGCCTATGCAGTCAGCAGCTGTGTTCAGAACGGCCATGCGGTCCTCCCATGCGGTTTTGAGCATACAGCTGCATATGTGGTCCGAATATGCGGACATGCGGATTGAAAACACGTATATGCGGTCCGAATTTGATAATTTGATTGTATTTTAATTAGAATTTATGTGAAAAAACTATTGTTGGTTATGTGGAAATAAATTCTAATATATGAATATGAATATATATATATATAGAGAATGGCTAAGCTCAAATCGTTTGTTCCTGGACTCAGGAACAAACGATTCAGTTCTCTGATTTCCGAAGTTCAAATGGCCGATCCAAACCGTTAGATGTTTAATCTATATTAAAATGTGCTTGGAGACAAAATTTTATATTTTTTGGAATTTTTTTACTATTTATTAAGAGGGTTTGAAAGTCGCTGTTTTTTTATGGTGCAGAATTTTAATAAAAACAGCAACTTTCAAACCCTCTTAATAAATAGTAAAAAAATTCCAAAAAATATAAAATTTTGTCTCCAAGCACATTTTAATATAGATTAAACATCTAACGGTTTGGATCGGTCATTTGAACTTCGGAAATCAGAGAACTGAATCGTTTGTTCCTGAGTCCATGAACAAATGATTTGAGCTTAGCCATCCTCTATATATATATATATAAATATATATATATATATATATTTATAGAGTATGGCTAAATTGCTACCGGTAGCACTTCGACCTAAGTGCTTACGGAGTCATATCTTAGTATTTGATGTTCAAACAACAAATTCAAACATTAGATATTCAATCTATATTAAAATGTGCTTGAAGACCAAATTTTATATTTTTTGAAATTTTTTTACTATTTATTAAGATGGTTTGAAAATCGTTGTTTTTATTAAAATTCTGCCCCATTAAAAAACAACGATTTCAAACCATCTTAATAAATAGTAAAAAAAATTTCCAAAAAATATAAAATTTGGTCTCCAGGCACATTTTAATATAGATTGAACATCTAACGGTTTGGATTTGTTGTTTGAACATCAAATACGAAGATATAACCCCGTAAGCACTTAGGTCGAAGTGCTACCGGTAGAAATTTAGTCATACTCTATATGGAGTATGGCTAAATTGCTACTGGTAGCACTTCGACGTAAGTGCTTACGGAGTCATATCTTAGTATTTGATGTTCAAACAACAAATCCAAACCTTTAGATGTTCAATCTATATTAAAATGTTCTTGAAGACCAAATTTTATATTTTTTGGAATTTTTTTTACTATTTATTAAGATGGTTTGAAAATTGCTGTTTTTTTTAAATTCTGCATCATTAAAAAATCCACATATATAAATCCGCATATGCGTCCGTATACCACATATGCAGTGGCCTTCTGTATGCATGAACAAAACCACATTTTAAAACACTAATTACAACTATATAAATAAACCAAGCGCTTTTTTTTCTTTGTTTTTTGTTTTTTGTTTTTGATTGAAAGTACTTAAGTGATTGCATTAATTCAAAAAAATCATAGACTAACTATTACATGATATCATGTAATAGACAATAAGTATTTTTGAAATCATTCAGCTGTAAATAAATAAATATACAGATGGTATATCTATTCTGTGGACACAAATAGAGGTGCTACTTTTACCCGATTACTCGGATCCGATCTGGAACCGAACCGGATCCGACCTGGAACCGACCCGGATCCGATTAATTTGGATATTGTATGGTTTAAAAAATATAACCGATTAAATTATGGGTATGGGTACAAAATTAATAATTTAATATCCGACCCGGATCCGAACCAGAACCGATACTGTAATGGGCAGGATATGGGTATCATTTAATTATCCGACCCATAACTGGACCCGACCCGATACCCGTATAAATACCCGATAAAATATATATTAATAACTCTGCATCAAGTTTTTGTGTTAGATAATATATTTCAGCTGAGCTATAATTTGATAAAACTTAACCAAATTTATGCTACTGTTTTACACTACCCTTTAATTACATCCTTAACTAGCCCTTTAATTACGCCCTTTAATTTTTGTTCTATATTATACACATGTGACACATGACACATGATTGTCAAATTTATTCTTCCATAACCAGCTTATTTTATACCTTTTTTCTTCTATTACATTCAATTCATAGATTTTTTTGAATTATAGAAAAGGAAATCATCATCTCTATTATTTTACTTTCTAAAAATTATATATCCTCCATCCTCCTGAATTCAAAAGCTATTAACAAAAAACTGAATTCAATATTTTTTGTTACACCATGAGTACTCCAAACAACCAACAACCAACTAATAATTTAGAGTTATTATTTTTATTTTGCTATGTAGCATGATATATTTTATTATTTATAAACATGATTAATAGTATAATTTTTATTTTGCAGTAGTTTTTAATTTATATTGTAATGATTTATTATATGAGATATTTAAGAAATTATAATTATATTTAAATGTAAATAATTTCTCGAATACTTTGGAGTTGTGACCTATACCCGCTTTGGATCCGGAACCACCCCGTATCTGAACCGGACCCGATAATCCACAAACAAGTTACGGGTATCTATCTACCCGGAACCGAAAGACTGGACCCGAAATATCTACAGGTAGATAGGTATCCAGATCCGGACCCGACCCGATTTGAAACAAATAAGTATATGGATCGAAATTTGGACCCGAACACTTTTAGGATCCGGGTCCAAATATAATAGTACCCGGACCCGACCCGACCCGATAGCACCTCTAGACACAAATTTAATCACTCTTCCTTGATTGTAATGATACGAGGCTAGTGATTGTTTCCACTGTGCGCATATTTGTCTTGTTCCTTCTGACATACTACATTGTATTGAATCCTTCCTTGTACATGGTCAAGAAGGCACTGAATTAAACTAGACCGAAAACTGAATCAACTGGACCATAACAGTCACCGCTCAGAGGAGTGTGCAACCGAGGAGGCACTGAATCAAACCGGACCAAGAACTAAAACAACTGGATTAGAACAGTCACCTCTCAAGGGAGAGCCGAAAAGGTTGGAGCCAGAAAATTTTATTAGAGCAAATGGGCCAGTGAGAGAAGAAGAAGCGGGACACAAAAAAACAACCAACACAAAACAACAACAACAACAACAACAACAAACATATAATATAAGTAATTATATGTACAATTTGTTTCACCTACTTTTCTATTGTCAAATCGAGAAAAAAAATATAGAAGAAAAAATAAACCAATTATCTTGAAGAATAAAAACTCTCTAGAATGGTAAGAGAAAAACAGTAGCCAAATTCACACAGAAAGTGATAGTTAGATCCACTAAACGAAAATACCTACTTTGAGAGATTGAAATAATAAAGAAAAGAGGAAGAGATGAGAAGGTGAGAAAGACTGAATCACCATGGACAATTTACCTTATCCTAAGCGGCACCGCATTACAATTACTTTTCTCTTAGTATAATAATCATTTTTCTTTCATTGACCACACACCGATGTGTAGAAGTTGTCCCGTTAATTTCTCATTACTGAATGTGTTTCTATTTTCTTTGATAAAAATGTGGAAAATTAAGATTAATTTTCATTTTTTTATTTTAATTTTTTTTTGCCTCCGTATTCATGTGTATATATATATATATATAGAGTTAGGCTGGGGTGCTATGGATAGCATAGTGGCCTCTGTGCTACGGCTCAATATTTGAGTTTTCAAAATCCAAATGGTCGATCCGAACCGTTAATCTTATTCTCCATATTAATATCTGCTTGGAGATCAAATTTTATAATTTTCTGAATTTTTTTACTATTTATTAAGCCACTTTGAAAATCGCTAATCCAACGGTTTTACTGTTTTGTGCAGCCACCGTTGGATCAACAATTTTGTAAAATACTTAATAAATGGTAAAAAAATTCAGAAAAATGTAAAATTTGGTCTCCAAGCAGATATTAATATGGAGAATAAGATGAACGGTTCGGATCGACCGTTTAGATTTTGAAAACTCAAATATTGAGCCGTAGCATAGAGGCCACTATGCTATCCATAGCACCCCAGCCTAACTCTATATATATATATATATAGAGGTGGGCTACGGTGAGTTGCGAAGTAAAACGCATTTCTACTTCACGCCGTATTTTTATTTTGAAAGTCCAAATGACTGATCCGAACCGTTAGATGTTTAATCCATATTGAAATGTGCTTGGAGACCAAATTTTACATTTTTTGGATTTTTTTTTTGCTATTTATTAAGCATTTTTGAAAATTGCTGTTTTGCTGTGAACAGTAAAAAACAGTAAAATTTGCTGGACCATCAGATTAGTGACTTTCAAAATTGCTTAATAAATAGTAAAAAAATTCCAAAAAAATGTAAAATTTGGTCTCCAAGCACATTTCAATATGGAGAACAAGATGAACGGTTCGGATCGACATTTTGAACTTTAAAATCACAAAATATGAGCGTGAAGTAAAATAGTCGCTTTACTTCGCAACTCACCGTAGCCTAGCGCGCTCTCTCTCTCTCTCTCTCTATATATATATATATATATATATATATAGGCTAATGTGCTTTCGGTAGCATATGGGCGGAAATACACACGGTCCAAATTTGAAATTTCAAAAAGTCGATCTGAACCGTTCATCTTGTTCTCCATATTAATATGTGCTTGGAGACGAAATTTTACATTTTTCTGAATTTTTTTACTATTTATTAAGCCACTTTGCAAAATTGTTGATCCAACGGTGGCTTAACAAAACAGTAAAACCGTTGGATGAGCGATTTTCAAAGTGGCTTAATAAATAGTAAAAAAATCCATAAAAATATAAAATTTGGTCTCCAAGCACATATTAATATGGAGAACAAGATGAACGGTTCAGATCGACTTTTTGAATTATGAAATTTCAAATTTGAACCGTGTGTATTTCGGTCCATATGCTACCGAAAGCACATTAGCCTATCTCTATATGTATATATATATATATATTTTAACTTTAGAATGCAGTAAATGCATCTTTTTGCAATAAGACTCAGATATATTGAACCATAATATGAAATTAACAGATGTTGTGGTGCCAAAATGTCACCCGCTATTATCTATTTCTTATGATTGTTCTTTGGATGACTTATGATTGTTAGGAAATTTAGTGATAGGTTAAAATTAATTAGCAAAATTAGTTGGAGTACTTTGAGATAATTGCGAAAGAAAAATGAGACGAAATATAATTTTAATTTTCTTGCTAATTATAATATTTTCGTGAATTGTTTTACTTTGTGCAATTCCTAATGTTAAATTTGTCCCGAATATTGTCTGTCAGAGTGTCAGTCCATCTACGATGTTATACTAGATAAAGAAAATTAGTATTTCAAAGGCTTCCAAGTTAGATAATTGAAATTTGTCCCGAATATTATGAAATTGGGATTTGGATTACTATATATATATATATATATATATGTAGTACATTAGACATTTAGAGTATATATAATTAAATACCTAACTTTTATAATTGAAAAATTATTTGGCATGACATATATGATTTCATATCAAAATTTGAACTTCTAATAGTATTATATAAGTCCATCAAGTTCTTGATCTAATAGTAATTATATGAGGAGGGTTCAAATGTTTCTATTTTTTGTGTCTTCATCATTCCACTATTTTTAAAAGCCTTAATAATTTAAAATCTAAAACTTTGAGTCAAAATAAAATTGTTGGATATAATCTACATCATTTTATCTATGCACTTGTAAAAAAATATGGCATTCTAACTTTATTTTGGTTGTCATTAAGAGCTTATAAAAGTGTACTAATGTGGATAATTTAGAGACGTTGATTTTTCAACTTATTGATTCACATAAAAACAAAATTGATATATGATATTTTTTTTATGAGCACATAGAGAAAATAATATAGATCACATCCAATGGTTTTATTTTGACTTTTAAATTTTGAATTTTCAACTATTAAAGTTTTTAAAAATAGAGACATAATGGAGGCACAAAAAATAAAGTCATTTGAACCATCCTCTAGTAATATATATGTCTATCAAGTTCTTGATCTAATTTAAAATAAATGAAAATAGTATATAGAAAGAGTGCCAAGAAATATTTGTTCAAGTTATATGTTTACGTTGTATTATTGTTGCATAGTTTTGTATGTTTACGTTTTTTATAGTTTCCAAGAAATAATTAGTTTTGAGTTAATGCAGAGGATACAAATTGGATGGAGGCATGGAGCTTCTCAAGTGTCAACAGCTCAGCCTAACAATGGACCGGACCCCCTATCAGTGGAAGAAATAAAGAAGAAAGTAGTAACGAACAGCCCGTAATTCTAAATTTTATCCACCTATTTACTTCCAGTTGATATCTTCGTTTGTCCAAATCTCTCGATTACCCCCGTTAACATCAATTTTGACGATCTTTTTGGAAAGATTGAGATGCCACCTCAGCAACATAGGGAGGGGAAGAAGCAGAAGGCGGGGATGAGGCAGAAAGGGAAGCAACAGAAGGTGGATGTCATTACTGCCAAAGAGGTGCATCGCCAGTTCAATCGGCTGTTGAATCCTCTATCTGATATCCATGAATTCAATAAGATCGATCTTTGCTGCCTTGTTTCGCACAAAAACTTCCAGCAACCTTGTCTTTTCCCTCTTCACCCGCTTAACCCAAGATAAAGGAATCTATCCTAATGACTATACCTATTCGATCTTGATGGAATGCTGTGTGAAAACGAATCGGGTCATATAATTTGTGCAGTCACTGTTGAGTATCAGATATCATCCTTCTCTTCTTTTGCCGAGTGACACGCATAGAAAATACCTTCATCATTCTCTTTTCCTTCTTATATGAAGTTTGCCGGATCGTTAATTATTGATTTGCACATTTTTAGTATGCGGTCAAGCACTGAAAGCTTGTTACATTTGTTGCACCTCTTTTTTGACCAACAATAAAAAGTTTGGCCGCATAACAAAAATGTGCAGATCAAGGATTAATCTAGCGACGGAGCCAACTTCACAGAATAAAAATAGTGTTGAAAGTATTTTTTTTATGCATTTTACTCCACAAAAGAAGAGAAATTACAATATTTAATATATTTGGTACCTTGATAGTGCATACACAAATCATATGACCTGTTTTCACAAATTATTTTGACACGTCGATAATTTTTATGAGACGAAGGTACGCATAAAGAATGACTTTCAAACAACAGACAATAATCAATCAAAAAATAAAATAAGTAGTATAGCCGTGCAAACACAAATGAGTTCGAAATTTATTCGAGATGTAGTACTTACTGTTTCTGAACTTAAAACAAAACCTGCTGAGCGTGGGGCAACTAGTCCAAAACGGATGCACAACTCATATGACCGATAACCACAGATTATTTGGATTGGTTTAACAATTACTTAAAAAAGGCGGCTAGTTTATCCGGATTGGTACGCGGGTACGGTATTTTTCAACCCACAAAATTTGTATACACCAGAAGCAAACTAAATCAAACAGCTTAGCATTGTGGAGGTTCGTTGCAACAAATCATAAAAATAACAAAAATACATGAATAGTATCCTCAAATCTAATAATCACATTTGAGTAGACAATAATCTCACCTTTCAGAGGGAGACCATATTACAAGACAGTTACTATGAAGCCTTATTTATCATAAAATACAATCATGTTTCCAAGTCAAAATATTGATCTTCAACATTTGATATAGAGCACAAACTAACCACTAGTATCCGGAAATTAAGTACCTCAAAAGTTGGCAAAACAAAATAATTTGCTACTGCACATCTAATAGACATACAATAAATGAGGCAAAAATAAAAGCTTACTATCTGCTTCCACCTCAGCATATGCAAGCCCTAAATGCTACTGTTCAAATAGCAATTATTCATGTCTTTAGATCTTCTGACATGGCAGAAGGTATGCAATGTGTCGTCAAAATGTCGTGCGTTGCTGCCTTTGCACTCTTTGTTTCCAAGACAACAATCTGTCAAAAGAAAATTATGAAAACTCCGGTATACAAGCAAACACAACTATTTTTTTTTCGTAATCTAAAATCAGGGAATTTAATCTTAATTTTTCTAATTGTAATCAAATAAATAAGTGTAGTTTCAGAGAGTAAAAAACACTTGGCAATAGGTCTCTTGGAACATTTGTCCACAATGGGCTTCACAAATATCCAACAAAAATAAAAATAAAAATATATTTATTCAAAATGAATGCGACTATATACCTGCTGGTACTCCATATCAAATTTAAGAAATCCCTCTTTGCACTTCTCCACCATTTGCACCAAGCCTTTCAGATTCTTCACTGGCTTGCCGTTGAAAGAAAGCACCTACATGCAAAATCTTACATCAAAATCCAACACTAGAAATAATAACGAGCACTCTTTTACATTAATCAAGAAGTTTGAATAACCTGAGTGTTCACAATATCTTCGTAACCAATGTTGATGTCAGCAACAAGCACCTGATTAAAAAGCAAAAGAGTTCAAAATAACTCACTGTAACATAATTAGAAATATGACAACTCTAATTTCTTGTACAAAAAGATTAGAACCTGAGAAACAACTACAAGTTGTTCCCCTTCAGACTGTGCCATCGCATGCAAGTGCTTGTCTAACAACTTAACTGGTGCATCATACTCGTAATCCTTCCCATACTGTAATTAAAAAAGCAAAACAATCAACATTCATCTTTTAATTAGTAAAATTCAAAGCAGTTTCCGATTGGTTTTCTCTAAGCATAATCAATTTGGTCCTTAAAGGTCTATATTATTGTAATGTTCTTCCTTTAGGTCTCACTATAAGGGCATGTTCGGTTATCACAGGATTATGCGGGATGGAATTTTTACGGGCTTGGAACCCACAAATTAATTTAAACGAACCCATACTCATGGGTATGCAATGGAATAGTTATGGGAAAATAGTCAAAATACTGAAATTAATGTTTGGTTATACCATGGAAATAGTTATGGGAAATTCTGATTCGTCTTGAAAATATGTATATCTATTCAAGTTTTCATATTTATTTTACCATTGAATTTACTAGAATCAAAATTATATATATATATTTCATAATGTTCATAAAAATGGTTCAAATAAAAAAATTCTTGGAAAAAGGTTAATCAGTAAAAATGGTGGAATTTATGAAGGTAAAACATTCATTACCAATATAAGTGTAAAGTATTAGTTCAACTTCTAAATTTTCTTGTATTTGTTATGGGCTCTGTCACATAAGAATATGTTTATATTGTCCAACTATGAAGTATATACTTAATTTTTTATCACATTACTTGATATTATTTTGTGAAAGAGAAATGATGCTTAGTCCTTGGAAAAAATTTCTTTGGTTGGGACTTATTTTTTTTTCCTGATGTTTTAACTTGCAATGGGATTTTTGGTGGGAAATAAATCCAAATGACGGTGAAACCCAGGAAATCCCATGGAATTTAGTTCGTCCATACAGGCCCTAAATAATTGTGTATATCAAAAATTCAAATCATAGCATATGCTATCATAATTTATATGAGAAATTATTTTCATATTCAATTGAAAACATTTCTTGATATACTGATGCAAGAAATCAGCAAATCTTATTGTCAAAATATTTTTTTATACATCTCAAAAATCTAACTTGACAGCGCTCATTTACTGCATGTAATTTGATCATTGGCTTTTGATGCAACTGAAACACAAGTAACCAAAACTGTAACTGCTTCAGACTCAAAGAAGCCTTGCAGAGTTGAGTCAAAAGGTAAGGACTAGAAGAATCAGTAAAAAGTACCTCAGATCGAAGATACGGGACAGAAACAGCTGTAAACACAAATCCAGC